>NW_027514355.1:650000-977233 GCF_048772815.1 Callospermophilus lateralis | reverse complement strand
ACATTAAAACCAAAACACTCCCACATGGCCCTCATCTTATTCCATATAGTCAATCATCTTAACTTCTGGCTGGAGGTTTCCATGAGGGGCGCAGCCCAAGACAGTGTCCAAAATCAGCTCGTTTGCCCCTCATTTGCCTAAAGTCAGGGTAGCCTGGACACCGTTTCTGTGAACCAGGAGTGAACAAATAAGCCTGCCATTAATACTTCTGTGTTTCTCCAATTTGAGGCATACTGATTTTAGGTATCGATTCTTTAGGTGATTTAGAGTCATGCGAAAACACAAGCACCTCTGCAGGGCTTTGAAGAACTCATTTGACCCAAAGACTTCCTATTCTCATTTGATGGAGTGCAGGAACCTAACAGAGGAAGGCAAGAGACTTCATCCACAATGAATGATATTTTATGCTATTTTGGTTTTGGAAGCTCACATGGGATCATTCTTAAGATCCATCAGGTGCTGAGAACCTAAGTCACAGCCCCACACAGGTCCAAGAGGCTGATAAAGACACATCCCTTTCCAAAGCAATTAAGCAAAGAGCCACAGGTGAGGCCCATTCATTTCCATTTGAAAACTGTTTTCTTCAGGCTTCACAAAGGGGTGGCCTGAGGCAAAGACCTTCCTGACATTCAGTGCAACACAACAATAAGTAAGCAAAAGGCCCAAAGTGGGGTTTCTGCACTGAGACTTTCCTGGTCACACTGATATCTGAGTTTTCTGAGATGCTCGCCATTCTCTTCAGCTATCCTGTACATGGCCATGTCACAGAGCTTGGAGGTGGTACATATTTTGGACACAAATCCCTGAGCCCATTCTGGAGAGTGGCCAGAATTCAGGAAGTAAACAACAACTTAGAAAGATAGCAGGTGTTGCACATCGATAAGACAAGCTGCAGTCCATTCATATATTGGGCAGGATGAATTATGGGAAGTTTTATACTAGACAGGACACATCCATTAATGCATTCTCTTTTCTAATGTCTACAACAACGGACACAGTGGGATACACAGAAACAGAAACACTCGCCGTGTCAAATGACTTACTAGAAACTGTCCACTTCAAACCAAACAAACCGCCTTTCCTATCTATTCTCAGAACATGAGACAAAACAGCAAACCCACACCCACTCGCACAAAGGCACCTCCTTCCCCCAAGTAGGTCTGTGACTATCCGGAGTGTCCTCTGACTGGTGGGCCATACTATGTTCCCCCAAAATGGCCTGTCTTCTCTCAGATCTTGTTTCCTTGACCAACTCTGTGAAGATGTCAGGAAAAAGTGGTTAGCCACTACCTGTTTTCTCAGGAAAGGTCCATCTTCAGAGCTCTCCTGGCATTTGGCCATCCTCACATCATTAGGTACCAAGAAAATTGACTCTGTCCTTGGTAAATCCAAACAAGTGAGCCCACTGGGACTGGGACTGGGACTGCCTCTGGGTGCCTGCCTTCTTGGATACCAAGTTCAGAGATTTCCATCACCATAGAAATGAGGGATGTCACATTCTTTGGAACTGAATGAGGTCACTGCCTTGGCAACCACTTTGTCCTAACAGTTGCTTCCAAGGGTAACATAAGATGGAGGTTGCCCCTACTTCCTTTGACACTTTTATTAGGTAGAATGTATATCAACCATTGGCACCTGGGAACAGCTCTCCACTCAGGCCTGGTTTGGTCCACCTTCTCTACAATAAGAATAGAGAGGCAGATTCAGACACATCCCTTCATCCTGACCAGGTTGTTTGCCATGGAAGATGACTTTTTCTCTCTTAGGTGCTTCATACCTGCCTACAACTTCTCCAGGTATCATTTGTGCATGGATATTTGAGGTTCTCATCAGGAGGAACGTCTCCAACTTTCCTGTATTGTAAGAACCACTCTGTCCCTGCTCTTCTGTAAAATGATTGAGGGAACAGTGTATACTTGGGGTTAAAAACAGGTTTGATTTGGGTTACGAATGATTCTGTTCGATTAATAATGGTGTTGGGAACCTGCAATATTTACAAGAATATAGAGGTGAAATATAATTATGAAAAGAGAAACCTAGTTATGATTTGAAGCCCAGAAGGGTTTTGCCCTTGATTGGGATACTTAGCTTTGAATTATGTTCTGCAAAGATGTCTCAGATAATTCGATATACAATGGCATAGTACCTTGTACATTGGATGATTGAATTTAGAAGAGAACATCCAGTCAAAAAGGGATATTCAGTAGGATTAGGAAGATAGTCAGTAGGTTTAGGACGAAGAATGAGTATAGGATTTGGACCAAAAGTTCTTTAGCAATAGACTTTCGGTTATAGAGTGAATGTAAATATCAGCACATATAAAGAGTCAGTCACTATTATGAACTGGGGAAAATGTGTAGAAAAGCAGATATCAATGGAAACATTACGAAATCAGGCAAAGTATAAAGTGAGGGATAGAATTAGACATTTTCAACAGGGTTGAGTTTGAATATATAAATTAGGAAAAAACAAATATGTAGTCACCAATAGGATTGACAATTGACAGCATTAGACAACCTGGACATGGATGTTTTTAGTAATCCATGTTCACTTTCCATTTAGGCTTTGGTACAATCATAAGTGTGACCTTTCCATTTTTTGTCCAGAATATTACTGTGATAATGAGGTGACATGAGTATTTCCTTCACCATTTCTGGGAGCAATATATTGAAGATTTAAAATTAGAATTTGGGGTACAAAGAGGTGTACCCTGTGTCTATTAAGATAGAGATAAAGCATGAATAGACCATACTGTGAATAAATAATATAACTTTTTTGAACTTTATATAATGAATTGAATTGATATCTGAAAAATTACAGGAAATCGTATATTGATATACAATCATTCATTCCAACCTGTTATGTATCTAATGGAAATATTATTGTTTGGTTTATCATGAAGAGTGTGTGAGTTTTGCTTCAAAAGTGATTATGGAAATCAAAAATAATGTGTTTGGAAAGAAGTCTCATGAAAAGACCAGTCAAGAAACCCTGCCAATACATGTGTTCTGAAGCAAGAAGTGATTAAAGTTGAAACAAATGCCTATAAATTTGTGAACTTGTGGATGAAGTGTATAACTTAAAATGTGCAAAAACTGAAGAAATAATAATGTACCAGTGTTGAGTACATATGAACGTCAAATTACATATCATGTCCCATAGGAATCTACTTGCATTGATGTTAGACTGGGTCAGTTACTGTAGAATAATTAGGATTTGTATGCACCATTCACTGAAGTTAGTTTTCAGTACTAGGAAATAAATATGTATTTCAGGTGGATGAATATTTCTGATTATAATCTTGTGAAAAGCTGATTATAAATCCACATACATGAACATGAATGAATTTAGAGAGTTTACATTAGACACATATATTTCATATTTTGAAAAATCTGCAGAGTGTACAGATATATTACACACACACACACACACACACAAACACACAAAACACTGACAGACATTTAAAAGAAGCAATATAAATGGCAATAGAAATTCATCAGTAAATATATATCACCCACAGATGCAAAAATATTTATTTTACTGAACATGAATTTATGTATAATGTTCTTCTACTAGGAAGCTCCCCTATAGGTTGAATTTTCAGTTCCAACAGCGTTTAGGAGGTGTGAACTCTTCTCACAGTTTGTATATGCCAAGTCAGCCACCTCAAAATGTACGTGTGATACCTGGTAGGATTCTATATGTGCATATAAATATACAAGTGTGAATAGGCTAAAGAGAAAGGGAAACAAGAATTCTCGTATTTTTTAAGTTTAAAAACTTATGGAGAACTTCTTCGATTAAAAGTTGACTAAATTTATAACTTTTACCTTATATAATGCAAAAGGCAAGTCCAACTATACAACATGCCTCCAATGAACTGCTTGTATTTCTATAGGTTTATTTTTCTCTATCATATTAGGATGAGTTGTTTGAGTCTAGTAGGTATGGGTTAGTGTCAGGGATTCAATATTTCAAAATGAAAATTGGAAAATGAATCCAATTTGTATGCATATATATGCTGCACAAATATCCTCCCACTCTCATCCAGAACAATGCCTTGACATTACCTTCACCCCAAGTAAGACACAAGTAGAGGAGAAGAGTTAGAAAATCAGTGAACACATATCTGGAATGGAAAATGCTCAGGAGTTTACAACCTTGGAGGTGGTAGAGGAGTTTCCAAAAGCAAGGGACAGGGTAAACACTCCACAAACATGGAGCTCTGCTGGCCTAAAAACTTTTTGAGAAACTGCCTTGAGATAGGGCACTTAAATATATGTTGTTGTCAGGAGATTTGGCTTCCTTTGTAGTGAGACCATCAAAGCTGGGTCTGCATCTATGAGACCTGGAGGACATTGTTTCTGATGTTTCAATGAACATGAGGCAGCAGTGCTGATATTTTTCTTTTTAGGTAAACTGTGGCCTCTGGGGTCTAAGTGTCTCCCCGTTGAACTGTGAAGCCATTTGGCCCTCCTACACTTTTTGTGGGGTTTTTGCTGCTGCACTGGTAGTTTGGTATTTGCTTCATAAAATAGAAGGAGTTCAACTGGGACACAGTGCTGGAGGGAGTTCTGTCACGTGTGGTGGGTCAGGGTCTGCAGGAAAATGCACCAACCAATCTTCTATCCCTCAAAGCTTGCCCCATTGCATCCTTGTCCATAGCAACCTGATTCTGAACATTGCCCTGAATCCTCTCCATATAACCAGATGCCTTTACTTATAAGGGTCTGCTGGCTGCACCATGTAAGCCACAAGCCATTATTAAGCCAATGGAAGATACAAATTGCTCCAACACAGAAGTTTTATCACACTCCTGCCCACCACAACTCTAGGCCCACTTCTTAGGAGGCTGAAACTTACTGGGACCTCTGTTGTACACCATTTTCATAAAACCCAGTAAAGCAAGGCACTGTCAGGTACATCCATGATCAGCAGCAGGACATCCAAAGGTTCTCTAGTGCAACCTAGTCATGGGAATTTCAAAAATTTCATGGTATTTATCTAGACATTTTACAAGGATGAAGTTGGAAGCACTGTGGGTTTCAATTTTTTCAGGAACCATTAAATGGTGAGGAAGATTATTTCAATGAAAGCTCTGAAGAACCCTCACAGGCAAGGCTTCTCAAAGAGTGGACAAAAGGTCACAGTAAGCCAGGCCCATTGAGGTCTACAATGTGAGTTCCATGTGTGTTTTGACTCTCAAATATGGCTGCCAAGTCTTTCGAATGAAATCATGTGATACCTTGGCTGAGATTCCCAGTGCTCTGTGCAAAGCCACTCTGGGGCTAGATCTCAGTTTCCAAGGGTGACTCTCATACATGGCCTCTTTAATCCCAACACAATACATGGCAATACTTTTCTGAGGTCAGTTTCTGAACTCAGTCTCTAAGGGGAATCACACCAAAGTTCAAGCCCAGGTAGACCCAGTTATGTCTTCCAACTGCCACACAAATATCCACAATTAAATCCAAAACACTCCCACATGTCACTCATCTTTTCTATATACCCACTCATCATAACCTCTGGCTGGAGGTTTCCATGAGGGGTGCTGCCCAAGACAGTGTCCAAAATAACCACCCTTGCCCCTCATTTGCCTAAAATCAGGGTGGCCTGGACATCCTTCCAGTGAACCATGAGTGATCAAATTGGCCGGCCATTAAGATGGCACTGCTTCTTCAATTTGAGGCCTACTGACTGTGGGGTTTAGAGTCTTTATGTGATTTGGAGTCATGAGAAAAATCAAGCACTTTTGGGCTATCCTCTGCAGGGTTTTGAGGAACACATTTAAACCAAATGATCACTATTCTCACTTGATGAAGGTCAGGAACCTTACAGAGGAATGCGAGAGACTTCATCCAAAATGAATGCTCTTTTGTCCATTTTGGTTTTGGATGCACACATGGGATCTTTCTTTAGATCCATCAGGTGCTAAGAATCTAAGCCACAGCCTCACACAGGGCCAAAAAGCTGATTCAGACGCATCCCTTTCCAAAGTAATTAAGCAAAGAGCCACAGGTGATGCCCATTAATTTCTATTTGAAAACTATTTCTTTTGACTCTACAAAGGTGTGGCCTGAGGCAAAGACGTTCTGACATTCAGGGAAACAGAACAATTGGTAAGCAAAAGGCCCAAAGCAGGGTTTCTCCATTAGAATTTTCTGGTCACACTCATGTCTGAGTTTTCTTGGATGCTCCCATTCCTTTCAGCAATCCAGTACATGGCCAAGTCTCAGAGCTTGGAGGTGGTACATATTTTGGACACAAAACAATGAGACTATTCTGGAAATTGGCCAGAATTCAGGAAGAAAACAGGACCTTAGCAAGATTGTAGGAGTTGCCCACCCATAAGTCAAGCCACAGTCCATTCATAAATTGGGCAAGATGAATCTTGGGAAGCTTTCTAGTAGTCAGGACACATACAATGATTCATTCTCTTTTCTAATGTCTAAAACCACGGACACAGTGGGATACACAGACAAAGAGACACTGGCCTTGTCAAACGACTTACCAGAAACAGTTCACTCCAAAACAAACAAACCGCCTTTCCTACCTATTCTCAGAACATGAGACAAAACCTCAAACCCACACCCACACACACAAAGGCAGCTCCTTCCCCCAAGTAGGTCTGTGACTATCAGGAGTGTCCTCTGACAGGTGGGCCACACTATGTTCTGATGAAATCGCCTGTCCTGTGTCAGATATGGTCTCATTGGCCCAATCTGAGAAGTTGTCACTAGCCAGCTGTGAGCCACTACCTGCTTTCTCAGGAAAGGCCTCTCTTCAGAGCTTTCCTGACATTTGTCCATCCTCACATCAGTAGGTACGAAGAAAGACTGACTCTGTCCTTGTTAAATCCAAACAAGTGAGATCACTGGGACTGGGAATGGGACTGGCTCTGCGTGCCTGGCTTCCCGGATCCCAAGTTCAGAGAGTTTCATCACCAAGGAAGTGAGGTGAGATTACTTCCTTCAGGAATTTAATGAGGTCACTGCCTTGGCAACCACTTTGTCCTAACAGTAGCTTCCAATAGTCCTATGAGATGGAGGCAGCCCTTACTTCCTGTGACACTTTCATATGTTAGAATGGTATATCAACCATAGGCACCCAGGAACAGCTCTCCACACATGCCTGGTATGGTCCATCTTCTCTACATTAAGAAGAGAGGCTTATTCAGACAAAACCCTTCATTCTGGAAAGGTTGTTTGCGATGGAAGATGACTTTTGCTCTCTCAGGTCCTTCATAGCTGCCTAATCTTCTCCAGGGATCAAATCTGCATGGACCTTTGAGGTTCTCAGCAGGAGGCAGATCCCCTACATTCCTGTATTGTAAGATGAACTCTCTCGCTGCTCTTCTGTAACGTTAGATTGAGGGAAGAGTGTATGGTTAGGGTTATTAACATGTTCAATTTGGATTACGAATCATCCTGCACGATGATTAATAGTATTGGGAACCTGCGATATTTATAAGATTATAGAGGTGAAATATAAGTATGAAAACAGAAATGTTGGTAAGATTTGAAGCCCAGAAGGGCATTAGGCCCTTGATTGGGATACTTAGCTTTTAATTACGTTCTACACAGATGTCTCAGATAAATTGATAATCAATGGCATAGGACCTTATACCTTGGATGTTTGATTTTAGAAGAGAACATCCACTCAAATTGAGATAGTCGGTGGGATTAGGAAGATAGTCGGTAGGTTTATAAAAAAGAGTGAGTATAAAATTTGGACAAAAATTTCTGTAGCAATAGGGTTTCGGTTATAGAGTGAATGTAAATGTCAGCACATGTGAAGAGTCAGTCACAATGATTAACTGGGGAAAATATGTAGGAAGGAAAATATCAATAGAGACATTATGAAATGAGGCAATTATATAGTGAGTGATAGGATTAGACATTTTCAACAGGGTTGAGATTGAGTACATAATCTTAGGAAGAAACAAATATGTAGTCACCAATAGGAATGACATTTGAAAGCATTAGGCAACCTGGATATGGATGTTTTTAGTAAGCCATGTTCACTTTCCATTTAGGATTTGGTACAATCATAAGTGTGACCTTTGCATTTTGTGCCCAGAGAATTATTGTGATCAAATATATATGTAGATCATATGATATGTGTATTTCTTCCACCATTTCTGGGAGCAATATTTGAGGACACATAAATTAGTATTGTGGGTACCAAGTGGTGTACCCTGTGTCTACGAATATAGAGATAATGCATGAATAGACGTTAGTGTGAATAAATAATATAACTTTTTTCACTTTAAATAATGGATTGAATTGATATCTTAAAATATATAGGAAATCATATATTGACATACAATCATTCACTCCAACCAGTTACACATATAATGGTAATCTTAGGGTTATTGTTTATCATGAAGTGTGTGTGAGTTTTGTTTCAAAAGTGTTTATGGAAATCGAAAATAATGTGTTTGGAAGGAAGTCTCATGAAAAGACCAGTCAAGAAATATGGAGGAATCCATGTGTTCAAAGCAGGAATTTATTGAAAGTGAAACAAATGCCTATAACTTTGCTAATTGTGGATGAAATATATATCCTGTGATGTGCATAAACTGATGAAATAGTAATGTACCAGTGTTGAATAAAAATGAAGGTCAAAGTACACATCATGTCCCATAGGAATCTACTTGCATTGATGTTAAACTGGTTCAGTTACTGTAGAAATATTAGGATTTCATGCATTATTCACCGTAGTTAGTTTTATTTTTTTTCATTTTTATTTATAATTGTTCAAAACATTACATAGTTGTTGTTATATCATATTTCACACTTTGATTCAAGTGCATTATGAACTCCCATTTTTACCCCATGTACAGATTACAGAATCACATCATTTACACATCTATTGATTCACATATTGCCATACTAGTGTCTATTGAATTCTGCTGCCTTTCCTATCCTCTACTATCCCCCCTCCCCTCCCTGCCCCTCCCCTCTTCTCTCTCTACCCCCTCTACTGTAATAAATTTGTCCCCCTTGTATTATTTTTCCCTTTCCCCTCACTTTCTCTTGTATGTAATTTTATATAACCCTGAGGGTCTCCTTCCAATTCCATGCAATTTTCCTTCTCTCTCCCTTTTCTTTCCACCTCTCATCCCGGTTTAATGTTAATCATCTTGTCATGCTCTTTGTCTCTCCTCTGTTCTTAGTTACTCTCCGTATATCAAAGATGACATTTGGCATTTGTTTTTTAAGGATTGGGTAGCTTCACTTAGCATAATCTGCTCTAATGCATTCCATTTCCCTCCAAATTCTATGATTTTTTTCATTTTTCAATGCAGAGTAATACTCCATTGTGTATAAATGCCACAGTATTTTCTCCATTCTTTCATTGAAGGGCATCTAAGTTGGTTTCACAGTCTTCCTGTTGTGAATTGTTCTGCTATGAACATCGATGTAGCAGTGTCCCTGTAGCATGCTCTTTTTAGGTCTTTAGTGAATAGACTGAGTAGGGGAATAGCTGGGTCAAATGGTGGTTCCATTCCCAGCTTTCCAAGAAATCTCCATACTGCTTTCCAAATTGGCTGCACCAATTTGCAGTCCCACCAGCAATGTACAAGTGTACTTCTTTCCCCACATCCTTGCCAGAACTTGTTGTTGTTTGACTTCATAATGTCTGCCAGTCTTACTGGAGTGAGATGGTATCTTATGGTGGTTTTGATTTGCATTTCTCTGACTGCTGGAGATGGTGAGCATTTTTTCATGTACTTGTTGATTGATTGTAAGTCCTCATCTGATAAGTGTCTGTTGAGGTCCTCAGCCCATTTGTTGATTCGGTTATTTGTTATCTTATTGTCTAATTTTTTGAGTTTTTTGTATACTCTGGATATTAGGGCTCTATCTGAAGTGTGAGGAGTAAAGATTTCTTCCCAGGATGTAGGCTCCCTATTTACCTCTCTTATTGCTTCTTTTGCTGCGAAAAAACTTTTTAGTTTATGTCCCATTTGTTGATTCTAGTTATTAACTCTTGTGCTATGGGTGTCCTATTGAGGAATTTGGAGCCCGACCCCACAGTATGCACATCGTAAGCAAATTTTTCTTCTATCAGACACTGTGTCTCTGATTTGATATCAAGCTCATTGATCCATTTTGAGTTAACTTTTGTGCATGGCAAGAGAAAGGGATTCAGTTTCAATTTGTTACATATGGATTTACAGTTTTCCAAACACCATTTGTTGAAGATGCTATCCTTCCTCCATTGCATGCTTTTAGCCCCTTTATCAAATATAAGATAGTTGTAGTTTTGTGGATTGGTTTCTGTGTCCTCTATTCTGTACCATTGGTCCACCGGCCTATATTGGTACCAGTACCATGCTATTGTTGTTACTATTGCTCTGTAGTATAGTTTGAAGTCTGGTATCGCTCTACCGCCTGATTCACACTTCCTGCCTAGCATTGTTTTTGCTATTCTGGGACTTTTATTTTTCCATACGTATTTCATGATTGCTTTCTTTATTTCTACAAGAAATGCCTTTGGGATTTTGATTGCCATTGCATTAAACCTATAGAGAAATTTTGGTAATATCGCCATTTTGATGATGTTAGTTCTGCCTATCCATGAACAGGATATATTTTTACATCTTCTAAGATTTTCTTATATTTCTCTCGTTAGGGTTCTGTAGTTTTCATTGTATAAGACTTTCACCTCTTTTGTTAGGTTGATTCCCATCTTTTTTTTTTTTTTTTAGGATATTGTGAATGGAGTGGTTGTTCTCATTTCCATTTCAGAGGATTTGTCACTGATATAGAGGAATGCCTTTGATTTACGTGTGTTGATTTTATATCCTGTCACTTTGCTGAATTCATTTATTAGCTCTATTAGTTTCTTTGTAGACCCTTTTGGGTCTGCTAGGTATAGAATCATGTCTTCTGCAATAGTAATAATTTAAGTTCTTCTTTTCCTATTTTTATGCCTTTAATTTCTTCCGTCTGTCTAATTGCTCTGGCCAGTGTTTCGAGAACTGTATTGAACAGAAGTGGTGAGAGAGGGCATCCCATTCTTGTTCCAGATTTTAGAGGGAATGCCTTCAATTTTTCTAGATTCAGAATGATGCTAGCTTGAGGCTTAGCATAGATTGCTTTTACAATATTGAGGTATGTTCCTGTTATTCCTAGTTTTTCTAGAGTTTTGAAGATAAAGGGATGCTGTACTTTGTCGAATGCTTTTTGTGCATCTATCGAGATGATCATATGGTTCTTATTTTTAAGTCTATTGATGTGGTGAATAACATTTATTGATTTTCGTATATTGAACAAGCCTTGCATTCCACGGATGAATCCTACTTGATCATGGTGCACAATTTTTTTAATATGTTTTTGTATCTGATTCGCCAGAATTTAATTAGGGATTTTTGCATTTAGGTTCTTTAGGGATATTGGTCTGTAGTTTTCTTTGTTTGAAGTGTTTATGTCTGGTGTAGAAATTAGGGTGATATTGGCCTGGTAGAATGAATTTGGAAGATCTCCCTCTTTTTCAATTTCCTGAAATAGCTTGATAAGTATTGGTATTAGTTCATATTTAAGGGTTTGTAAAACTCTGCTGTATACTCATACTGTCCTGGTCTTTTCTTAGTTGGTAATCTTTGGATGGTTTCTTCTATTTCCTCAATTGATATTGGTCTGTTTAGGTTGTCTATATCCTCCTGACTCAATCTGGACAGATCATATGACTTAAGAAATTTTTCGATGCCTTCACTATCTTCTATTATATTGGAGTATAACGAATCAAATTAATTTCTTATTATCTTCTGTATTTCAGAAATATCTGCTGTGATTGCCAGGGGGTGACAAATAACTTGTGTAGATTGATACAGCAGGAGTGGAAGCCGTTTATTGTAGAATCCGAGCGATATTTATACATTTTATAAAGCTTATCTAATTAGCATAAAATAGATACAGCAGTCAACCAATAAGGAATCTCCACACTTAATGGCTTGCTTTTGTTACTTCAAAAACCACTCCCTATGGCATTTGGAGGGCACCATCCAGACTTGTTTACAGACCCTAACATTTCTCTGGCAAAATACCAGGTGCCATGCTGACTTGTTTATAGACCTTAACATGTGATATTGACTTTTTCATCCCGTATGCTAGTAATTTGAGTTTTCTCTCTTCTTCTTTCATTAGCATGGCTAAGGGTCTGTCGATTTTATTTATTTTTTCAAAGAACCAACTTTTAGTTTCCTCAATTTTTTCAATTGTTTCTTTTGTTTCGATTTCATTAATTTCAGCTTTGATTTTAATTAAATCTTACCTTCTACTTATTTTGCTGTTGTTTTCCTCTTCTTTTTCTAGAATTCTGAGATGAAGTATGAGATCATTTATTTGCTGTTGTTTTTTTCTTTTTTTAAGGAATGAAATCCAAGCAATGAATTTTCCTCTTAGAACGGATTTCAATGTGTCCCATAGATTCTGATATGTTGTGCCTGTGTTTTCATTTATCTCTAAGAATTTTTTAATTTCCTCCTTTATGTCTTCTATAACCCATTGTTCATTCAGTAACCTGTTGTTCATTCTCCAAGTGATGCATGATTTTTCCTTCCTTCTTTTATCATTGATTTTTAGTTTATATTCCATTATGATCAGATAAGATGCATGGTATTATCTCTACTGCTTTATATTGTCTAAGAATTGCCCTGTGACATAATATATGATCTATTTTTGAGAAGGATCCATGTGCTGCTGAGGAAAAATGTAACTGCTTGATGTTGTGGAGTATATTCTATATATGTCAATTAAGTCTAGGTTATTAATTGTGTTATTGAGTTCTATAGTTTTCTATTTCAACTTTTGTTTGGAAGACCTGTCCAGTGGTGAGAGAGGTGTGTTGAAGTCTCCCATGATTATTGTATGGTGGTCTATTAGATTCTAGATCTTGAGAAAAGTTTGTTTGATGGACATAGCTGCACCATTGTTTGGGGCATATATATATTTATAATGGTTATGTCTTGTTGCTGTATGGTTCTCTTGAGCAGTATATAGTGTCCCTCTTTATCCCTTTTGATTAACTTTGGCTTGAAATCTATTTTATTTGATATGAGTATGGACACTCCTACTTGTTTCCGAAATCCATATAAGTGATATGATTTTTCCCAACCTTTCCCCTTCAGTCTATGTATGTCTTTTCCTATCAAATGCGTCTCCTGTAGGCAGCATATTATTGGGTCTTGTTTTGTGATCCATTCTACTAGCCTCTGTCTCTTAATTGGTGAGTTTAAGGCATTAACATTTACAGTTATTATTGAGATAATGGTTGTTCTTCCAGCCCTATTTGTTTATTTATGTTATTAAACATGGATTGTTTTCTTCTTTGATTATTTCCCACTTTTACTGTACTACATCCCACTGTTGGTTTTTATTGTTATTTCCCTTTCTTCTTCCTGTAATATTTTCCGAGGATGTTTTGAAGAGATGGTTTTCTAGCTACAAATTATTTTAACTTTTTTTTATCATGGAAGGTTATAATTTTATCTTCCATCCTGAAGCTTAATTTCACTGGATACACAATTCTTGGTTGGAATCCATTTTCTTTCAGTGTTTGAAAAATGTTATTCAAGGATTTTCTAGCTTTCAGAGTCTGTGTTGAAAGATCAGCTGTTATCCTGATTGTTTTACCCCTAAATGTAATCTGCTTTTTTTCTCTTGTAGCATTTAAAATTCTCTCCTTATTGTGTAAGTTGGGCATCTTCATTATAATGTGTCTAGGTGTGGATCTCTTATGATTTTGCACATTTGGCGTCCTGTAGGCTTCTAGGACTTGGGAGTCAGTCTGATTCTTCAAGTCTGGGAAGTTTTCTCGTATTATTTCATTGAATACATTCCTCATTGCTTTGGTTTTAACCTCTATACCTTCCTGTATTCCAATGACTGTTATGTTTGGTCTCTTTATGTTATCCCGTATTTCTTGGATATTCTGTTCATGGTTTCTTAACAGTCTTGCTGAGCTGTCTATGTTCTTTTCAAGTTGGAATACTTTGTCTTCATTGTCTGATGTTCTATCTTCTAAGTGTTGTACTCTGCTGGTAGTCTTCTCAATTGAGTTTTTTAGTTGGTTTATTGCTTTCTGCATTTCTAGGATTTCTGTTTGTTATTTTTTACAACCTCTATCTCTCTGTATAGCTGATCTTTTGCTTCTTGGATTTGTTTATGTAATTCATTGTCGAAGTGATCTTTCATTGTCTGATTTTGCTGTCTAATGTCTTCCTTGAGACTCCAGATCATCTGAAGCATGTATATCCTGAGTTCTTTATCTGACATTCCATCTGCTGCAGCTATTACCCGTGGACCCCTGGGGTGTTCTGCTGATCGGTCGCAGGTCTGCCTACCTTGTAGGTGCTGGCGGCGGCTCTGCTCTGCCCCTATTCCAATTGGGGTGACGTGACTACCATGCAGGTGTGTTGCTGGGCCTGTTCCGCCAGTTTGTCGCAGGTCTGCCTGCCTTGCGGGCACGGGCAATGGATCTGCTCTGCTCCTATTCCAAATGGGGTGAAGTGTCTGCCGTGCCGGCAGGGCGATGGGCCTCTTCTGCCAGTCAGGTGCAGGTGTGCCTACCTTGCGGGCGCGGGTGATGGCTCTGCTCTGCCCCTACTCCAATTGGGGGGTCGTGACTACCATGCCGGCAGGTTGCTGGGCCTGTTCTGGGTGCGGGCGAAGGCTCTGCTCTTCCCCTACTAATATTGGGGTGACCTGACTACCATGCCGGTGGGCCACTGGGATTGTACTAGGTGCGGGAGAAGGCTCTGCTCTGCAACTACTCCAATTCGGTTGATGTGACTACCACACCTGCGGGTCGCTGGGCCTGTTCTGGGCAAGGGCGGCGGCTCTGCTCTGCCTCTATTCCAATTGGGGTGACATGACTACCATGCAGGTGTGTCGCTGGGCCTGTTCCGGGCGTGGGCGGCAGCTCTGCTCTGCCCCTCTGGCTTGATGACAAAGTGAGAGAGACCCGGGTGTTTGTGACTCACTTTCTTTACCAGGAGACCAACTGTTTCTGTCACTGCTGGTATCAATGAGGTTATCTCCTCTGCTGCTTTCTGATGACATCAGATCTCTGCCATGTTGGTATCCCATGCAAAAGGCAGCATTTCGTTCCCTTTGCTGGGTGACTAAAGCAATCGGTGAGTCCTGACCGGCATTCACAAGCCCCATCTCAATCCTGTTGCCACTGCCTATGAAGGCTCGGTTGATATTTACTGATATTCAGCAAGACCCGGACCGAGAAGCAGTTTCCGCCGGTTCTTTAGCCCTGGGCCAGATCAGTTCCTGGAGGTGGAATTCGGCCGCTCTGGGCTCGCTGTATGTTCTAATAGAAGCAGGCTCCAAGACGCAGTTTCTGCGGGTTCTTTAGCACTGAGCCTGAGTAATTTGTCTGCAACACAAAGGTGAATGGCATCCTGAAATTACCTGTTCTATAGCTGAATAAGCTGCGATCAGTCGAAAACAGGGATGATGAAGTCACCTCTCCATGATGGTGGCCGCTGGGTTCCTCTGTGGTCTGACGGGTGTGGAGAAACGAGTTGGACTGCATGCTTTCCCGTCTCAAACCCAGAATTCAGCACTGAGCACAGTGATTGCATACCTGGCAGGAGCCCACAGTACCTGCACCGCTGTGTATTTGCCTTGCTATCTCGTCGTTTCCCAGCACGCGCCACAGACTCTAGCCACGGAGCGATTTCCTGAATAAGTCGCATGACCTTCTGTGAGGACAAATCACTCGCGTTTGAGCCCCCGTAGCTGATCCTCCTGAGATGGAAATATGTACACTTGGTTTTGGAGAACCACAATTTTGCTGGAAATTCCTAACAAGATAGGTTTTAGCCATTCTAACTCGTCATTCTCCCTCACAGTGACGCAGTACATGGGGGTGATGCACTCCCTTCGCAGCCATCATATGATCCCCTGAAGTTAGATTTCAGTACTAGGAAACAAATAAGTATTTCAAGTGGATGAATATTTCTGAGAATAATCTTTTGAAAAGTTGATTATAAATCCACATACATGAATATGAATGAATTTAGGGAGTGTATAATAAGAAAAATATACTTCATATTTTGAAAAATCTGCAGAGTGAAAAAAAAAAAAAAATATATATATATATATATATATATATATATATATATATATATATATACACACAGAGACATTAAAAAGTAGCATTATGTATGCCAATCGAAATTCACCATGAAATATATATCATCCACAGATCCAAAAATATTCATTTTAATGAACATGGATTTATGTCGTTCAACTAAGAAGCTCACCCGTATGTTGAATTTTCAGTTCCAACAGCATTAAGTAGGAGTGATCTCTTCTCACAATTTGTATCTGCCAAGCCAGCCACCTCACAAAATGTACGAGTGATACCAGGTAGAATTCGATATGTGCATATAAAAATACATGTGATGAATAGGCTACAGAGAAAGGGAGACAGTTATTCACATATTTGTTAACTTTTAAAACACATGGAGAACTGTTTCAATTAAAATTTGCTAGATTTATATCACTTACCATTTATCATACGAAAGGCAAGTCCAACTATACACCATGCCTCCTGTGAACCTCTTGTATTCCTATTCTGTTTGGGTTATTTTTCTCCATAATATTAGGATAAAAGTCAAAGTCTATTAGGGTATGTGTTAGTGTCAGGGATTCAGTATTTCGAATGGAAAATTTGAAAATGTATCCAATGTCTATGCAAATATGTGCTACACAAAAAACTTCCCACTCTCATTCAGAACAATGCCTTGACATTACCTTCGCCCCACATAAGACACAATTAGAGGAGAGGAGTTAGAAAATCTGTGAATACATATGTGGAATGGAAAATGCTCAGGAGTTCACAAATTTGGAGGTGGTAGAAGAGGTTCCAAAAGTAAGGGACAGGGTAAACACTCCACAAACATGAAGTTCTGCCAGCCTGACATCTGGAGAAACTGCCTCTAAGGTTTGGCAATGAAATATATGCTGTTGTCAGGAGCATTAGCTTCATTTGGAGTAACACCATCAAAGCTGGGTCTTCATCTATGTGACATGGATGACATTGTTTCTTATTTTCCAATGAACATGAGGCAGCAGTGCTGAATTTTCTATTTGTATGTAACTTGTGGCCACTGGGGTCTAAGTGTCTCCCCGTGTGCACTGTAAATCCATTTGGTCATCCTCCACTATTCATGGTGTTTCTTGCTGCTGCACTGGGAGTTTGGAATTTGCTTCATGAATTACAAAGAGTTCAACAGGGCCACAGTGCTGAAGTGAGTTCTGTCAATTGTGGTGGGTCGGGTTCTACAGGAGAATGCACCAACCAGGCTTCTATCCCACATTGCTTTCCCCATTGACCATAGCAACCTGATTTTGAACATTGCCCTGAAACCTCTCCATATAACAATATGCTTTTACATATAAGAGTCTACTGGCTGCAAAATGTCAGTCACAATCCATTTGCAAGCCAATGGCAGATCCACATGGCCCACCACAGATGTTTTATCACCCACCTGCCAACCACTGCTCTAGGACAACTACTCAGCAGGATCCAACTTACTGGCATCTCTGTTCTACACCATTTTCATAAAACCAAGTCAATCAGGGCACTGTCTTACATACTCATGATCAGCAACAGGACATCCAAATGTTCTCCTGCCACCCGGTCATGGGAATTTCAAAAATTTTTATGGTATTTATCTAGCCAATTTTCAAGAAAGAAGTTGGAGGCACTGTGGGTTTCAATTTATTCAGGAACCATTAAATGGTGACTAAGCTCATTTCAATGAAAACTCTGGAGAAATCTCACAGGCAAGGCTTCCCAAAGAGTGGCCAAAATGTCAGATTAAGCCAGGCCCATTTAGGTCTACAATGTGAGGTCCATGTGTGTTTTGACTCTCAAAAATGGCTGCTAAGTCTTTAAGAATAAAATCATGTGATATCCTGGATGAGATTTTCTGTCATCTTTGGAAAGTCAACTTGGGCCTAGATGTCACTTTCCAAGGGCAACTCTCATGGATGGCCATCTAAAATCCCAACACAATTCATGGCAATACTTCTCTGAGATCAGTACCAGAACTCAGTCTCTAAGGGGAATCACACCAGAGTGCAAGCCCAGGTGGACCCAGTCATCTCTTCCAACCACCATTCAAATGTCCACAATTAAAACCAAAACACTCCCACATGGCCCAAATCTTCTTCCATATAGACACTCATCATAACCTGTGGCTGGAGGTTTCCATGAGGGGAGCAGCCCACGTCAGTGTCCAAAATTAGCTTCCTGAACCTCATTTGCCTAAAGTCAGGGTGGCATGGACACCCTTCCTGTAAACCAGGAGTGATCAAATAGGCCTTCCTTTAATACTGCTTAGCTTCTCCAACTTGAGGCCTACTGACTTTGAGGTTTAGATTCTTTAAGTGAATTGGAGTCATGAGAAAAACAAGCACCTATGGGCTAGCCTCTGCTGGGTTTTGAAGAACTTATTTGACCCAAAGGATCCCTGTTCTCACTTGATGGATTTCAGGAACCTACCAGAGGAAGGCAAGAGAGTTAATCAACAATATCTGATCTTTTTGCCATTTTGGTTTTGGATGCATGCATGGGATCTATCTTTAGATCCATCAGGTGCTGAGAATCTAAGACACAGCCTCACACAGGGCCAAGAGACTGATTCAGACATATCCCTTTTCAAAGCAATTAAGCATGGATCCACAGGTGATGCCCATTTATTTGCATTTGAAAACTGTTTTCTTCAGGCTTCATAAAGTGGTGGCTTGAGGCAAAGATCTTCCTGACATTCAGGGCAACAGAACAACAGGTAAGCAAAAGGACCAAAGCAGGGTTCCTCCACTGAGACTTTCCTGGTTAACTGATATCTGAGATTTCTGAGATGCTAGCGATTCCCTTCAACTATCTAGTACATGGCCATGTCACAGATATTGGAGGTGGTACATATCTTGGACACAAAACCATGATACTATTCTGGAGTGTTGCCAGAATTGAAGGAGAAAACAGGAAATTATGAAGCTAGTAGGTGTTGCCCATCTATAAGGCAAGCCTGAGTCCACTCATATATTGGGCACAATGAATGCTGGCAAGCTTTCTAGTAGACAGGAAACATCCATTGATCCATTCTCTCTTCTAATGTCAACAATCATGAACACAGTGGGATACACAGACACTCGCATTGTCAAAGGACTTACTAAAAATAGTCCACTCTAAACCAAACAAACCGCCTTTCCTACCTATTCTGAGAACATGAGCCAAAACCACAAAATCACACCAACACCTAAAAAGGCACCTCCTTCCCCCAAGTAGGTCTGTGACTCTCCGGAGTGTCCTCTGACTGGTGGGCCATACTATGTTTCCCCAAAATGACCTCTCCTGTCTCAGTTCTGGTCTGCATGGCCAACTCTGTGAAGTTGTCAAGAGCCAGTGGTGAGACACTACCTGCTTTCTCAGGAAAAGCCCCTCTTCAAAGGTTTCCTGGCATTTTGTCATCCTCACATCTGTAGGTTCCAAGAAAGACTGACTCTGTCCTTGGTAAATCCAAACATGTGAGACCACTGGGACTGGGACAGGGACTATCTCTGAGTGCCTGGCTTCCTGGATCCCAAGTTCAGAGAGTTTTATCACCAAGGAAGTGAGGTGAGGTCACTTTCTTCAGGATCTGAATTATGTCACTGCCTTGACAACCACTTTGCCCTAACAGTTGCTTCCAAAAGTCCCATGAGGTGGAGGCTGCCCCAGTTTTCCTGTAACACTTTCACAAGTTAGAATGTCATATCAATCATAAGCACCCCGGAACAGCTCTCCACACAGAACTGGTTTGGTCCATCTTGTATACATTAAGAAGAGACAGAATGATTCAGACACAACCCTTCAACCCGACCAGGATGATTGCCATGGAAGATGACTTTTGCTTTCTGAGGTCTTTCATAGCTGCCTTCATCTTCACCAGGGATCATTTCTAAATGAACATTTGAGGTTCTCAGCAGGTGAAGATACCCTACATTCCTGTATTTTAATACCAACTCTGTCCCTGCTCTTCGGTAAAGTTAGTGTATGGTTAGGGTTAATTATATGTTCGATTTGGGTTAGGAATCATTCTGCAGGATGAATAAAGGGATTGGGTACCTGCGATATTTATAAGAATATATAAGTGAAATATATGTATGAAAACGGAAATCTAAGAAAGATTTGAAGCCCAGAAGGGCATTGGGCCCTTGATTGGGATACATAGTGTTGAATTACGTTCTGTACAATTGTCTCAGTTAAATCAATATACAATGGCATAGGACCGTGTACCTTGGATGATTGAATGTAGAAGAGAACATCCAGTCAAAAAGTGATAGTCGGTAGGATTAGAAAGATAGTCGGTAGGTTTAGGAAGAAGAGTGAGAATATGATTTGGAATAAAAAGCTTATTTAGCAATAGGGTTTCGTTTAGAGAGTGAATGTAAATGTCAGTACATGTGAAGAGTCATTCACAATAATGAACTGGGGAAATTATGTAGAAAAGCAAGTATCAATAGCGACATAACGAAATCAGGCAAAGTATAAATGAGTGATAGGATTAGACATTTTCAACAGGGTTGAGTTTGAATATATAATCATAGGTAAAAACAAATATGTTGTCACCAATGGGATTTACATTTGAGAGCATTAGGCAACCTGGACACGGATGTTATTAGTTATCCATGTTCACTTTCCTTTTAGGCTTTGGTACAATCATAAGTGTGACCTTTACATTTTTTTTGTTCAGAATATTACTGTGGTAAAATGTATATGTAGATCAGGTAACATGAGTATTTCTTTCACTATGTCTGGGAGCAATATTTTGAAGACATATACATTAGTATTAGGGGTACAAAGAGGTGTACCCTGTGTCTATGAATATAGAGATAATGCATGAATAGACGATAATATGAACAAATAATGTAACTGGTTCCACTTTAAATAATGGATTGAATTGAAATCTGAAAATATATAAGAAATCTTATATTGATATATAATCATTCATTCCAACCAGTTATATATCTAATGGTAATATTAGGATTATGGTTTATCATGAAGGGTGTTTGAGTTGTGCTTTATAAGTGATGATGTTAAACGAAAATAATGTGTTTGGAAAGAAGTCTCATGAAAAGACCAGTCAAGAAACATAGAAGAATCATGTGTTCTGAATCAGGAAGTGATTGATCGTGAAACAAATGCCTATAAATTTTCTAACTTGTGAACGAAATATATATCCTATGATGTGCATTAACTGAAGGAGTAGTAATGTACCAGTGTTGAATAAAAATGAAAGTCAAAATACACATCATGTCCCCTAAGAATATACTTGCATTGATGTTAAACTAGCTCAGTAACTGTAGAAATTTTAGGTTTTGTTTGCACCTTTCACTGAATTTAGTTTTCAGTACTAGAAAACAAATATGTATTTCAGGTGGATGATTATTTCTGAGAATAATCTTGTGGAAAGTTGATTATAAATACACATATATGAATATGAATGAATTTAGGAAGTGTATAATAAGACACATATATTTCATATTTTAAAAAATCTGGAGAGTGTATATATATATATATATATATATATATATATATATATATATACACTCTCATACATACACACTCACATGCACAGATATAAAAATTAGCAATACAGGAGATCCATCATGAAGGCAGGCATGGAAAAATCAAGTCTCTGACCTCTTCAGCTGAGCGGGCATAGGGATTCGTAAACTGTCTAAATGCTGTTTGCTCAGAATCAGTAGGCAATGTTGACCTGATGTGGATCTGGGGCGAACATTCTGGGCCCCTCAGAACACACACCGAGCCTGGATGGGCTGCATTCAACCTCCGGTTTGCCTGGTTCTCATGACTCAGCACTAAGATCCCACTGAAATAACTGTTCGGCCCTTCTGAACTTTCAGAGGTAAAAGCCAACCAAGCCTTCAAAAGCAGTGGCCACAGGATTGAAACGGCGCTTGGGAGAGACAGTCAGGACCCACCCGTTGCGTTGGTTACCTTGCAAAGGGAACAAACGGTCACCATTTGCATGGGATACCACCATAGCATAGAAATGACGTCACGGGCAGAGGAGATAACTTCATTAAAACCAGCGTGACAGGTGTGTAATCCCCTAGCCAACTCTCTCAACACAGCGGGGAAACCTTAAGGGCCCCTCCCAGCTCAGCCTTAAGGGCCTCTCCCACCTCTTCCGTGAGCACGATAGCCAGACCTAGGGAATCAGGATTGGCTCGGGACTAGCGCGTGGAATTCCCGGCTCCTGATCCCACAAGTGCTGACAATTGAGGTCTCTTACACCACGTACCGGGGGCATGGCTCCCAGAGGGCAAGAAAATTCGCTGGGGGTCCTCAGATCGAAGCTCTACAAAACTAGGGTCTGAGGGAGGCAAACAGGGAGAGTGTGCCCAGGCATTCATGAAAACAGGGCTGCCAGGAGTAGAGTTCTGGCTTGTAACCACTATTGTGGTGAGCGTCACAGGTGAGCAAGGCATGGCTTGAGGAAGCACAAGAGAAGGCCCTAGGCACTCAGGATTGGAGATCCGCCAAGTCTGGGAGGAAGAGCTGCTGCACAGTGATTGGTTCCCACTTATTCAGAGGAGAAGCTTGGCCCAGTGCACACAGCTCCACCTTCTGAAAGAGAAGTTAATTGAACTCTATGACTGCATTTTATTATTATTATTTTTTTAATTTATATTTTTTCTATTTCTTTCATTTTCATTTTTGTTGTTGTTGTTCTTTAACTTTTTTTAATGTTTTTATTTTTTTATTTTATCGTTATTATTATTAATATTATTTTAAATTTTAATTTTCATCTTTTAATTATAATTATTATTTAAATTTTTTTCTTTATTTATTTTCTATTTTTCTTTTGTCTTTTCATTTCTTTTCAATTTTCTTATTCCCCCTTCCTTGAATTCTACCTGCCTACTCTCATTCTCTTTAGTGACTTCTTCCCTTCCCTTCTAATATCTTTCCTCCGAAGCATCAAATAAATTTATAAGAGTAAGCAGTAACTCAGCAGTCAAACAAAACAAGAAGTAACATGAGCAGCATAAAAAAACAAGGAAGAAAAGGAGTACAAACAACAATGGACAGCCTAAATATTCAGAAGAAATCATCAGAAAAATGGTCATATAAAGAACTCAAGGAATACCTTAGACAGATGGAATGGAACCTTAAAGAGGATACGAGACATCAAAACCAAACAGTGAAAGAACACATTGAAAATGAATTACATAAACAGATATAAAAAGAAATTAAGCATCTTTATTAGGAGATAGAGATTATAAAAAAATCAAACAATAATTCTAGAAATGAAGGAAATGATAAACCAAATTAAAAACTCAATTGAGAGTATCACTAACAGAGTGGAGCGAGTAGAAGACAGAATGTCAGATAATGAAGACAAAATATATCATCTTGAAAAAAGTCTAGCCAACAAAGAAATGCTGGTAAAAAGTCATGAAAAAAACATCCAAGAGATATGGGATATCATAAAAAAAAAAAACTTATGAGTCATCTGGATAGAGTAAGGTACAGAGATTCAAACCAAGGGAATGAGTAACCTGCTGAATGAAATAATTACAGAAAACTTTCCAGAAATAAAAATGGAAACGGATAAAAAAAATTGTAGATGCTTACAAGACACCGAGCACAAAAAAATCACAGTAGACCAATGCCAAGAAACATTGTTATGAAGATATACAATATACAAAACAAAGAGAAAATATTAAAAGCTACAAGAGAAAGGAGGCAGATTACAATCAGGGGTAAACCAAAAATGTTAACAACAGATTTTTCATCACAGACGCTGAAAGTGAGAAGATCCTGGAACAACGTATTTCAAACACTTAAAAACAATGGATGACAACCAAGAAATCTGTATTCAGAAAAATTAAGTTTCAGGTAAGACAACTAAATAAAAATATTTTGTGATAAACAAAAGCTAAAAGAATTTGCAGCCAGAAAACCAGCATTGCAAAGCATCTTAAGGAAAACACTACACGAGGAAAAAATGAATATCAACAACGAAAACCGTCAGTGGGAATTGCCTCAGTAATGACAGAGGGAGGGGGAAAAGCTAATCATGGATAAACAAACTAAATTTTAAAAAAAAGATAAATAATCAAAGACGGGTGGCAATACAAACCATATATCAATAGTAACTCTAATCGTTAATGGCTTAAACTCTCCAATAAAGTGACATAGGCTTGTAACGTGGATTAAAAAAAACAAATCCAACAATATGTTGCTTCCAGGAGACACATCTGAATGGAAAAGACATACACAGGCTGAAGGTGAAAGGTTGGGAAAATTTATACCATGCACATGGTCCTTGTAAGCAAGCAGGGGTGGCCATCCTCATACGGAATAAAATCGACTTCAAGACTAATTTAATCAAAAGGGATAAGGAAGGACATTATATACTGTTAAAAGGAACCATTCACCAACAAGACATAACAATTATCAATATTTACGCAGCAAATAATGATGCTGCGACATTTATAAAACAAATTCTCCTCAATTTCAAGAATCAAATAGACCACAACACAATAATTATGGGAGACTTCAACTCACCTCTCTCACCATTGGACAGATCCTCCAAACAAAAGTTGAATTAAAAAAATATAGAATTCAATATCACAATCAATACCCTAGACTTAACTGACATATATAGAATATATCAACCATCATCAAGTGGATATACTTTTTTCTCACCAGCACATGGATCCTTCTCAAAAATAGACCATATATTATGCCGTAGGGCAACACTCAGTAAATATAAAGGGGTGGAGATAATACCATGAATTTTTTTCTGATCACAATGGAATGAAACTGGAAACCAATGGTAAAAGAAGGAAGGAAAAATCCTACATCACATGGAAAATGAACAATATATTACTGAATGATCAATGGGTTACAGAAGACATAAAAGAGGAAATCAAAAAATTCTTAGAGATAAATGAAAATACAGACACAACATATCAGATTCAATGGGACACAATGAAACAAGATTCAAGAGGCAAATTCATCGCCTGGAGGTCATTTCTCAAAAAAAGAAAAAAAAAAAAAAACAACAAATAAATGAGCTCTCACTTCATCTCAAAGCCCTAGAAAAGGAAGAGCAAAACAACAGCAAATGTAGCAGAAGGCAAGAAATAATTAAAATCAGAGCGTAAATCACGAAATTGAAACAAAAGAAACTATTAAAAAATTAACAAAACTAAAAGTTGGTTCTTCGAAAAAATAAATAAGATGGACAGACCCTTAGCCATGCTAACGAGGAGAAGAAGAGAGAGAACTCAAATTACTAACATACAGGATGAAAAAGGCAATATCACAACAGAAGCTACATAAATACGAAAGACAAATAGAAATTATTTTGAAAACCTATATTCCAATAAAATAGAAAATAGTGAAGACATCGATACATTTGTTAAGTCATATGATTTGCCTAGACGGAGTCAGGAGGATACACACAATTTAAACATACCAATATCAATCGATGAAATAGAAGAAGCAATCAAACGACTACCAACCAAGAAAAGCCCAGGACCAGATGGGTATACAGCGGAGTTTTACAAAACCTTTAAAGAAGATTTAATACCAATACTTTTCAAGTTATTCAGGAAATAGAAAAACAGGGAGCTCTGCCAAGTTCATTCTATGAGGCCAACTTCACCCTGATTCTGAAACCAGACAAAGACACCTCAATGAAAGAAAACTACAGACCAATATCTCTGATGAACCTAGATGCAAAAATTTTCATTAAAATTCTGGTGGTTTGGATACAAAGGCACATCAAAAAAATTGTGCACCATGATCAACTAGGATTCATCCCTGGGATGCAAGGAGGGTTCAATATATGGAAATCAATAAATGTTATTCACAACATCACTAGACTTAAAAATAAGAACCATAAGATCATCTTGATAGATGCAGAAAAACCATTAGACAAAGTAGAGCATTCCTTTATGTTCAAAACATTAGAAAAACTAGGGATAACAGGAACATACCTCGACATTGTAAAAGCTATCTATGTTAAGCCTCAGGCTAGCATCATTCTGAATGGAGAAAAAATGAAGGCATTCCCTCTAAAATCTGGAACAAGACAGGAATGTCCTCTATCACCACTTCTATTCAATATAGTTCTCGAAAAACTGGCCAGAGCAATTAGACAGATGAAAGACATTAAAGGCATAAAAATAGGAAAAAAAGAACTTAAATTATGACTATTTGAAGATGACATGATTCTATACATAGAAGACCCAAAAGGGTCTACAGAAAAAACTACTAGAACTAATAAATGAATTCAGCAATGTGGCAGGAAATGAAATCAACATGCATAAATCAAAGGCATTTCTGTATATCAGCGACAAAACTTCTGAAAAGAAAATGAGGAAAAACATTGCATTCACAATATCCTCATAAAAAATTAAATACTTGGGAATCAACCTAACAAAAGAGGTGAAAGATTTATACAATGCAAACTACAGAACCCTAAAAAGAGAAGTAGAATAAGATCTTAGAAGATGGAAAAATATACCCTGTTCATGGATAGGCAGAATGAACATCATCAAAATGGCGATATTACTAAAAAGTTCTCCATAGGTTTAATGAAATGCCAATCTAAATCCCAAAGGAATTTTTTGTAGAAATAAATAAACCAATCATGAAATTCATATGGAAAAATAAACGACCCAGAATAGCAAAAGCAATTCTAACCAGGAAGTGTGAATCAGGCGGTATAGCGATACCAGATTTCAAACTATATTACAGAGCAATAATAACAAAAACAGCATGGTACTGGTACCAAAACAGGCGGGTGTACCAATGGTACAGAATGGAGGACACAGAGACTAATCCAAAAAGCTACAACTATCTTATATTTGATAAAGAGCTATAAGCATGCAATTGAGGAAGGATACCATCTTCAACCAATCATGTTGGGAAAACTGGAAATCCACATGCAACAAAATGAAACTGAATCCCTTTCTCTCGCCATGCACAAAAGTTAACTCAAAGTGGATCAAGGAGCTAGATTCAAATCAGAGACTCTGCATTTGATAGAAGAAAAAGTTGGTTCCGATCTACATACTGTATGGTCAGGCTCCAAATTCCTTAATAGGACACCCATAGCACAAGAGTTAATAACAAGAATCAACAAATGGGAGTTACTTAAACTGAAAATTTTTTTTCTCAGAAAGAGAAACAATAAGAGAGGTAAATATGGAGCCTAGATCATGGGAACAAATTTTTACTCCTCACCCTTCAGATGGAGCCCTAATATCCAGAGTATACAAAGTATACAAAGAACTCAAATAATTAGACAATAAGATAACAAATAACCCAATGGGCCAAGGACCTGAACAGACACTTCTCAGAGGAGGACATAGAATCAATCAATAAGTACATGAAAAAATGCTCTCCATTTCTTGCAGTCAGAGAAATGCGAATCAAAACCACCCTAAAATACCATCTCAATCCAGTGAGATTGGTAGCCATTATGAAGTCAAACAACAACAAGTGCTGGCGACGATGTGGGGAAAAGGGTACTCTTGTACATTGCTGATGGGACTGAAACTGGTGCAGCCAATTTGGAAAGCAGTATGGAGATTCCTGGGAAAGCCGGGAATGGAAGCACCATTTGAACCAGCTATTGCCCTTCTCGGACTATTCCCTGAAGACCTTAAAAGAGCGTACTACAGGGATACTGCCACATCGATGTTCATAGCAGCACAATTCACAATTGCTACACTGTGGAACCAACCCAGATTCCCTTCAATAGATGAATGGATAAAAAAAAAATGGTTTTTTTATATACTATGGAGGATTACACAGCACTAAAAAATGACAAAATCATGGAATTTGCAGGGAAATGCATGGCACTAGAGCAGATAATGCTTAGTGAAGCTAGCCAATCCCAAAAAAATAAATACCAAATGACTTATTTGATATAATGAGAGCAACTAAGAACAGAGCAGAGAGGAAGAGCATGAAGAAAAGATTAACATTAAGCAGAGACATGAGGTGGCAGGGAAAGGGAGAGAAAAGAGAAATTGCATGGTAATGGAGGGAGACCCTTATTGTTACAAAAAATTACATATAAGAGGTTGTGAGTGTAATGGGAAAATAAACAATAAGAGAAATGAATGACAGTAGGTAGGGTAGAGAGAGAAGATGGGAAGAGAGGGGAGGGGGGATAGTAGAGCATAGGAAAGGTAGCAGAATACAACAGTAACTAATAAGACATTATGTAAAAATATGGATGTGTAACTGATGTGATTCTGCATTCTGTATTTGGAGTAAAAATTGGAGTTCAAAACCCACTTGAATTTAATGTATGAAATATGATATGTCAAGAGCTTTGTAATGTTTTGAGCAACCAATAAAAGAAAAAAAAAAGTAGCAATATATATGCCAATCGAAATTCATCATGAAATATATATAATCCAAAGATCGAAAAATATTCATTTTACTGAACATGGATTTATGTATAATGTTATTCAACTAGGAAGCTCACCCGTAGGTTGAATTTTCAGTTCCAACAGCGTTTAGGAGGAGTGATCTCTTCTCACCATTTGCATCTGCCAATTCAGCCACCTCACATGTGTGTACAAGTGATATCAGGTAGGATTCTATATGTGCATATAAAAATACATGTGCTGAATAGGCTACAGAGAAAGGGAGACAGGGATTCACATATTTGTTAATTTTAAAAACACATGTAGAACTATTTCAACAAAAAAATTGACTAGATTTAAAACTCCTACATTATATAATGCAAAAGGCAATTCCAACTATACACCATGCCTCCTCTGAACTGCTTGTATTTCTATTCTTTTTGGGTTATTTTTCACCATCATTTTAGGATTATTAGTCAGAGACTAGTAGGGTACGGGTTAGTGTCAGGGGTTAAGTATTTCAAATGGAAAATTGGAAAATGAATCCAATGTGTATGTAAATATGTGCTACACAAAAATCTTCCCACTCACATCCAGAGCAATGCCTTGACAATACCTTTGCCCCAAGTAAGACACAATTAGAGTAGAAAAGTGTAAAATTCTAGGAATACATATATGGAATGGAATATGCTCGGGAGTTCACAACCTTGGAGGTGGTAGAGGAGTTTCCAAAAGTAAAGGAAAGGGTAAACACTCCACAAACAAGGAGCTCTGCTGGCCTAAGAATTCTTGGGAAATGGCCTCTGAGGTTGGGATCCTGAAATATATGTTGCTGTCATGAGCTTTAGCTTCCTTTGTAGTGAGACCATCAAAGCTGGGTCTGCATCTATGTTACCGGGAAGAGATGGTTTCTTATATTCCAATGAACATGAGGCAGCAGTGCTCAATTCTCTCTTTGTAGGTAAACTGTCGCCACTGGAGGCTAAGTGTCTCCCAGTGGGGACTGTGAAGACATTTGGTCATCCTCCACTTTTCATGGTGTTTTTTGCTGCTGCACTGGGAATTTGGTATTTGCTTCACAAAATATAAGAAGTTCATCTGGGATACAGTGCTGGAGGGAGTTCTGTCACTTGTGGTGGGTCAGGGTCTGCAGGAGAATGCACCAACCAGGCTTCTATCGCACAGAGCTTGCCCCAATAACCATAGCAACCTTATTCTGAACATTGCCCTTAAAACTCTCGATATAACAGGATGCCTTTACATATAAGGGTCTCATGTCTGCACTATATCAGTCACAAGCCATTTGGAAGCCAATGGCTGATCCACATAGCCCCTCCATGATGTTTTATCACACTCCTTCCCACCACTGTTCTAGGCGCACTACTCAGAAGGCTCCAAATTACTGGCATCTCGTGTTCTACATCATTTTCATGAAACCCAGTCAAACAAGGCACTGTCTGGTATACACATGATAAGCAACAGGACATCAAATTTTCTGCAGTTCCACCTGGTCATGGGAATTTCAAAAATTTCATGGTATTTATTTAGCAATTTTTCAAAAATGAAGTTAGAGGCACTGTGCGTCTCAATTCATTCAGGAACCATTAAGTGTTGAGAAAGTTCATTTCAATGAAAGCTCTAGAGAACTCTCACAGTCAAGGCTTCTCAAAGAATTACCAAATGGTCACATAAAGCCAGGCCAATTGACGTCTACAATGTAAGGTCCATGTGTGTTTTGACTCTCATCTATGACTGCCAAGTCTTTCATAATAAAATCATGTGATATCCTGGCTGAGATTCCCAGGCCTCTGTGGAAAGCCACCCTGGGCATAGATCTCAGTTTCCAAGAGTGAGTCTTATGTGTGTCCTCCTAAAATCCCAACAAAATTCATGGCAATACTTCTCTGAGGTCAATTCCAGAATGCAGTCTCTAAGGGGAATCACACCAGAGTTCAAGCCCAGGTGGATCCAGTCATCCCTTCCAACCGCCACAAAAATTACCACAATTAAAATCAAAACACTCCCACAGGCCCATCATCTTCTTCCATGTAGACACTCCTCATAACCTCTAGCTGGAGGTTTCTATGAGCCCAAGGTAGTGTCCAAAATAAGCTCACTTGCCCCTTATTTGCCTAAAATCATGGTGGCCTGGACACTCTTCCTGTGAACCAGGAGTGATCAAATATTCCTGCTGTTAAAGTGTTCCACTTCTCCAATTTCAGCCTACTGCCTTTAGGGTATAATTCTTTATGTGATTTGGAGTCATGAGAAAACCCAAGCACATATGGGGTAGACTCTGCACGGATTTCAAGAACTCATTTGACCCAAATGATCCCTATTCTCACTTGATGGAGTTCAGGAACCTAAAACAAGAAGGCAAAAATATTCATCCACAATGACTGCTCTTTTGGACATTTTAGTTTTGAAAGCACATGGGATCTTTCTTTAAATCCATCAGGTGCTGAGAATCTAAGCCACAACCTCATACAAGGACAAGAGGCTGATTCAGACACATCCCATTCCAAAGCAATTAAGCAAAGAGCCACAGGTGGTGTCCATTCATTTCCATATGAAAACAGTGTTCTTCAGGCTACACAAAGGGGTGGCCTGAGGCAAAGACCTTTCTGACATTCAGGGTAATAGAAATAGAATTAAGCAAATGGCCCAAAGAAGGGTTTCTCCACTGAGACTTTACTGGTCACACTGATATCTGAGTTTTCTGAGATGCTCTCATTCCCTTCAGCTATCCAGAACATGGCCATGTCACAGAGCCTTGTGGTGTTACATATCTGGGAAACAAAACCATGAGTCTATTCTGGAGAGTGGCCAGAATTCACGAAGAAAAGTGGAACTTTAGAAGATAATAGATGTTGCCCATCCATAAGGCAAGCTGCAGTCCATTCATCAATTGCGCACTATGAATCGCGGAAGCTTTCAACTAGAGACAACACATCCATTGATGCATTCTGTTTTCTAATGTCTACAACCATGGATACAGTGGGATACACAGACATAGAAACACTCACAATGTCAAACGACTTACTAGAAACAGTCCACTCCAAACCAAACAAACCACCTTTCCTACCTATTCTCAGAACATGAGAAAAAACCACAAACTCACACCTACAACGGCAAAGGCACTTTCTTCCCCTAAATAGGTCTGTGACTATCCGGAGTGTCTTCTGACTGGTGGGCCATATTATGTTCCCCCAAAATGGCCTGTCCTGTTTCACATCTGGTCTCCTTGTCCAACTCTGTGAACTTGTAAGGAGCCAGCGGTGAGCCACTACCTGCTTTCTCAGGAAAGGCCCCTCTTCAGAGCTCTGCTGGCATTTGGCCATCCTCATATCAGCAGGTACCAAGAAAGACTGACTATGTCTTTGGGAAAAGCAAACAAGTTAGCCCACTGGGTCTGGAGTGGGACTGGCTCTTGGTGCCTGGCTTCCTGGATCCCAAGTTCAGAGAATTCCATCACCAAGGAAGTGAAGTGAGGTCACTTCTTTCAGGAACTGAATATGGTCACTGCCTTGGTAACCACTTTGTCCTAACAGTTGCTTCCAAGGTTCCCATGAGATAGAGGCTGCCCCAACATCCTGTGACACATTCAGAAGTTAGAATGATATATCAACCATAGGCACCCTGGAACAGCTCTCCACAGAGGCCTGGTTTGGTCCATCTTCTCTACATTAAGAAGAGAGAGGCTGACTCAGACACATCAATTCATCCTGACCAGGTTGTTTGCCATGGAAGATGACTATTGCTCTCTCAGGTCCTACATAGCTGCCTACATATTCTCCAAGGATCATTTCTTCATGGATCTTTGAGGTTCTCAGCAGGTGGAAGATCTTCTACATTCCTATATTGTAAGACCCACTCTGTCGCTGCTCTTAAGTTAGTTATATTGAGGGAACAGTGTATGGTTAGGGTTAATAACATGTTCGATTTGGGTTACGAATCATTCTGCAGGATGAATAATGGTATTGGCAACCTGCGATATTTACAAGAGTATACATGTGAAATATAAGTATGAAAGCAGAAATCTAGGTAAGATTTGAAGCCCAGAAGGGCATTGGGGACTTGAGTGGGATACCTAACTTTGAGTAATGTGCTGCACAGATGTCTCAGATAAATCAATATACATCGGACCTTGTACCTTGGATGATTGAATGCTGAAGAGAATATCCAGTCAAAAACCGATATTCGGTAGGATTAGGAAGGAAGTTGGTAGGTTTAGAAAGAAGAGTGAGTATAGGATTTGGACCAAAAGTTCTTCAGCAATAGGGTTTCGGGTAGAGAGTGTATGTAAATGTCAGCACATGTGAAGAGTCAGTCACAATGATGAACTGGGGAAAACATGTAGGAAAGCAGATATCAATAGAGATATTAGCAAATCAAGAAAAGTATAAAGTGTGTGATAGGGTTAGACATTTTCAACAGGTTTGAAGTTGAATATATAATCTTAGGAAGAAACAAATATGTAGTCACCAATAGGATTGATATTTGAGAGCATTAGGCAACCTGCACATGGATGTTTTTAGTAATGCATGCTATCTTTCCATTTAGGCTTTGGTACAATTGTAAGTGTGATCTTTGCTTTTTGTGTCCGGAATATTTCTGTGATAAAATGTGTATGTAGTTCAGGTGACATGAGTATTTCTTCCACCATTTCTGAGAGCAATATTTTGAAGATTTATAAATTAGTATGGGGGTAGAAATAGGTGTACCCTGTTTCTATTAATATAGACATAATGCATGAATAGACCATACTGTGAATAAATAATATAACTGGATCCACTTTAAATAATGGATTGAATGGATATCTGAAAATATATAAGAAATGTTATATTGATATACAATCATTAATTCCAACCAGTTATATATCTAATGATTATCTTATGGTTATGGTTAATCATGAAGGGTGTGTGAGTTTTTCTTCAAAATTGATTATGGAAATCGAAAACGATATATTTGGAAAAAAAAGTCTCATGAATAGACCAGTCAAGAAACATAGAGAAATACATGTGTTCTGGAGCAGGAAGTGACTAAAAGTGAAACAAATGCCTATAAATTTGCTAACTAGTGAATGAAATATATATCCTATGATGTGCATAAACTGAAGAAATAGTAATGTACCAGTGTGGAATAAAAATTAACGTCAAAATACACATCATGTCCCATAGGAACCAACATGCATTGATGTTAAACTGGGTCAGTTAATGCAGACATATTAGAATTTGTATGCACCTTTCACTGAAGTTAGTTCTCAGTACTAGGAAACAACTATGTATTTCATGTGTATGAGTATTTCTAAGAATAATCTTGTGAAAAGTTGATTATTAATCCACATCCATGAACATGAATGAATTTAGGGAGTGTATATAAGACACATATTTTTCATATTTTTAAAAATCTGGACAGTATATATATATATATATATACATATATGGACACACACACACACAAACACAGAAATTAAAAAGTAGCAATATATATGCCAATCGAAATTCATCATGAAATATATATATCATAAAGATGCAAAAACATTCATTTTACTGAACATGGGTTTATGTATAATGTTGTTCCACTGGGAAGCTCACCCATAGGTTGAATTTTCAGTTCTAACAGCGTTTAGGACGAGTGATCACTTCTCACAATTTGTATCTGCCAAGTCATGTAACTCAAAAGAATGTACGTTTGATACCATGTAGGATTCTATTTGTGCATATAAAAATACATGTGCTGAATAGGCTCCAGAAAATGAGAGACAGTAATTCACATATTTGTTAACTTTAAAAACACATGGGGAACTATTTCAATTAAAAATTGACTAGATTCATAATACCTACCCTTTATCATGCAAAAGGCAAGTCCAACCCTGAACTGCATGTATTTACGTACTGTTTGGGTTATTTTTCTCCATCATATTAGGATTAGTAGTCGGAGTCTATTAGAATATGGGTTAGTGTCAGGGATTCAGAATTGCGAATGGAAAAATAGGAAAATTAATCCAATGTGTATGCAAATATGTGCTAAAACAAATCTTCCGACTCTCATCCAGAACAATGCCTTGAAATTATCTTCGCCCCAAGTAAGACACAATTAGAGAAGAAAAGTTGCAAAATCTGTGATTACATTTCTGTAATGGAAAATGCTCAGGAGTGCACATCTTGGAGGTGGTATAGGAGTTTTCAAAAGTAAGGACAGGGTACACACTCCACAAGCATGGAGCTCTGCATGCATAAATCTTTTTGAGAAACTGCCACAGAGGTTGGGCACTGATATATAGGTTTTTGTCAGGAGTTAAGCTTCCTTTGTAGTGATACCCTCAAAGCTGGGTCTGCATCTATGTGACCTGGAGGACAAAGTTTCTTATTTTCCAATGAACACGAGGCAGCAGTGCTGAATTCTCTCTTTGTAGATAAACTGTGGCCCCTGGGGGTTTATTTTCTCCCCGTGTGGACTGTGAAACCATTTGGTCATCCTCCACTTTTCGTGGTGTTTCTTGCTGCTGCACTTGGAGTTTGGTACATGCTTCACGAAATACAAGGAGTTCAACTGGGAAACAGTGCTGGAGAGAGTTCTGTCACGTGTGGTGGGTTATGGTCTGCAAGAAAATGCACAAACCAGGTTTCTATCTCTCAAAGATTGCCCCCTTGTTCATAGCAACCTGATTCTGAACATTGCCCTGAAACCTCGCCATATAACAAGATGCCATTACATATAAGGGTCTGAAGTCTGCACTATGTCAGTCACAAGCCATTTGGAAGTAAATGGCAGATCCACATGGACCCACCATGATACTTTATCACACACCTGCCCACCACTGCTCTACGCCCACTACTCAGCAGGCAACAAATTACTGGCATGTCTGTTCTAAACAATTTTCAGAAAACCCTGTCAATCAAGGCACTCTCTGGTACACTCATGATAAGCAATAGGAGATCCAATGTTTCTTGAGTGCCACCGGGTCATGGGAATTTCAAAAATTTTATGGTATTTATCTAGCCATTTTTCAAGGATGACATTGGATGCACTGTGAATTTCAGTTATTCAGAAACCATTAAATGTTGAGAAAGCTCAATTCAAAGAAAATTCTGGAGAACTCTCACAGGCAAGGCTTTCCAAAAAGTGGACAAAAGGTCACTTGAAGCCAGGACCATTGAGGTCTACAATGTGAGGTCCTATGTGTTTTGACTCTCTACTATGGCTGCAAAGTCTTTCAGAATAAAATCATGTGATATCCAGGCTGAGATTTCCAGTTCTTTGTGGAAAGCCACCCTGGTCCTAGATCTCAGGTTCCAAGGGCGACTCTCATGCGTGGCCTCCTAAAATCCCAACACAATTCATGGCAATACTTCTCTGAGGTCAGTTTCAGAACTCAGTCTCTAAGGGGAAACACACCAGAGTTCAATCCCTGGTGACCCAGTCATCTCTTCCAACCGCCACACAAATGACCAGAATTAAAACCAAAACACTCACACATGCCCCTCATCTTCTTTCATATAGACACTAATCATAACCTTGGCTGGAAGTTTCCATGAGGCACACAGCACAAGACAATGTCAAAATAAGCTCCCTTTCCCTTCATTTGTCTAAAGTCAGTGTTTCTGGACACCGTTCCTGTGAACCAGGGCTGATCAAAGATGCCTGCCATTAATACTGTTCCGCTTCTCCAATTTGAGGCATACTGACTGTCAGGTATAGTTTCTTTATGTGATTTGGAGTCATGAGAAAACCCAAGCACCTATGGGCTAGCCTCTGCAGGGCTTGAAGGACTCAGTTGACCCAAAGGATCCCTCTTCTGACTTGATGGAGATCAGGAACCTTACAGAGGAAAGCAAGAGACTTCATCAACAATGATTGCTCTTTTGGCCATTTTGGAATTGGATGCACACATGGGATCTTTCTTTAGATCCATCAGGTGCTGAGAATCTGAGCCATGGACTCACACTGCACTAAGAGGCGGATTCAGACATATCCCTTTGCAAAGCAATTAAGCAAAGATCCTCAGGTGATGCCCATTTTTTTCCATTTGAAAACTGATTTTTTCAGGCTTTGGAAAGGTGTGGCCTTAGGCAAAGACCTTCCTTACATTCAGGGCAACAGAACAATAGGAAAGCAAATTCCCAAAGCAGAGTTTCTCCACTGAGACTTTCCTGGTCACACTGATATCTGAGTTTTCTGAGATACTCACCATTCCCTTCAGCTATCCAGTACATGGCCATGTCCCAGATTGTGGAGGAGATACATATCTTGAACACAAAACCATGAGCCTATGGGAGAGTGGCCAGAATTCAGGAAGAAATCAGGAATGTAGAAAGGTAGTAGGTGTTGCCCATCTATAAGGTAAGCTGCAGTCCATTCATAAATTGGACAAGATGAATGCTGCAAAGATTTCTACTAGACAGGACACATCCTTTGATGCATTCTCTTTTCTATTGTCTACAACCACGGACACAGTGGGATACACAGAAACACTCACCTTCTCAAAGGACTTACTAGAAACAGGCCACTCCAAATTAAACAAACCGACTTTCCTACATATTCTTAAAACATGAGACAAAATCACTAACACACAAACACACCCACAAAGGCACCTTCTTTCCCCAAGTAGGTCTGTGACTATCCAGAGCATCCTCTGACTGGTGGGCCATACTATGTTCCCCTGAAATGGGCTGTTGTATGTCAGATCTGGTCTCCTTGGCCAACACTGTGATGTTGTCAGGAGCCAGCGGTGAGCCACTGCCTGCTTTATCAAAAAAAAAAGCCCCTCTTCAGAGCTTTCCTGGCATTTGTCCATCTTCAATTCAGTATTTGCCAAGAAAGACTGACTCTGTCCTTGGTTAATCCAAACATGTGAGACCACTGGGACTGGGACTGGGCCTGCCTCAGGGTGCCTGTCTCCCTGGATCCAAAGTTCAGAGTGGTACATCAACAAAAAAGTGACGTAGGTCACTTCCTCTAGAACTGAATGAGGTCACTGCCTTGGCAACCACTTTGTCCTAACAGTTGCATCCAAGGGTCCATGAAATGGAGCGTGCCCCTACTTCCTATGACACTTTTACAAGTTAAAATGGAATATCAACCATAGGCACCAAGGAACAGCTCTCCACACAGGCCTGGTTTGGTCCATCTTCTCTACATTAAGAAGAGAGAGACTGCTTCAGACACATCCCTTCATCCTTACCTGATTGTTTGTCATGGAAGATGACTTTTGCTCTCTCAGGTCCTTCATAGCTGCCTATATCTTCTCCAGGGATCATTTCTGCATGGACCTTTGAGGTTCTCTGCAGGTTGAAGATCTCCTACATTCCTGTATTGTAAGACCAACTCTGTCCCTGCTCTTCTATAAAGGTAGATTGAGGGAATCGTGTATGGTTAGGGTTAATAACATTTTTGATTTGGGTTAGGATCATTCTGCTGGATGAATAATGGTATTGGGAACCTGCGATATTTATAAGATTATAGAGGTGAAATATATGTATGAAAACAGAAATCTCAGTAAGATTTAAAGCCCAGAAGGTCATTGGGTCCTTGATTGGAATAGTTAGCTTTGAATTATGTTCTGCCCAGATGTCTCAGATAAATCTATACACAATGGCATAGGATCTTGTACCTTAGATGATTGAATGTTGAGGAGAACATCCATTCAAAAAGGGAGAGTTGGTAAGATTACGAAGATAGTTGGTAAGATTAGAAAAACGTGTGAGTATAGGATTTGGACAAAAAGTTCTTTAGCAATAGGGTTTCAGGTACACAAAAAAATGTAAATGTCAGCACATGTGAAGAGTCAGTCACAATGATGAACTGGGGAAAATATGTAGGAAAGCAGATATCAATAGAGACATAAGGAAATCAGGCAAAGTATAAAATGAGTGATAGCAATAGATATTTTCAACAGGCTTGAGATTGAATATATAATCTTAGGAAGAAACAAATATGTAGTCACCAATAGGATTGACATTTGAGAGCATTAGGCAACCTGGACATGGGTGATTTTCATAATCCATACTCACATTCCATTTAGGCTTTTGTACAATCGTAAGTGTGACTTTGCATTTTGTGGCCAGAATATTACTGTGATAAAATGTATATGTAGATCAGGTGACATGAGTATTTCTACCACCATTTCTTGGAGCAATATTTTGAAGAGGTATAAATTAGTATTGGGGGTACATATAGGTGTACCATGTGTGTATGAATATAGAGATAATGCATGAATAGACCATAGTGCGAATAAATAATATAACTGGTTCGAACTTTAGAAATTGGAATAAATTGATATCTGAATATACACAGGGAATCATATGTTGATATACATACATTCATTCCAACCATTTATACATCCAATGGAAATATTACGGGTGTGGTTCATCATAAAGAGTGTGTGAATTTTGCTTCAAAATTGATTATGGAAATCGAAAATAATGTGTTTGGAAAGAAGTCTCATGAAATGACCAGTCAAAAACAAAGAGGAATACATATGTTCTGAAGCAGGAAGTGATAGAATGTGTTACAAATTTCTTTAAATTTATGAAGTTGTGGATAAAATGTATATTCTATGATGTACAAAAACTGAAGAAATAGTAATGTACCAGTGTTGTATAAAAATGAACGTCAAAATACACATCATGTCCCATAGGAATCTACTTGCATTGATGTTAAAGTGGGTCAGTTACTGTAAAAATATAAGGATTTGTTTGCACCATTTACTGAAGTGAATTTTCAATACTATAAAACAAATATGTATTTCAGGTGGATGAATATTTCTGAAAATAATCTTATGAAAATTTGAATATAAAACCACATACATGAACAAGAATGAATTTAGGGAGTGTATAATAAGACACATATATTTCATATTTTGAAAAATATATATATATATATATATATATATATATATATATATATATATATATATACAAAACACACACAGAGACATTAAAAAGTAGCAATATATATGCCAATTAAAATTCATCGTGAAATATATATCATCCACAGATCCAAAAATATTAATTTTACTGAACATGGATTTATGTATAATGTTTTTCAACTAAGAAGCTCACTCATAATTTGAATTATCAGCTCCAAAAGCGTTTAGGAGGAGTGATTTCTTCTCACACTTTGTCTCTGCCAAGTTAGCCACCTCTCAAGAATATAGGTGTGATACCAGGTAGGATTCTATATGTTCATATAAAAATACATGTGCTGAATTGGCTACAGAAAAAGGGAGACAGGAATTCACATATGTGTTAACTTTAAAAACACATGCAGAACTCTTTCAACAAAAAATTGACAAGATTTATAACTCCTAAGCTATATCATGCAAAAGGGAAGACCAACTATACACCAAGGCTCCTCTGAAGTGCTAGTATTTCTATTCTGTTTGGGTTATTTTTCTCCATTATATTAGAATTAGTTGTCAGAATCTAGTAGGGTATAGGTTAGTGTCAAGGATTCAGTATTTCAAATGGAAAATTGAAAAATGAATCCAATGTGTATGTAAATATGTGCTACACAAAAATCTTCCCACTCTCATCCAGAACAATGCCTTGACAATACCTTCGCCCCAAGTAAGACACAATTAGAGGAGAAGATTTAGAAAATCTGTGAACAAATATCTGGAATGGAATATGCTCAGGAGCCCACACCTTGGAAGTGGCAGAGGAGTTTCCAAAGGTAAGGGACAGGGTAAACCCTCCACAAACATGGAGGTCTGCTGGCATAGACACATCTTGAGAAACTGTCTGTGAGGTTGGGCACTTGAAAAATATGTTGTTGTCAGGAGCTTTAGCTTCCTTTCTAGTGAGACCATAAAAGCTTGGTCTGCATCTATGAGACCTGGAGGACATGCTTTCTTATTTCCCAATGAACATGAGGCAGCAGTGCTAAATTCTCTTTTTAGGTAAACTGTGGCCACTGGGGGCTAAATGTCTTTCCATGTGCACTTTGAAGCCATATGGTCATCCTCCATTTTCGTTTTGTTTCTTCCTGCTGCACTGGGAGTTTGGTATTTGCTTCACGAAATACAAGGAGTTCAATTGGGTCTCAGTGCAAGAGGGAGTTCTGTCATGTGTGGTGGGTCAGGTTCTGTAGGAGGATACAAGAACCAGGATTCTATCCCACATAGCTTGCCCCCTTGACCATAGCAACCTGATTCTGAACAATGTCCTGAAAACTCTCCATATAACAAGTTGCCTTTACATGGAAGGTTCTGTTGGCTGCACCATGTCAGTCACAAGCCATTTTGAAGCCAATGGAAGATCCACATGGCCCCACCACAGATGTTTTATCACATACCTGCCCACCACTGCTCTAGTACAACTACTCAAAAGAGTCCAACTTACTGGCATCTCTGTTCTACACCATTTACATGAAACCCAGTCAATCAAGGCACTGTCTGGTATATTCATGATCAGTAACAGGACATCCAAAGGTTCTCCAGTGCCACCTGGTGATGGGAATTTCAAAAATTTTATGGTATTTTTCTAGCCATTTTTCAAGGATGAAGTTGGAGGCACTGTGAGTTTCAATTCTTTCAGGAACCATTAAATGGTTAGGAAGCTCATTTCAATGAAAGTTCTGGAGAACACTCACAGGTAAGGCTTCCCAAAGAGTGGCCAAAAGATCACATGATATTATGCCCATTGAGGTCTACAATGTGAGGTCCATATGAGTTTTGACTCTCAACTATGAGTGCCAAATCTTTCAGAATAAAATCATGTGGTATCCTGGCTGAGAGGCCTAGTGCTCTGTGGAAAGCCATCCTGGGCCTAGAACTTAGTTTCCAAGGGCGACACTCATGCCTGGCTTCATAAAATCTCATCACTATTCATGGCAATACTTCTCTGAGATCAGTTTGAGAACTCAGTTTCTAAGGGAATCACACCAGAGTTCAAGAACATGTGTACCAAGTCATCTCTTCCAACCGCCACCCAAATGACCACAATTTAAAACAAAACACTCCAATGTGGCGCTCATCTTTTTCCATATAGACACTCATAATGACCTCTGGCAAAAGTTTTCCATGAGGGGCACAGCCCAAGACCGTGTCCAAAATAAGCTCTCTTGCACCTAATTTGCCTAAAGTCAGGGTGGCCTGGACACCCTTCTTGTGAACCAGGAGAGATCAAATAGGCCTCCCATTAATACTGCTTTGCTTTTTCAATTTGAGGCCAACTGACTGTGGAGTTTGGATTCCTTATGTGAATTGGAGTCTTGAGAAAACCCAAGAAACTATGGGCTAGCCTCTGCAGGGCTTTGAAGAACTCATTTGACCCAAAGGATCCCTATTCTGGCTTGATGGAGGTCAGGAAAGTTACAGAAGAGGCGAGAGACTTCATCCACAAGGACTGCTCTTTTGGCCATTTTGGTTTTGGATGTACACATGAGATCTTTCTTTAGATCCATCAGGAGCTGAGAATCTAAGCCACACCCTCACACAAGGCAAATAGGCTGATTCAGACACATTCTTTCCAAAGCAATTAAGCAAAGAGCCACAGGTAATGCCCATTCATTTCCATTTGAAAACTGTTTTCTTCAGGCTTCACAAAGTGGTGGACTGAGGAAAAGACCTTCCTGACATTCAGGGCAACAGAAGAATTGGTAAACAAAAGGCCCCAAGCAGGGTTTCTTCACTGAGACTTTCTTGGTCAAACTGATATCTGAGTTTTCTTAGATGCTCGCCATTCCGTTCAGCTATTCAGTACATGGTCATGTCACAGAGCTTCAAGGTTGTACATATCTTAAACACAAAACCATGAGCCTATTCTGGAGAGTGGCGAGAATTCAGGAAGAAAACAGGAACTTAGGTAGATAGCAGGTGTTTCACATCAATAAGGCAAGCTGCAGTCCATTCATAAATAGGGCAGGATGAATGCTGGGAAGCTTTCTACTAGATAGGACATATTCATTGATGCATTCTCTTTTCTAATGTCTACAACCACGGACATAGTGGGATACATAGACATAGAAACACTCACCTTGTCAAAAGACTTACTAGAAACAGTTCACTCCAAACAAAACAAACTGCCTTTCATACCTATTCTCAGAACATGAGACAAAACCACAAAACCACACCCACACCACAAAGGCACCTCCTTCCCCCATGTAGGTCTGTGACTATCCGGAGTGTCCTCTGACTGGTGGGCCATACTATGTTCTCTGGAAATGGCCTGTTCTGTCTCAAATCTTTTCTCCTTGGCCAACTCTGTGAAGTTGTCAGGAGCCAGCGGTGAGCCACTGCCTGCTTTCTCAGGAAAGGCCTCTATTCATAGCTTTACTTGCATTTGGCCATCCTCACATCAGTAGGTTCCAAGAAAGACTGAGTCTGTCCTTGGTAAATCAAAATAAGTTTGACCACTGGGACTGGGACTGGGACTGGCTCTTGGTGCCTGGATTCCTGGATTCCAAGTTCAGAGAGTTCCATCACCAAGGAAGTTAGGTGAGGTCACTTCCTTTAGCAACTGAATGAGGTCACGGCCTTGGCAACAACTTTGTCCTAACAGTTGCTTCCAAGGTTCCCATGAGAAGGAGGCTGCCCCTACTTCCTTTGACACTTTCACCAGTTAGAGTGGTATGTCAACCATAGGCATGCAATAGCAGCTCAACACATGCCTGCTTTGGTCCATCTTCTATACATTAAGAAGAGAGTGGCTGATTCAGACACATCCCTTCATCCTGAGCAGGTTGTTTGCCATGGAAGACTTCTGCTCTCTCAGGTCCTTCATAGTTGCCTACATCTTCTCCAGGGATCATTTCTGCATGGACCCTTGAGTTTCTCAGCAGGTGGAAGATCCTCTATATTTCTGTATTTTAAGACCAACTCTTTCCCCACTTTTCTGTAAAATTAGATTGAGAGAACAGTGTATGGTTAGGTTTAATAACATGTTCGATTTGGTTTAGAAAGGAAACTACACGGTTGAGCAAACAGGGTCCTACCGTTAGCAATAATATGAGGATTATTAATGGAATGGCCCTGGCAGATAAAAGCGTAGTTAACCAGGTTGACTATGTGAACAAAGACTCAAACCTTCCTTCTGGGGCCTCTGTCTCTCTTTGACGCTCTTCAAGTCGTTTTTTTAATTTACTCATTGATTCTTTTACAACTCCAGTATTGTCGGCATAAAAACAACATTGTTCCCTCAATGCAAGCAAAAAGGCACCTTTCTCTCATGAAGAGGAGGTCCAACACTCGCCTGCTCTATAAAACAACTTCAGAGAGAGAGAGGTTAAAATTCCTGTAAAGCTGTGATGTCGGTTTTTAATGTCTTTAAGCTTTGGTCTATTTCTGCTTCTAATTGTGTCTTTGTTGTGTCTCATGGACTAGGGCAGTTCTTCCTGTGCCCACGCCTTCAGCAATTATTATTCCTAATAGGATGGCTAAAGTGAGGGATACAGGTTCCCGGTGGAACCGGGTTGTATGCCCCCCTATTTGAACTTTAAATGAACCTGCGTCATGATAGAGCACTCTGAAAAACATCTACATCATTACATAATTAATCACATCTATTGACCATTTTATGAAAACATAAATAATGTTAAAGTGTATAGAATTATACTGTTTTATGGATGGACAAGAAAATGCACCTAAGATAGCACCAAAGTGAGGAAAACATTCTTATTTGGTTGCATCCGGATTTAGAGGGCATTGCTTCTTTTGTAATCAATTAATAACCTGAAACCCAAGTTTTGGTAGTTTTAGAGTTTGTACCCAACATGTAAGGGAAGGGGCTCAGAAGTTCACAGTCTGCAGAAATTCAAAAAAATTAGTTTTTGTTTCTGTTTTTTTTTTTTTTCTGTTCTGGGCAAGTTAACTTTTCAAGGACACCTTGGAAGGGGAGAGCTTTTTTGTCTCTTTTTTTTTCTCCCTGCCAGCTGTCACCATGGAGCCCAGTTGCTAACATTTTTATCTTAGAAATGTAGCCATCTCGGTGAAGCCCCAGCTCAAGGCCAGAGGCCTTGTTCACATATTTTGTGAAAAACTGGTAAGGAGGTGTCTAGCTTAGGGGTGGTGATTTTTCCAGCCAGTGGTCAAGTAGAACAGGGCAACACGAAAAGTGCAAGTTTATGTACATTGAACTCTTTCAGAGGGACTCTTTTGCTGAAAGACCTAAAGTAAGCCTTGGTGAAGACTTCTGGAGAAGGTCATTTAAGACATTTCTATGGACCTAGTACAGAGGGGGAAGAGGGGGTAGTCGAGGCTGAGAGCAGCTCCGTGGATCTAAGAATGAGGAAAGAGAGATGTAAAAGAAAAATGGGAAAGGGGTTTGGGATTTTCCTAAAACAAAACTTGAGCAGTAGAACAGGTAGAGCAGAGGGGAAGATGGGAGTAAATATTTCAAAAAGCCTTTGAGGGACTTTAAATTCTTAGAAACCTGTTTTCAGTGATGACAAAGCAACTTTAAAGGCCATTTTCATTACATCTTGTATAGGGGTCTGAGGCCTCTTATCAGCTGGTTTGAGCTTTGGGTTAGCTTGCTAGAGGACTTGCTGGGACCTAGTGCAGGCACTGACAGGAAAAGAGAGGAGTGAGTGGGTGAAGGGGTACCTCGGTACCTGCTACCTCAGCAAGGGGGCAATGTTCTGAGAACCAGCGGAGGTTTGGGTTTTTGATTTAGTAATTGGAGAGGAGAAATCAGGTTGCTAAGATGGGAGTGATAGCAGAGAGTCTAGAGCAGAAGGCTGAGGGTGAGGAACTATTGGAGAAGCATAGTACAGGATGTGAGCAAAGGAGAGAAAAGGATTCCACATAGGGAAATTTCCCCCTTTTGAGAACTTGCCAAAGTTAAAAATGTCACGCAGAATTTGAGGATCTAGAGAACCCTCTGGGGGCCATAGTATTTGGTTGTCTAATTGGTAATATGGCCAATGCTGTGTACTGAATTTGATGAGGAGTTTGGGTTCCACCAGGCAGCCCCTGTATGCTCACATTCACTTGACTTACACAAGAAGTCGGCTTCTCCCCGACACAGCCCTGGCTGTTTGTGCCTTTGATAGTCCGCTAGGCAAACATAGTAATCTAGGCTAGCCAACCTGAATCTGTCTCGCGTGTCCCTGCATCCATAATGTTTGTTTCCATTATCTATGGTACAGAAGAGATTTAATGGAATTTTAGTGGGATCCTCTTCATCAGGGATATCTCAATAGGAAAGACCTATACCGAGCTGACAAATGTCTGGGTGGATAGATGGCCACCAGGTCTCTAAGGGGGCTGTATGCGAGATAGACCATACTTCTTGTCTAGTAGGATTTGTGATCAGCCATTGCTGCTGAACGGAATGATGAGGGTTAGAACTACTGGTGGCCAAGGGGAGAGTCTATAGTCTTATCCACATAGCGAATACGCAATTTGAAATGGTTAGCAGGCTTTTCCAGTTTCCAACAAGAGTCTGGACACAGCGAAGGCTTGAGATGAGAGGCATGGATCCAAAAAGTGATTCCGTCTACTTTTACCGCTTTAGGTTTTATAAGTAGCACCTGGTATGTTCCTTTCCAGTGGGGTTCCAGGGATGACACCTGATGTTGTCTTATGTAGACGAAGTCTCTTACTTGATATTGACTTAGAGTCCCCTCCTCCCAAGGTTGGTAGGCAGTGGCCAGCTGTTTCCACAGGTATCGCTGAGTTCTTTCAATGACTTTAAGTCTGTCAAGCAAGGGGGTGTGGAAGTGATCGTTAGGCCTTAGAGTTGGGGTTAGGTTCCTTACTGGATGATGGGCATCATAGAGAATTTCATAGGGGGTGAGGTTACACAAAGAAAGAGAGGGAGTATTTCTCGCATGAAACAGTGCATAAGGCAGGAGCATAATCCAATCTTTTATGCCGGGCTCTAAGCTTAATTTCGTTAAGGTCTCTTTAATGGTTCTATTTATTTTTTCTACCTGTCCTGAGCTCTGGGGTATATAAGCATAATGTAACTTCAAATTAATCCACAGGGTCCCAGTGAACACCTGACTTACCTGAGCCATGAACACCAGTCCATTATCAGACCCTATTGCCTTAGGCAGACCGTATCTTGGAGAAATATCTTTCAGGATCTTCTTGAAAACCATTTGTGCAGTTTGGTTGTTTTTGTGTGTGTGTGTGTGTTTGTGTGTAAGGCTTCAGTCCATCCTGAAAATGTATCTACAAAGACTAGGAGATATTTAAGTCCATACGTTGCTGGCTTAATTTCACTATTGTCCACTTCCCAAAATTGTCGTTTTCTGGTTCCTCGTAGGTGCTTTCCTCTAGGAAACTGGAAGGGTAAGCATTAACCAATTGACGGACTCGACAGGCTTTTGTTACCCGTTCAGTTATTTCCTTTCGCTGTGAGTCGGTTAGTGGAAAACTCTGTTCTTAATCCTACAGGAATGCCTGCAGTTTCATTGAACCAAGGTGAGTGAGTTGGTGTACATTTTTAACGTAGTGTAGGGCTTTCTGTAATTGCAGCCTGAGCTCAGTGAAGTTGAGGCGTTCAGTGTCAGTGTCCATAGATGTTATCAAAAACTTCCTGGTGATCAGGGGTCCATTGGAATTGGGCATCTCCCATTAACACCGGGTATAAAGGAGCAGCTAAAGACGCAAACCCAGGTATCCATAACCTGCAAAAGCCAGCAGTCCCAAGAAACTCTCTGAGTTGTCTCCTGTTAGATGGGGGTGGTATCTACACAATGGTTTGTTTTCTGGGCTCAGTGAGCCATCGTTTACTGCCCCTAAGGTAACAGCCCAGGAAGATTACTTCATGCTAGCAAATTTGGGCTTTTTTGGCCGAAACTCTATACCCAAGTTGAGCAAGCTCATATAATAGTGCTTGGGTCCCAGACTCACAGTTTTCCTTGGTGTTGGCTGCCAGTAGCAGGTCATTCACGTATTGAAGCTGGGTGATTTGGGGTGCATAGTTCTGAAATTGCTGAGATCTCTGTGGAGGGCTTCATCAAAGAGAGTGCGGGAGTTTTTGAACCCCAGTGGGAGTCTAGTCAAAGTTAGTTGACCAGACGTTCAGGTTTCTGGGTCTACCCACCCAAAAGCAAACAGCAACTGACTATCTTTATGCAGAGGCAAGCAAAAGAAAGCATCTTTTAAGTCCAGAACAGTATACCATTTCCGCTCAGGGTTCAGAGTGCTAAGCAGATTGTACGGATTAGGTACCGTGTGGTGAATGTCCTGCACTCTGTTGTCGATCTCTCTTAGGTCTTTAACAGGACAATAGTCCCCGGTTCCTGGCTTTTTTTTTCTAGTAGCAGGGGAGTGTTCCAGGCCAATTGACAGGGCCTTAGGAGCCCTAAGTCCAGATATTTCTGAATATGGGGCCTTATCTCATCTTTAGCTTTTTTTGCTTAGAGGATATTATTTGACATTGATTGGGGAGGCTGAGGTTTTTAACTTCACTGTTATTGGAGGTTGTTTCACGGCCAGGCCTAACCCAGCAGTTTTTGCCCAGGCATCTGCGTAATCTGTTATCCATTTCTGGTGTAGCTTGCCTGTTTCATCAGTCTTGGGGGGTGTGAAGAGTGGATGTTCATCTTCTACTAATATAGTTAAAGCCGTGACTATAGGAGTTTTTATGAAGAATTTAGAAATTTCATTTGGGGGCCTTCAGGGTTAAAAGTTATTTAGGCCAAGAGCTTGGTGAGCAGATCTCTGCCCATCAATGGGTCCAGGCATTCCTGGATTACTAGGAAGGAGTGATAGATTTTTCCTTTCCCAATGTCCATGGTCCTCTTAGTAGTCTAAGCCCGATATTTACTGCCATTAGTTCTTTGAACTACAGACCTTTTATTTGATAGAGGGCCCAATGGGGCCTTAAGGGCTGAGTATACTGCTCCTGTTTTCATTTCAAAGTTTACTGGGGTCCGCTACACTTCAAAAGTTACCCTGAGCTAGGGGAAGTGATCTGAGCCCCAACAGAGTCAGAATGGCTGGCTGGCCTGGCTGTCTCTTTATAGAGCACTCTTTGGCCCAGTATCCTTTATTTTTACAGTAGGCACATTGATCTGAGGCCAGGGGTGGCCTCTGGCATGGCCCCAGGTATCCCTTCCTGTCACCTTACGTCTTAATTTCTGGCCTCTTTCTTGTTGTGACCAGGATCTTGGTCAATCCCTTAGTCTGTCTTTTGCTTCTCTCATCCTTCCTTTGCTCCCTTTCTTTCTCCCTGTTTCTCTCTTATAGTATATTTTCTCGGCTTCTCTGACTAAATCTCTCTTTTAAATCTTTTTAATATCCATGGCAGCTTGCCCAATTAAGGCCATCGTTACAGATGAATTTTGATCCGCTGCCTGAGGATCGAAAGGAGTATATCTCTTATATGCCTCCATAATTCTTTCTAGAAACAAAGAGGGAGATTCATCAGGCCTTTGAATAATTTCTCTTACCATGGCCAAATTAGTTGGTCACCTAGTAGCCCCTTGGAGACCCGCTATTAGAGCCAGGCAATAATTGGACAGATGCTCTTTATCTTCAAAGGTGTTGGGGTTCCAGTTGGTTTGGTTTAAGGGTAAGCTGGCTTTGATTATGTTGGGAAGTTGTGTTGGTCGCCAATCAGGTCCGAGGATTTTTTTTTTAGTTTCTTGGAGGTTTTTCGCTTATTCCTCTGTCATAAAGAAAGTCCCTAGGAGTTGTTGGCAGTTATCCCAAGTAGGCAGGTGTAAAAACGTTGGCGAGTTCTCTGAGTTCTTTTAGCCGGGCCAGCTTCCTCCAGGGAAGGAGGGGCTCTGTGTGCCACGGGACAGTCATCTGGATGGTGCTGGGCCATCCTAGCTTCTTTGAATGGTGGAGAGGCTGAGTCAGCAGCAGGGTAATCACTTAGAGGGTGTTGGGAGTTGGGGGATGAAGGCAGAGGATAAGGAGGGGGAGGAGAGTCCAGTAGAGTCTTGAGACTCATGGAGAACAGAGGGTGCAAGAGGAGGAGCAGAGAGTTAAAGAGATAGAATCGTGGGGGAAGGAGTAAGAGCGGGTGCAGGGACAAGGAAAGGCTTCATCCTTGGAGGAGGAGATTTGTAGAGGTCCTGACAAGTTAAGATATATGGCTGTTGATCTGGATGTCTACGTGGCCCCTGCTAAAAGACAATATCTCGAACTTTTCAAATTAGTGCCAAGTAGAAAGATCCTTCTAGGGGCCATCCGACTACAAAGGTGGGTCATTCTGAGACACAGAATCTGCCAGATCCGGCATTTTACTGAAAAAGAAAGATTCTGAGCCCTTAAGCAGACTTTGGTCTAGTGATCAAGGGTCAGGAACAGAGGCATTGAAGTGCTCTGTCCCATAATGAAATATACACAGACAATAAAAGCAATGACACATGACACAGACAAGACAAGACAATAAAGACAGGCAATGGACGTCCAATACTGAGACCAGGACTGAGTAGCCGGCAAAACATGATGGGCTGGCAATACCGAATCCGAAACAAAATATCACTGAATCAAGGAGACTATTGTTCCTCGATTTCATGAGTTCATCCCCCAGGGACATGGCCTGTGGCTCTGTGACATGTGTGTCAGTCACCGTGGGAGAGAGCTCACGCTCTTTACCAATAGCCATTTTGTGAAACCCTAACCTGAATCCTGAAACCAGAAAGAGGGGCCTTATTTACCCCCAGAGGAGCCCGTTGGGGGTCTTTCATTTGCGGCTGCCGGATCTCACTGGGGCCACGAGATGTAAAGATCGGGCGAGGGTCGGTTGAAGAGACCACCAAGAGACTGTCTCATGCAACAGCAAAGGCTTTATTGGGAGTCCGGCATGCAAGGGCTCAGAGCTCTCTTGAATAGAGCAGAGAGCCCTGAGAACAGCTTAAGAAGTGCTTATATATTTTCCTTGGAGAGGGCAGGGAGGGAAGTTTATTGATGGGTAAGGGCGAGTGGGCGGTTTGCGTGCAACTGGTTGACCGAGTACATTCTGCAGTTTGGCAGTTGGGGACAGCACATTCTGGGAACAAGAATAGCAAACAGTTCTCAAGATTTCAACAGTGTTTTGTTAAGCATACAGAAAATCAAGAAGTGACAAGTACCTATTTTATTAACCTTTCAATATAAGTATGAAAGCAGAAATATAGGTAAGATTTGAAGCCCAGAAGTTCATTGGGCTCTTGATTGGTATACTTAGCATTGAATTACATTCTGTAGTGATGTCCCAGAAATATGGATATACAATGGCATAGGACCTTATACATTCTCGGAGGTCAATTCCAAAACACAGACTCTAAGGGGAATCACACCAAAGTTCAAGCCAAGGTGGACCCAATTATCTCTTCCAACCGCCACACAAATGACCACAATTAAAACCAAGACACTCCCACATGCCACTCATCTTATTCCATATAGACACTCACCCTAACTTCTGGCAAGAGGATTCCATGAGAGGCGCAGCACAAGACAGTGTTCCAAATAAGCTCCCTTTCCCCTCATTTGCCAATAGTCAGGGTGGCCTGGACACCCTCCCTGTGAACCAGGAGTTATCAAACAGGTCTGCCATTAATACAGCTCTGTTCTCCAATTTGAGGCCTACTGACTGTGGGGTTTAGATTCTTTATTTGAATTGGATTCATAAGAAAACCCAAGAACCTATGGGCTAGCATCTGCAGGGCTTTGAAGAACTCATTTGACCCAAAGGATCCCTATTCTCACTTGATGTAGGTAAGGAACCTTACAGAGGAATGTGAGGGACTTCATCCACAGTGACTGATTTTTGGCCATTTTGATTTTGGATCCACACATGGGATCGTTCTTTAGATCCATCAGGTGCTGAGAATCTAAGCCACAGGCTCACACAGGACCAAGAGGCTGATTCAGACACATCCCTTTACAAAGCAATTAAGCAAAGAGCCACAGGTGATGCCCATTCATTTCCATTTGAAAACTGTTTTCCTCAGGATTCACAAAGGCGTGGCCTCAGGCAAAGAACTTACTGACATTCAGGGCAACAGAAAAATAGGCAATCAAAAGGCCCATTGCAGGGGTTCTCCACTGAGACTTTCCTGGTCACATTGATATCTGAGTTTTCTGAGATGCTTGTCATTCCCTTCAGCTATCCAGTACATGTCCATGTCACAGTGCTTGGAGGTGGTACATATCGTGGACTCAAAAGCATGAGCCTATTTTGGAGAGTGGCTAGATTTCAGGAAGAAAACAGGAACTTAGGAAGATAGCAGGTGTTGCCCATCGATATGGCAAGCCCTAGTGCATTCATAAATTGGGCAGGATGAATGCTGGGAAACTTTCTACTAGACAGGAAACATCCATTGATGCATTCTCTTTTTCTAATGTCTACAACCATGGACACAGTGAGATACACAGACATAGAAACACTCGCCTTGTTAAACAACTTACTAGAAACAGTTCACTCCAAACCAAACAAACCGACTTTCCTACCTATTCTCAGAACATGGGACAAAACCACAAACACACATCCACACCCACAAAGGCACCTCCTTCCCCCAAATAGGTCTCTCACTATCCGGAGTGTCCTCTGACTGCTGGGCCATACTATGTTTCCCCGATATGGCCTATCCTGTCTCAGATCTGGACTCCATGTCCAACTCTGTGAAGTGGTCAGGAGCCAGCTGTGAGCCAGTACCTGCTTTTTTAGGAAAGGCCCCTCTTCAGAGTACTCCTGGCATTTGGCCATCCTCACATCAGTAGGTACCAAGAAAGACTGACTCTTTCCTTGCTAAATTGAATCAAGTGAGATCACTAGGACTGGGACTGGGACTGACTCTGTGTGCCTGGCTTCCTACATCCCAAGTTCAGAGATTTCCATTACCAAGGAAGTGAGGTGAGGTTGCATCCTTCAGGAACTGAATGAGGTCACTGCCTTGGCAACCACTTTGTCCAAACAGTTGCTTTCAAGCGTACCATGAGAAGGAGGCTTACCCTACTTTCTGTGGCACTTTCACAAATTAGAATGGTATATCAACCATAGGCACCAAGAAACAGCTCTCCACACAGGCCTGATTTGGTCCATCTTCTCTATATTAGGAAGAGAGCCTTTAGTCCGGGGAGCACTGCAGTGAACCTCTGCACTAAAACTATTAGCAAGCACCTGGTGGAGGAGTCCTCCATAGGTAAGGGGCGCCTTTATAACATCTGATATCCGGTTACGGGAGATCTTTTCTGATGACAGAGATGTGGCCTGGGGAGGCTCACATATACTCCTTTCCAGGAGAGTAACGAGAAACTTTCTGTCCTCTGTTCTGTTCTCTAGGGAATTCCTCTGGAACTGTAGAGAGGGGCCGACAGGCACGCACGCGCTCCTACCCTGGAGCTATAGCAAGATGTTGCACTGTTCCACTGTTTTTCTGTTTAGGCGCCGGTTTTCGGTTTTTTGTGTTTTGTTTTGTCTTCTATTTTTTTTGATTGTTTGTTTGTTTTTGTTTGTTTTGTTGTGTGATTTCAGTGGTAAAAACTTAAGTATTTTGGACGTAAAAATGGGTAATAAAGAGAGTAAGCCTGACGCCCCTTTGGACTGTGTTTTAGGGAACTGCGATGAACTTTACCCCCCTTTGTTAAGCAGGATGACAGAAGCTCCTAGCTGGCTGCCTGGAGCACACCCATTGCAGAGGGCAATGCTTGCTGGGGACCTAAGAACTGAGCATCTCCCAGGTTAACAAGTGAAACTCCTTTAAAACCCCTTGTCGCTCCAGATCAAGAGAGTCACAACATTTGGCAGAGTCCCCTGTGTTTCTCCTTTGTTCGCAAAGCAATAAACCTCCCTTTTTCTTTTTCTCAAAACTCAGTCCTCATTATTAAATTGGTATTAATTGGCTTCAAGTTCAGGAATCGAACTTTAATTTACAAATTTGGTACCCCCCCCTCCTCCCCGGAACTTTGTGAGAGCTGTCTACTGGAATATTAGGAGATGAAGCATGCTTGGTGTGGAACTGAACAAGAGGAGCTAATCCTGTAAGTAAAAGGAAGGACTGAGGGACTCCCAGCAGCTGCCAAAGCCCTGTTGATTCAGCGAATTACCTCCTTCCTTTCCGCACTGTAAGAATTATGCCACCTCTGTCTTGTTAAAAAAGAGAAAAAGAAAAAGGGGACACTAAATGCAGTGAAGTCACCATGGAGACACTTTATTTTACATTTCAGGTTGCCCCACTGTTAAAACATGTGGTCCCCCCCCCCTGTGGATATCTATGGTGCACACTGGTGTAGGAGATTTTTCTCTTATCTGCTCTGGTTTAATGGGTTCTCTCTGACAGCCATAGTCTGGACCTCCTTTCTGTCTGTCTTGTGTCTTTGTATCTGGCCCTTTAAGACATGTGCAATAATGTGTTGATATTATAAATTGTTTCTTGGGAATGATCTTAGCTGAATGTGTGTCTAAATGATGATGTTTTATTTTAACAATCTGGTATCTGAATGGGTTTTTGAAGCATTGCACAATCTTGCAGTTAAAAGTCGGGTTTAGGTAATTGTTTAGTTTATGATTTCAGATAATTCATGCCAGAGAACTTAAATACTTAGGATGGAAAACTGAAGAACTCTACTTCCAAGTTGGCAAGTAACTTCCCAATCATACAGTCTTTTTTTCACCAATTTTGAATTGGATAGCCTGGGAAAATATCACTGTGTGTACCAGTGCATTAATTTGGAAAAGGATAGTAAATCATAGAATGGTATCTGTTGACAAAACAAGATGTAAAGATATAAAATTTTGTGAATTGTATCTTAAATTTATATCATAATTTTCAACATCCGAACCTCAAAATTATGGTTAAAATGCCTTAGGCCTGAGGTGTCTGCTCAGAATAGCAGTTTTTCCTGCTCCTTCCAGACCTCAGCCATGACTTATGTTGAAATGTAAATGAAAGAAGCCTGCAATCTTAGTAGGAGCCTGATTTGAGGTCTAAGGGGGAAGAAAAAGGTAAATTGTATGGTATTTACTAATTACTAGCCAGTCACTTTTTCTAGGACTCTTTTTTTTTCCTTAGATACTTTTTTTTTTTGAGCTCATGATTTTGAGCATACAGACCTAGGTTAATGTTTTTCAGATCAGTTCTATCTTTGACCAACTGTAGACATTTTGAAACATTGCAATGGAGATTTCACCTGAGAAAAGCTACAAGGCCTTTACTATTATTATGTGTGCACACTTTTGTTATGTGTTGTATGTCTATATATACATATGTCCGTATATCATATATATGATACACAAACTAACATATACAAGGAGCGCTCATAAAAAAGCGCTCATTAAAACAAATTTAAATAGGAGATCCAAAGATCTTTAATTCACGTGATTTAAATGTTTCAATTTAAATTGGATAAACAGATAAAAATCAATGTCTTTAAATTTAAGCTTACAAATTTTTCTAGGTGTTCAAAAATCTAATAAAATATTAATATCTACAAAATGTCTAATATGCCTTGGTACTAGGACCTTTCCTTCAACATAAAAATGGTTTACACTGTCAATACATTTCTCTAATATTTTGATAAATAAATAAAGTAAATTTGATTGGGATTACTCATTCATGAGTACTTTTGTTAGATATCTGATTGATTTACTAAGGTCTGAATAAGTTTTTATTAAAGTCTGTATAAGAATATAAAAATCAGTCATGTGTTAATGAGACAGAAATTTCTTAAAACATAAGTTTACCCATAACGTTGTGTTTATTAAGTTTTATTTTCTCTAGAGCAAGCAACCATAAAAATTAAACAACTGATTAAATAAGAACTGTTATTTTAGAGCACTGTACTGCCATTGCTTTAAAAGCTAAACTTGGTTAATGTAGAAACATCAATGTAATTGTGATGCTATCAATGTTTTCATATCTTATATGTATTCAAGTCTGTAAGGTAGAAACTTTAAAAGAGCATTATTTCAAGCTGGTGCTCTGAAGTTTTATGGTAAAAAAATATGTTGGGGATTTATTTACCTGTTATCAATAAGACATGTAAACTTTTATGTTACTTTTTACATTGGGGAAAAATTTAAATGTATTTTTTAGTTAATGAGAGCCTAATTGATGTAAAGGTTAAAAACTTTCAGCCTTTCTTTAATTCATGTTTTAAATGTGATATCATATGGTGTTAGCTAATGTTCATGTGACCTCAAACAATTTATGTAAACTTTGTCAAATGATATTTATAAATAAAGATTATCTTTAGAACTAAAATACTTAAGATTTATAAAGAGCCCTGCCTTACCTGAGATAAGGCTCTGTGTCCCATCTTACTACATGTGAGAATGACTACAAAACCAGTAGGTCAGATAATATTTCTTTAAAGTTATGTTAAAAAGTTGGTTTTTTTAAGGTCAATATTCCTAGGATCTCAAAGAGGGGATATAATGTATAACTCAGCCAAAAAATTCAGGGTAGTTATTACACAAGCTAAGTATTTTTACTTTTGTTAATTTTATTTTGAAATTATTTTATAAGTGATCTAAAGATTCTCTGTTACTGTTTTACAAACGTGTTGCTTTAAGAACACAACATGGGTTTATTCAAGATAATAAGTCATTACTTACAATACAGACAGAAAAATACAGATCCCAATTAATAAAAAGATAATGATATAGTTATAGACATTAAAGCCCAGTACTCTTAATATAAGGCTGTTAAAATTTATTTGCTGGATGTTTAAGATTAGGATTTAAAATTAAAGTTAAATGAAAAGCGCCAAGAAAACCAATATTTGGCTTTTGCCTTCTGAGTCAGTCTGAATCCAGGGAACAGGGAACTTCTCTAAAGAGCTTTGAAACTCTGAGCCACATAACCTCCTCCTGATCAGGGAGATTAATGAGACCACTGGAGAACAGAAAGCCAATCAGGGTATTTGTTATGAAGAGGAGAGTCATCAAAGAAAGGAGACATCCCTGATGCTTCCGAGGGAAGCCAAATGGTCAAGCAAGATCTGGACCCACCTAGCGCAAATGGCACTAGCAGAACTAAGAATCTGCTCTCAAGTTTCCCCAGAATTGACTCCCATAAAAGCTCAGCTGACTGTTAACAATAGATGGAAACAAAAGTCAGTTTGACTGCTTCATCTTAAACACTTAGCAAAGACAGTTAAGAACAAAATACATCCATTCCTGGGCATTTTAAATTATAATAATAATAATATAATTTTAAGGTATGCACTTTATGTTTGCCTCCCAAAATAAGTAAGACTGGTGGCTACAAAGAAGAATTCTCAGAAAGGAATGCCTGATACTTATAAAAAGAGACTATCAAGAAGACCTGCCACAGGGATAAGTTTTCAGTTTAAGGCCTACAGATATTCCTAACCTACACAGGTAGGCTTGGTGTTTGCTAGTACAATTATCCATCCCTGAGTAACAGAATTAAAGGTTTCTCTAAGAGACACAGAGGTCATACTAGTAAAAAGATTTTACAAGATCAGATGACATTAAATTATTAAACTGTATCTTATGGGGAGGGACAAGTGTAACAGTACAAGTTAAGTTGACAGTCCGGATAACTGGGGATATTAAAGACTGGTGATGGAACTTCTATACAGTGACATGTTCCAGCTGCTGCAACATTTTTTCAGTACTCATGGTTTTTGTTTCTCTCATAGAAGAACCCATCCCCAGATGGCTTTACAACCTGTTCTTCCCCAATCAGACTTCAAACCGAACTGACTTCTAAAAGGCAACTCATGTCCCTCAACTGACTTCTAAAAGGCAACTCATGTCCCTCATGCCATGCCCACTCATGTCACCCTGTCTCAGGTCAGAAGAAGAAAAAATGAGTGACACCACTCTTCTTAAAACAATGGAGAGAAAGATAAATAGACTATCAATATAAGTAATTAATTAAGTCAGGTAAAATCAGGGAGATCGGTTTTGGGTGAGTTCTAAAAATTTGGAGACTCTTACCTGAGGGATTAAAATTTCCTCAGTGCTCTTCCCGTAATCTATCAAAGATTTGAAAGGGACACAAAGAAAAGGGGGGAATGATAGACCCAACCTGATCTTTAATTAAAATTGGGAGCCATCTTGCCAAAAAGCCATGAAAAGATAATTTTGGCTTTAGCATAAATCACTTCAAATTCTAAACCTGCTTGGAATGCCTGCCCACGCCTGGAACTCACCCATGCCCGGCTCTCTGACCAGATAGCAGCCCTCTCTGAAACTTTAGTGACACATCATAAATATTTGCCTTCTCTGGCGAGACAACAACCCTCTCTGAAGCTCTAATGGTCTTCATGAACTCTGATGTAGGGACAGCAAAAAAAATGTAGACTGCCATTAGTGTGATGTTTGTCAGAGTTCTGTTATCTGTAAACCCCCTTTTGTGTAATTTTCTGGGCTATTAAGCTGCCTGTAGGAAAGCTGGGGTTGCTGTCTTATTCCCGCCATTTTGTGAGGGAGAGGCAGCACAGCCGGTGGAAATAATAAGCTTAATTTAATTTGATTTTAATTAGAGTCAGTGGTCTTTTCTTGTGTCCTGGTCTAACAGGTAATCACTCCAAAAACATGGAGCTCTGCTGGCCTAAAAACTTCTTGAGAAACTTCCTCTGAGTTTGGGCACTTGAAATATATGTTGTTGTAAGGAGCTTTAGCTTCCTTTCTAGTGATACCATCAAAGCTGAGTCTGCATCTATGTGACCTGGAGGACATGGTTTCTTGTATTCTAATGAACATGAGGCAGCAGTGCTGAATTTTCTGTTTGTAGGTAAACTGTGGCCACTGGATGCTAAGTGTCTCCCTGTGTGGACTGTGAAGCCATTTGGTCATCCTCCACTTTTTGTGGTGTTTCTTGCTGCTGTACTGGGAGTTTGGTATATGCTTTATGAAATACAATGAGTTCAACAGGAACCCAGTGTTGGAGGGAGTTCTGTCACTTGTGGTGGGTCAGGGTCTGAAGGAGAATGCACCAACCAGGCTTTTATCTCACAGAGCTTGCCCCCTTGTCCTTAGAAATCTGACTCTGAACTTAGCCCAGAAACCTCTCCATATAACATGATGCCTTTACATAGAAGGGTCTGCTGGCTGCACCATGTCAGTCACAAACCATTTGGAAAGCAATGGCAAATCCTCATGGCCACACCACATATGTATTATCACACACCTACCCACCACTGCAATAGGCCCACTACTCAGCAGGCTCCAACTTACTGGCATCTTTGTTCTACACCATTTTCATGAAACCCGGTCAATCATGGCATTCTCTGGTACACTCATGATCAGCAACAAGACATCTAAAGGTTCTCCAGTGCCACCTGGTTAAGGGAATTTCAAAGATTTCATTGTATTTATCTAGCCATTTTTCTTGGATGAAGTTGGAGGCACTGTGGGTTTCAGTTTATTCAGGAACTATTAAATGTGAGGAAGCTATTTTCATTAAATTCTCTGGATAAATCTCACAGGCAAGTCTTCCCATAGAGTGGTCAAATGGTCACATGAAGCCAGGCCCATTGAGGTCTTTAATGTGACGTCCATGGGTGTTCTGACTGTCAACTATGGCTGCCAAATCTTTCAGAATAAAATCATGTGATATCCTAGCTGATATTCCAAGGCTCTGTGGAAAGCCACCCTGGTATTTGATCTCAGTTTCCAAGGGCGAATCCCATGCGTGGCCTCCTAAAATCTGAATGCAGTTTATGGCAATATTTCTCTGAGATCAGTTCCAGAACTCAGACTCTAAGGAGAATCACACCAGAGTTCAAGCCCAGATAGACCCAGTCATCACTTCCAACCGCCAAACAAATGACCACAATTAAAACCAAAACACACCCACAAGGCCCTCATCTTCTTCCATATAGACACTCATCATAACCTGTGGCTGGAGGTTTCCATGAGGGACTCAGCCCAAGACAGTGTACAAAATAACCTCCCTTGCCCGTCATTTGCCTAAATTCAGGGTTGCCTGGACACCCTTCCTGGGAACCAGGAGTGATCAAATAAGCCTGCCGTAAATACTGCTCTGATTCTCCAATTTGAGGCCTCCTGACTCTCGGGTATAGATTCTTTATGTGAATTGGAATCATGAGAAAACCCAAGCACCTATGGGCTATCCTCTGCAGGGATTGAAGAACTCATTTGACAAAAAGGATCCCTATTTTCACTTGATGGAGATCAGGAATCTTACAGAGGAAAGCGAGAGACTTCGTCCACAATGACTGCTTTTTTGGCCATTTTGGTTTTGGAAGCACACATGTAATTGTTCGTTAGATCCATCAGGTGCTGAGAATCTATTCAACAACCTCACACATGGCCAAGAGTCTGATGCAGACACATCCCTTTCCAAAGCAATTAAGCAAAGATCTACAGCTGATGCCCATTGATTTCCATTGAAAACCCTTTTCTTCAGGCTTCACAAAGGGGTGGCCTGAGGCAAAGACCTTTCTGACATTCAGGGCAACAGAACAATAGGTAAGCAAATGGCCCAAGGCAGGGTTTCTGGAATGATATCTGAGTTTTCCGAGATGATCCCATTCCCTTCAGCTATCCAGTACATAGCCATGTCACAGAGCTTGGAGGTGGTACATGTCTTGGAAACAAAACCATGAGCCTATTCTGGAGAGTGGCCAGAATTCAAGAAGAAAACAGGAATTTAGGAAGACAGTGGTTTTTGCCCATCCATTAGGCAAGCCAAAATCCATTCATAAATTGGGCAGGATGAATGTTGTGAAGCTTTCTACTATTCAGGACACATCCATTGATGCATTCTCTTTTCTAATGTCTACAACCACGGACACAGTGGGATAAACAGACATAGAAACACTCACATTGTCAAAAGACTTACTAGAAACAGTCCACTCCAAGCCTAACAAACCGACTTTCCTACCTATTCTCAGATCATTAGACAAAACCACAAACTCACACACACACCCACAAAGTCACCTCCTTCCCCCAAGTAGGCCTATGACTATCCGGAGTGTCCTCTGACTGATGGGCCATAGTATGTTACTCCAAAATGGACTGTCCTATGTCAGATCTGGACTCCTTGGCCAACACTGTGATGTTGTCAGGTGCCAGTGGTGAGACACTACCTGCTTACTCAGGAAAGGCCCCTCTTCAGACCTTCCTGGCATTTGGCCATCCTCACATCAGTAGTTACCAAGAAAGACTGATGCTGTCCTTGGTAAATCCAAACATGTGAGGCCACTGGGACTGGGACTGGGACTGCCTCTGGGTGCCTGGCTTCCTGGATCCCTAGTTCAGAGAGTTCCATCACCAAGAAAGTGATGTAGGTCACTTCCTTCAGGAACTGAATGAGGTCACTGCCTTGGCAACCACTTTGTCCTAACAGTTGCTTCCAAGTGTCCCAATTGATGGAGTCTGCCCCTACTTCCTGTGACACTTTCACAAGTTTGAATGGTATATCAAACATAGGCACCCGGGAACAGCTCTCCACACAGGCCTGGTATTGTCCATCTTCTCTACATTAAGAAAAGAGAGACTGCTTCAGACACACCCCTTCATCCTGACCAGGTTGTTTGTCGTGGAAGATGACTTTTGCTCTCTCAGGTCCTTCATAGCTTCCTATATCTTCCCCAGGGTTCATTTCTGCATGGACCTTTTTGTTTCTCAGCAGGTGGAAGATTTCTTACATTCCTGTATTGTAAGACCAACTCTGTCCCTGCTTTTCTGTAAAGTTAGATTGAGGGAACAGAGTATGGTTAGGGTTAATAACATGTTTGATTTGGCTTAGGAATCATTCTGCTGGATGAATAATGTTATTGGGAACCTGCGATATTTATAAGAATATATAGAGGGGAAATATATGTATGAAAACAGAAATCTAGGTAAGATTTGAAGCCCAGAAGGGAATTGGATCCTTGATTGGGATACTTAGGTTTGAATTATGTTCTGCACATGTGTCTCAGATAAATCTATACACAATGGCATAGGACCTTGTACCTTGGATGATTGAATGTCAAAGAAAACATCCAGTCAAAAAAGGATAGTTGGTAGGATTAGGAAGATAGTTGGTAGGATTAGGAAAAAGAGTGAGTATAGGATTTGGACAAAAAGTTCTTTAGCAATAGGGTTTCGGGTAGAGAGAAAATGTAAATGTCAGCAGATGTGAAGACTCAGTCACAATGATGAACTGGGGAAAATATGTAGGAAAGCAGATATCAATAGAGACATTAGAAAATCAGGCAAATGATAAAGTGATCGATAGGATTAGACATTTTCAACAGGCTTGAGTTTGAATAAATAATATTAGGAAGAAACAAATATGTAGTCACCAATAGGATTGACATTTGAGAGCATTAGGCAACCTGGACATGGGTGATGTTCATAATCAATACTCACATTCCATTTAGGCTTTGGTACAGTCGTAAGTGTGACTTTGCATTTTGTGGCCAGAATATTACTGTGATAAAATGTATATGTAGATCAGGTGACATGAGTATTTGTTGCACCATTTCTGAGAGCAATATTTTGAAGAGATATAAATTAGTATTGGGGACACAAATAGGTGTACCATGTGTGTATGAATATAGAGAGAATGCATGAATAGACCATACTGTGAATAAATAATATAATTGTTTCCAAATTTAGAAATTGGAATAAATTGATATCCCAAAATACACAGGAAATCTTACATTGATATACATACATTCATTCCAACCAGTTATACATCTAATGGTAATATTAGGGTTGTAGTTTATCATAAAATGTGTGTGAGTTTTGCTTCCAAATTGATTATGGAAATCGAAAATAATGTGTTTGGAAAGAAGTCTCATGAAATAACCCGTCAAAAACAAGGAGGAATACATGTGTTCTGAAGCAGGAAGTGATTGAATGTGTTACAAATGTCTTTAAATTTGTGAACTTGTGGATGAAATGTATATTCTACGATGTATAAAAACTGAAGAAATAGTAATGTACCAGTGTTGAATTAAAATGAACATCAAAATACACATCATGTCCCATAGAAATCTACTTTCATTGATGTTAAATTGGGTCAGTTACTGTAGAAATATAAGGCTTTGTTTGCATCATTCACTGAAGTGAGTTGTCAGTTCTAGGAAACAAATATGTATTTCAGGTGGATGAATATTTCTAAAAACAATCTTATGAAAAGTTGATTATAAAACCACATACATGAACATGAGTGAATTATTTAGGGAGTGTATAATAAGACACATATATTTCATATTTTGAAAATTATATATATATATATATATATATATATATATATATATATATATATATCACAGATACATTAGAAATTAGCAATATATATGCCAATCAAAATTCATCATGAAATATATATCATTCACAGATACAAAAATATTAATTTTATTAAACATGGATTTATGTATAATGTTTTTCAACTAAGAAGCTCACTCATAGTTTGAATTTTCAGTTTCAAAAATATTTAGGAGGAGTGATCTCTTCTCATACTTTGTATCTCCCAAGTTAGCCACCTCACAAAAATGTACGTGTGTTACCAGGTAGGATTTTATATGTGCATATAAAAATACATGTGCTAAATTGGCTACAGAAAAAGGGAGACAGAAATTCACATATGTGTTAACTTTAAAAACACATGGAGGACTATTTCAACAAAAAATTAACAAGATTTATAACTCCTACCCTATATCATGCAAAAGGCAAGACCAACTATACGCCATGCCTCCTCTCAACTGCTTGTATTTCTATTCTGTTTGGGTTATATTTCTCCATCATATTAGGATTAGTAGTCAGAGTCTAGTAGGGTATGTGTTAGTGTCAGGGATTCAGTATTTTGAATGGAAAATTGAAAAATGAATCCAATGTGTATGTAAATATGTGCTACACAAAAATCTTCCCACTCTCATTTAGAACAATGCCTTGACAACACCTACAGCCCAAGTATGACACAATCAGAGGAGAAGAGTTAGAAAATCCGTGAATACATATATAGAATGGAATATGATCAGGAGTTCACAACCTTGGAAGTGGTAGAGGAGTTTCCAAAAGTAAGGGACAGGGTAAACCCTCCACAAACATGAAGGTCTGCTGGCCTAGAGACTTCTTGAGAAACTGCCTGTGAGGTTGGGCACTTGAAATATGTTGTTGTCAGGAGCTTTAGCTTCCTTTATAGTGAGACCATAAAAGCTGGGTCTGCATCAATGTGACCTGGAGGACATGGTTTCTTATTTTCCAATGAACATGAGACAGCAGTGCTGAATTTTCCATTGTAGGTAAACTGTGGCCCCTGGGGGCTAAATGTCTCCCTGTGTGGACATTGAATCCATATGGTCATCCTCTATTTTCGTGGTGTTTCTTGCTGCTGTAATGGGAGTTGGGTATTTGCTTCACGAAATACAAGGAGTTCAACGGGGACACAGTGCGGGAGGGATTTCTGTCACGTGTGGTGGGTCAGGGTCTGCAGAAGAATACAAGAACCAGGCTTCTATCCCACAGAGCTTGCCCCCTTGACCATAGCAACCTGATTCTGAACAATGTCCTGAAACCTTTCTATGTAACAAGGTGCCTTTACATATAAGGGTCTGCTGGCTTCACCATGTCAGTCACAAGCCATTTGGAATCCAATGACAGATCTACATGGCCCCACCACAGATGTTTTATCACACACCTGCCCACCATTGCTCTAGGCCCACTACTCAGCAGGACCCAACTTTCTGGCATCTCTGTTAAACACCATTTTCATGAAAACCAGTCAATCAAGGCACTGTCTGGTATACTCATTGTTGGGAAAAGTATAAACGGCAGCCATACCCCAGAAAAAAACCCCAACATGGTGCCTAAGGACTTCTTCTTCCTACCTTCTTTTTTCTGCAGTGGTGCGAAATGTTTCCACCCGTGTGAACTCTCTTGCTGGCGCCAATTTGAAATCTCGCTGGTGGGAAACCTTAGCCCCAATAAGAACTAATTCCTGGGCTCCAGAGCTGATATCTGAAAGAACTTACCAATAAACGTTTTGCCTGCCATTTATCTAAGCCCTTCCATCTTCCCCTTAGTTCTATATAAGCACACAGCTTTTTGCAATAAAATTGGAATTCTCCCAGCAAAGTGCCTTTGCGTGGGAAGTTCTTTCATTCTGTTGCCCCGTGTGAGAATATGGGTGAGCTGTTTCTAACAAGAGCCCCGTCCCCTGCCCCGCCAAGACACTCCGCCCTGGTCCACTCTTTTCAGATGCCGGATTCCTGCACTCACAACAGATCTGATATATGTAAGCCTCCCCTGACCCTGGCTCTCCAACTCCCTTCAGGCTACCGCTGGTTTTGTGACCTTGATCATCTGGCACACTCTAGACGCCCTGTAGGGGGCAGGAAATTCCTGCCACTAAGACCTTTACTGGTCGCAGTGGACCCTCTGGTGATCCGTTTTCCTTTGGGGCGTGAGGCTTCTGAGTTTACATGAGAGGCTCTTTGGTTTTTTTCCTCTGCTGCCGCTGCCGCTGCTGGCTAGAGTTGCTGTTTGCTGCAGGGCTGCTGTGTCTGGCTGAAGCTGCCTCTCTGCTCGGGGAAAACTGAACTCCCATCCTGGAACTGCATTCTGCCGGAACCAGAGTTCTGTTTTCATTACTGACTTTTTCTGCTGCGTTCGAAAACTTTCCTGACGTCAGGTTGCCCGTGGCTCCGAACCCATTGGGACTCACAGATCGCACTTCACTGGTGACGACCAGGCAGTGCCCTCTGTATTTCCTCATGACGGCTGGTCATTTTGGGGACGCCCACCTGACCACCGTTCGCCCTGAGCTTCCTGGAAGCCTTTCCAGCCCGGGTTTTCTCTTTGTCTCTCTCGCTTACTCTTATTTTCTCTCTCTCTCTCTCTCTCTCTTCCTTCTCTCCCTGTGACAATGGGCACCTCTTCATCTGTACCTGAAGCCTCACCTCTCAAATGTTTAATAAAAAATCTGGCCAAACTCTCCCTCACACCAGACATCAAGCCCAAACTTCTAATCAAATTCTGTACCCAAGATTGGCCTACATATCCACTGGATAATGGAAATCATTGGCCTCCAGAAGGCTCTTTACATCCAAACCTTCTCTGGGATCTTTTTAACTACTGCCAGCATCTGAAAAAGTAGAGTGAGATTCCCTGCATTTAAGGTTTTAGCCTTCTCACACAGCACCCTGTCGCTGCTCCTCCTGCCCTCCCTCTCAGGTCCTCCTTGTTTGCAAACCCTTCTCTTCCCCTACTTCTACTCCTGACTTCACAGATTCTTCCTCATTCAGCCCAGCAGATTAACCCCCACCTTATCCCCCAGTCCTATCTGCCCCTTCTCTCCCGCTATACCCTCCTCTTCCTCTGCCTGATTCCAAGGATCCTCAGCCTTCCATTTCATCCTCCTCCCCTCCGCCCTCTTCTGCCTGCTCCACCTCCTCCTCTTCCAAAGAGACACTCCCTTCCCCTCCCTCTCCTTCCTGTCCGCCTCCTGCCTCTTTCAGTCCTCCTGTTACCAGGTCTAAGGGACTCCTTCCCACCCCCAAGACCATCGCACCCCTTCGTGAGGTAGCTGGTCCCGAGGGTGTCATCAGAGTCCACGTGCCCTTCTCCATGTCGGACATTACTCAGCTAGAGAGGAAGTTAGGCTCATTCACCACTGACCCCACCACTTACATTCGGGAGTTTCAATGGGTCCTGCAAGCATATAGCCTCACTCAACATGACATCTACATGCTCTTGGCCAATAAACTTCTCCCTGAGGAAAGGCAATGGGTCTGGGAGCTAGCCCAAGCCCATGCTGATGAAAATCATAGGACCAATCCTAACCACCCCACAGGCCCTCATGCTGTCCCAGAGCAGGATTCTCTATGGGATTACAACACCCCTGAAGGCTTACAGTCTCGTGACCTTTTTACATCCTGCCTCTTGGCGGGCCTGAAAAAGGCCATCCGTAAGGCTGTTAACTTTAAAAAGGTGCAGGAGGTCATTCAAAGGAAGGAGGAAACACCTTCAGAATTCCTGGATAGACTAACCAAGGCCCTTCAACAGTACACAAACCTCAACCCAGAAACCCCTGATGGCCGTCATGTCTTAATGACATATGTTCTGGCCCAAAGCTACCCTGACATTAAAGCCAAGCTTAAAAAGCTTGAACAGGGCCCTGCTACTCCTTAGACCAAAATCTTCATTTTCAAGGTTTTTTATGATAGAGAGGATGAAAGTGAATGCCGTAGGCAGAGGGCTGAAAATGCCAAATTCCAAATGTTGGCCCAGGTCATTCAGAGAAGGCCGTCACCACGCCATCCCAATATGACACCCCCGGGAGCTTGCTTCAAATGTGGTAAGGAGAGACATTGGGCCAGGGATTGTCCTTCACTGAGGACACCGTACAACCCCTGCCCAAAATGCCATCAAAGGGGACACTGGGGGGCAGACTGCCCAACAACCCAAAAGGGAGATTGGTCAGCCGCCCGGCAACCACAGCCTCTCTTGGGCTTGGCAGAGGAGGATTGACGGAGTCCTGGGCTTTCCCTCCAGACTATTACCATCAAGAATCAAGAGCCTAGGGTTACCTTCCTGGTGGATGGATGCTTCATTACCTTCCTCTTGGATACTGGTGCCGCTTTATCAGTCTTAAGGGAGTATTGGGGTTCTACCATACCCTCAAAAACTCCTATTGTCAGGGTAGGAGTTAAAAAGATTTTCCCTCAAACCCCCCCATCATGTTATATGCAGGGATCCCTTTTGTCCTTCACTCACTTCTTTTTCGTTATGAGCCATTGCCCCATTCCCCTTCTGGGAAGGGACATACTCTCACTATGAAAAGTCACCATTCACATATCACCCCACACCTCTCCTACCTCTCATTTCTTCATGATGTTCCTAGGGGCAGATACACCTCCTTCATGCACTCCTCCATGACTCTCTAAACTAGTTAAGCCTGAGGTTTGGGACACAACTACACCCTTTATGGCTAAATGCAGTCCTATTCATATTGTCTTACGGGACCCTTCAAGATATATTAGTCAACCAAAATATCCACTCACAACCACAGCCCTCCTCGAATTAGAACCCATCATCCAAGATTTATTACGAAAGGGGTATCTTAGGCCTACACACTCTCCTTTCAACACCCCCATTCTGGCACTTAAGAAACCTAACGTGTCCTACAGGCTGGTTCAAGACCTTCTCCTTGTCAACTCCTCTGTGGTCCCCATCCACCCGCTAGTGCCCAACCCTTACACCCTCCTCTCTCAGATTCCTGCCACTACTACCCACTTCTCGGTCCTAGATTTAAAAGATGCATTCTTTTCTATTCCCTTGTTCTCAGAATCTCAGAATATCTTTGCTTTTACGTGGACTGACTCTCACATCCACCATTCTCATCAGCTTTCCTGGACTGTCCTCCCACGGGGATTCAGCCCCCATCTCTTTTGCCAAGTTCTTGCCCAGGACCTCACATCCTTTCACCCGACCTGTCCTGACTCTATTCTCCTTCAATATGTCAATGACCTTCTTCTATGTAGTCCCTCTGGGAACACTCTCAATCCCACACCGTTCAGCTTCTTAATTTCCTAGCAGACAAGGGATATAGGGAGTCTCCCCACAAGGCACAGGTTTCCCAGTCTTCTGTCACCTCTCTTGGTTTTTGCCTTACACCCGGGAAAAAGGAAATAACACTGGATAGGAGGCAACTCCTCTCTGATCTTCCAGTGCCCCATATGAAAGCCAAAATACTATCATTCCTAGAAGTAGCAGGTTATTTTAGGGCCTGGATCCCAAATTATTCTCTTCTATCCAAACCCCTGTATGACCTAGCAAATGGACCCCCTAGTGAATCTCTTGTCTTCTCCCCCATCTACCACTTCCGCAGGCTTCAGCAACTCCTCTTAAAGGCACCTGCCCTTCACCTTCCTGATCTTTCAAGACCATTTCATCTATATGTCCATGAAAAAGGGGGGCAAGCACTTAGGGTCTTAGGTCAAAACTATGGGCCTACATTTGCACCTGTGGCATATTTTCCAAAAAAATAGACTCTACCATTCGTGGGTGGGCCCCTTGCTTAAGAGCTCTGGTTGCTGGACAAATTTTACACAAAGAAGCCTCTAAGCTGACTTTTGGGGCACCTTGAACTATCCACTCCCCACATCACTTGAAAGATCTTTCAGCTTATAAGGGCCTTCAAACCCTTCCTCCATCCAGAGTTCTGTCGCTCCTCACTTTCTTTCAGGAAAACCCTAATATTACTTTCCTCCCATGCTCTGCACTGAACCCTGCCTCACTGCTCCCAATGACTCCCACGTCTAACACACCAACTCATAATTGCTTGGAAACCTTAGATGATTTCCTCCGCTGTCATTGTTCCATTTCTGAGGAACCACTCACCAAGCCTGACCTTATCTGGTTTACTGACAGCAGTTCCTTTAGGCAGAACGGCACTCATTACTCTGGATACGCTGTAGTTTCAGCCACTGAGATTATAGAGGCCAAAGCTATGCCTTCAGGAACTACCAACCAGCAGATTGAATTTATAGGAGCCACTCGTGCCTGCCTACTAGCACAAGGCAAATCCCTCACCCTCTATACTGATTCAAAATATGTCTTCCAGATCTTATTATCCCATGCTTCAATATGAAAGGAGCGAGGCCTACTTACCACCAAAGGTAATGCGATCACTAATTCGGCTCTTTTAACCAATCTGATAGAGGCCTCCCACTTACCCACCCAGTTGGGAGTTGTCCATTGTAGGTCACATCAGAAGGACGGCTCTCTTATCACTGAGGGCAATGCCAAAGCTGACCAGGCGGCACGAATGGCTGCTACCACTTCCAATTATGGCCCCCATGGGGGACATATTATGGCCACTTTAGACAGCTCATCTGAAGCCCCTACTTCTTCCAGTAAGAACAAAAATCTTTTCAAGTTCCTTCATACTCTACACCATTCCAATTCTCAGTCTTTGACACTTTTTTTACAGAGCTTCTTCTCCCTCAACCCTTCTGACATAGCCATGCTAGAGAATATAGCCTCTAATTGTCAGATCTGTTAGCGGACCAACCCTCATACTCCTTTAAGGCCCAAACCTTTCCCTTTCCACCAAGCCCGGAGACACATTCCCGCTGCTGACTGGCAAGTAGACTTCACCAACATGCCCACAGTATGGCACACTAAATACCTCCTTGTCTTTGTGGACACTTTCTCTGTTTGGGTTGAGGCATTTCCCACTTCCAATAAAAAGGCTTCCACTGTAGCTTCAATCTAACTGACAGACATCATCCCCAGGTTTTGTATGCCGACTTCCCTACAATATGACAATGGCCCTGAGATTATTTCTAGGATCACAAAAAAGGTCTCTCAAGCCCTCTCTTTCAAGTGGCATTTCCACTGTCCATATTACCCCCAGGCTTCAGGGAAAGTGGAAAGGGTAAATCGTACTCTGAAGGAAGTCCTTACCAAATTGACAATGGAATTAAACTTAGACTGGGTCAAAATCCTTCCCTTGGCTTTGCTTCGAATCAGAGCTCTCCCTAAGAAACCATCTTTACTGTCTCCCTTTGAGATAATGTATGGAAGACCTCTTATACCCCCTGGGTTGGTCATTTCACAAGGACCTCTCACCCGAGATTTGTCTTTGCCTCTCTTGTTTCATCTCGGCTCCGAACACTGGAAATATCAGAACTGGCTTCTTCCAGACCCAGTCTCCTCTCCAAACACTCCTCCCTTAACACCTGGGAGTCTAGTCTATTATAATGCCCCAGAGGAGAAAGGGACTCTTGCACCAAAATGGGAAGGCCCCTATCCTGTCATTCTCTGTAACCCCACCACCGCCAAACTCTCCTTATCAGACAACCATCTCACTCCCTGGATTCCCATTTCTAGGTTGAAGCCATATCACCAGGAGGCCCCACCTGCTGACGACAGGACCACCCCAGAGTAACTCCAAGAATCACCTCCTGAACCTCCCCTTTACTCCTGCTTTCCACACCCATCTCACCCATTTAAGTTGCGGCTCACACGGTGTTCCCTGCAGCCCAATTCCTCTTAAAGAAGGCACAATAAGCTCTCCCAACACCCTAGTCTTCTCTAACTGCTTGTTTTTTTGTGCTCTGCTTCTTTTCTGTGCTCTGTTGGGACTTGTCTTTACCCTCCTAACCTACCATGTATTTATTCACTCTTCGGGAACGATACTCAGAACATGGCATGCAGAAGGTCCGCGCAGTGGATGCAACTACTTGCTTCATCCACAACTGCACCTCTATTCCCCTAAAATTGTCACCTTCAAGGACCTTCGTCCCTGGTAGCTGGAACTGGCCTTTCATTTGCTTCCTTTTTAATCAAACCAAAGACTATTGTCATTGGTGGCCTGAGATATATAATGGGTGTCCCTATTGGTCATGCAGGTTCCATGATGAACGTGGTAGCTGTTCTTACCACTCACTTGGCTACCCTGAAGGGTGGACTTCTTGTTACCTAAAGTGGCATAAAGGCTCTTCATCCGATAACAATGGATCATATACTTCAGATACACCTGACCCCAAGGCCAAACGTTGGGGCTATGTTGAGTTTGCTGTCTATGCTCGGACAAACTCAGCCAGACCCACAGGGTGGATGACTGTTGGCCGCACCCTGATTACGCCACCTAAGGCAACCATCCAGGTAGTCGAACACATTAAGGAGTCAGAATCAAAACTTCGAGATCTTATCCATAGCTCATCCAAAGAGGATTCAGAGCCTTCAACCCCCTAAGGTCCCCCTTCCACATGGCTCAATTTGCTACACCAAACTCTTCGATTATTAAACTCCTCCATTCTTTTGGTGCCTACTTCTCAGTGCTTTCTCTGTGCTTCACTTAGTCGTCCACTTCTAGCAGCGGTCCCATTAGCGGCAGGAAATATTTCAGCAAAAACCTACAATTTCTCTAAGTAAGGACAACCCCTACATGTGACACATATCCCACTGTGGGAAAGTTATTCCAACAATACTTTATTTCCTTTAATCTGTATCCACCTGCCAATAATGAATCCTTTACCCATTTGTTCCTTGAGCTATAGCACCCCATAGAGCCCTGGGTTTATGCAACCTGGACATTTCATCTGGTGTAATTGGTCTTTAAGTACCTCAACGATCAATGTCTCTGGCACCTGTATCTTGGTTACTGTAGTTCCTCTGCTTTCTTTGTATACTCCCACTGAATTCCGACAGTTGGCCCTACCTTCCCGCACCCGTAGGGCAGTCTTTCTGCCAGTTCTGGTAGTCCTCACTTTAACAACCTCAGTGGCGAGTCTCGGTCTCTCTGGTGGAGCTATAGGTCATGCTCTATGGGCATCCAATGACGTGCAACAAAAACTGCAGGAAGCACTCGATACCACTGCTGAGTCTCTTGGCTCCTTGCAGTGGCAGGTTACTTCATTGGCACAAGTGGCTTTACAGAACCGAAGGGCAATTGATCTTCTCACTGCAGAAAAAGGGGATACATGCCTATTCCTCAGAGAGAATGTTGCTATTATGTTAATGAATCTGGGCTAATAAAAAAAAAGTTGTTAAATTGCAGGAATTATCGACCCAATTGCTCAAACCTACCTCCTCCAATCCCATAACAAGGTTCTTCCAATCCTATCTTGCCATGTACTTACTACCTCTCTCTGGGCCCCTTATTGGGATGCTCCTTTTTTGTGCTCTCTTGCCCTGCATAATGAAGTTCCTTCAAACCCAACTGCAAAAAATTCGTAATCAAACTTTCAACCAGCTTTTGCTTAGGCACTACCAGCCTCTGATGACCGACGAACCCCCAACATCTCCAAGAGAACAGTTCACTCCGTGATGAAGCTCACTACCAGGCACGATGGAATGCAATGGACATCAGACAGTGGGAGACAACAAGCTCGGAAAACCTCTTAATCTGCCATCCTGGATTATTGAATCTTTATGACCTTCTAAGCTTCCTCATGGCCCTTGGCCTCTTCTATGTCACTACCCCAACATGGAACTTCTGCCAAAAATTGACCTTTGCTTTAATTTTTATCTTCATTCTGTTTTTATTCACTCTGATCTTCTTCAGGTCCTGTGGCACCTTGTCCAGGCAACGCTTCCAGTATTTTCTAGAGTCTCTGTTACAGGACCAGTGGCTGATACCAACAATCTCCTCCATCCAGGACTGGTTCCATGCCATCGACAACTTGTGGCTTCAGGGAACTTTCATTGACTTCACCCCTACGGAAGTAGCTGTCTATAGCCACTGGGTTTTATTTCTTGCTGCCATGATATTCCCAGACCTGCCCCCCGAGCATTCGTCCCCTTCCCTTTCTAGGCCTCACAGCACCCCCATACAGCAGGAAGCAGCCGGATCTAAAAACGACGCCCCACTTCCTAAGAAAACAAAAAGGGAGGAATGTTGGGAAAAGTATAAATGGCAGCCATACCCCAGAGAAAAACCCCAACATGGTGCCTAAGGACTTCTTCTTCCTACCTTCTTCATTTCTGCAGTGGTGCGAAAAGTTCCCGCCCTTGTGAACTCTCCCACCAGTGCCAATTTCAAATCTCACTGGTGGAGAACCTTAGCCCCAATGAGAACTAATTCCTGGGTTCTGGAGATGATATCTGAAAGAACTTGCTTTCAATAAACGGGTTGCTGCCATTTATCTAAGCCCTACCATCTCCTCCTTAGTTCTATATAATCACACAGCTTTTTTGCAATAAAATTGGAATTCTCCCTTTGAAGTGTCTTTGCGTGGGGAATTATTTCACTCATGATCAGCAACATGACATCCAAAGGTTCTCCAGTGCCACCTGGTCATGGAAATTTCAGAAATTTGTTGGTATTTATTTAGCCATTTTTGAAGGATGATGTTGGAGGCACTGTGGGTTTCAATTCATGCATGAACCATTATATGGTAAGGAAGCTCATTTCAATGAAATCTCTGGAGAACACTCACAGGCAAGCCTTCCCAAAGAGTGGCCAAAAGGTCACATGAAGCCAGGATCATTGAGGTCTACAATGTGAGTTCCATGTGTGTTGAGACTCTCAACTATGGCTGCCAAGTCTTTCAGAATAAAATCATGTGATATCCTGGCTGAGATTCCCAGTGCAATCTGGAAAGCCACCCTGCCCTCGATCTCAGTTTCCAAGGGCGATTCTCATGCGTGGCCTCCTAAAATCCCAACACATTTCATGGCAATACTTCTCTGAGGTCAGTTTCAGAACTCAGTCTCTAAGAGGAATCACACCAGAGTTCAAGCCCAGGTGGATCCAGTCATCTCTTTCAACCGCTACACAAATGACCACAATTAAAACCAAAACACTCCCACATGGCCATCATCTTCTTCCATATAGACACTAATCATAAACTCTGGCTGGAGTTTTCCATGAGGGGTGCAGCCCAAGACAGTCTCAAAAATAAGCTCTCTTGCCCCTCATTTGCCTAAATTCACGGTGGCCTGGACACCCATCCTGTGAACCAGGAGTTATCAAATAGGCCAGGTGTTAATACTGCTCTGCATCTCCAATTTGAGGCCTACTGACTGTCCGGTATAGATTCTTTATATGATTTGGAGTCATGAGAAAACCCAAAAACCTATGGGCTAGCCTCTGCAGGGCTTTGAATAAATAATTTGACGCAAAGGATCCCTATTAACACTTGATGGGGGTCAGGAAACTTACAAATGAATGTGAGAAACTTCATTCACAATAACTGCTCTTTTGGCCATTGTGGTTTTGGGTGCACTCATGGCATATCTCTTTACATAAATCAGGTGCTGAGAATCTAAGCCACAACCTCACACAGGGCCACGAGGTTTATTCAGACACATTCCTTTCCAAAGCAATTAAGCAAAGAGCAACAGGTGATGCCCATTCATTTGCATTTGAAAACTGTTTTCTTCAGGCTTCACAATGGGGTGGCCTTAGGCAAAGACCTTCCTGACATTCAGGGCAACAGAACAATTGATAAGCAAAAGGCCCAAAGCAGGGTTTCTCCACTGAGACTTTCTTGGTCACACTGATATCTGAGTTCTCTGAGATGCTCGCCATTCACTTCAGCTATCCAGTACATGGCCATGTCACAGATCTTGGAGGTGGTACATATCTTGGACACAAAACCATGAGCCTATTCTGGAGAGTGGCTAGAATTCCGGAAGGAAACAGAAACTTAGGAAGATAGCAGGTGTTGCCCATGGATAAGGCAAGCCTCAGTTCATTCATAAGTTGGGCAAGATGAATGCTGGGAATCTTTCTACTATACAGGACACATCAATTGTTGCATTCTCTTTTCTAATATCTACAACCACGGACACAGTGGATACACAGACATAGAAACCCTCGCCTTGTCAAACTACTTACTAGAAGAAGTCCACTCCAAATCAAACAAACCACCTTTCCTACCTATTCTCAGATCATGAGACAAAACCTGAATCACACCCACAAAGGCACATCCTTCCCCCATGTAACTCTGTGACTATCCGGAGTGTCCTTTGAGTGGTGGGCCAAACTATGTTCCCCCAAAATGGCCTGTCCTATCTCAGATCTGGTCTCCTTGGCCAACTCTGTGAATTTGTCAGGAGCCAGCAGTGAACCACCACCTGCTTTCTCAGGAAAGGACCCTATTCAGAGCTCTCCTGGTATTTGGCCATCCTCACATCTGTAGGTACCAAGAAAGACTGACACTCTCCTTGGTAAATCCAAAAAAATGAGCCAATGGGTATTGGACTGGACTGGCTCCAGGTGCCTGGCTTCCTGGATCCGAAGTTCAGAGAGTTCCATCACCAAGAAAGTGAGGTAGATCACTTCTTCAGGAACTGAATGAGGTCACTGCCTTGACAACCACTTTATACGAACAGTTGCTTTCAAGGGTCCCATGAGATGGAGGCTGCCCCTACTTCCTGTGACATTTTCATAAGTTAGAATGGTATATAAACCATGGGCACTTGGGAACCGCTCTCCACCTAGGACTGGTTTGGTCCATCTTCTCTACATTAAGAAGAGAGAGGCTGATTCATACACATCCCTTCATGCTGACGAGGTTGTTTGCCATAGAAGATGACTTTTCTCTCTCAGTCTTTCATAGCTGCCTACATCTTCTCAAAAGATCATTTCTGCATGGACCTTTGATGTTCTCAACAGGTGGAAGATGCCCTACATTCCTGTATTGTAAAACTAACCCTGTCCCTGCTCTTCTGTAAAGTTTGATTGAGAGAACAGTGTATGGTTTGGGTTAATAACATGTTCAATTTGGGTTAGGAATATTTCTGCATGACAAATAATGGTATTGGGAAACTATGATATTTACAAGAATATATAGGTGAAATATAAGTATAAAAATAGAAATCTAGGGAAGATATGTAGCCCAGAAGGGCATTGGGCCCTTAATTGGTACACATAGCTTTGAATGATGTTCTGCAAAAATGTCTCAGATAAATCTATATACAATGGCATAGGAGTTTGTACCTTGGATGATTGAATGACAAAGAGAACATCCACTCAAAAAGAGATAGTCGGTAGGATTAGGAAGATAGTCGGTAGGTTTAGAAAGAAGAGTGAGTATAGGATTTAGAGCAAAAGATCTTAAGCATTAGGGTTTCGGGTAGACAGTGAATGTAAAAGTCAGCATATGTGAAGAGTCAGTCACAATGATGAACAGGGGAAAATATGTAGGAATACAGACATAAATAGAGACATTACTAAATCAGGCAAAGTATAAAGTGAGTGATAGGATTAGACATTTTCAACAGGCTTGAGGTTGAATATATAATCTTAGGAAGAAACAAATATGTAGTCACCAATACGATTGACATTTCAGAGCATTAGGAAACCTGGACATGGAAGGTTTTAGTAATCCATGCTCACTTTTCATTTAGGCTTTGGTACAATCTTAAGAGTGACCTTTGCTTTTTTGGTCCAGAATATTACTGTGATAAAATGTATATGTAGATCAGATGACACGAGTATTTCTTCGACCATTTCTGGCAGCAATATTTAAAATATGTATAAATTAGTATTGGGCTACAACGAGGTGTACCCTGTGTCTATAAATATAGAGATAATGCATGAATAGATCATACAGTTAATAAATAATATAATTGGTTCCACTTTAAATAATGGATTGAATTGATATCTGAAAATATATAAGAAATCATATATTGATATAGAATCATTCATAACAACTAGTTATACGTCTAATTGTAATCTTAGTGTTATGGATTATCATGAAGAGTGTGTGAGTTTTGCTTCAAAAGTGATTATGGAAACCGAAAATAATGTGTTTGGAAAGAAGTCTCATGAAAAGACCAGTCAGACACATGGAGGAATACATGTTTCTGAAGCAGAAAGTGATTGAAAGTGAAATAAATGCCTATAAATTTGTGAACGTGTGGATGAAATATATATGCTATAATGTGCATAAACTCAAGAAATAGAAATGTACCAGTGTTGAATAAAAATGAACTTCAAAATAAATGTCATGTCCCATAGGAATCTACTTGCATTGATATTAAACTGGGTTAGTTACTGTAGAAATATTAGGATTTATATGCACTATTCACTGAAGTTAGTTTTCAATACTAGGAAACAAATATGTATTTCAGGTGAATGAATATTTCTGAGAATAATCTTGTGAAAATTTGATTATAAATCCACATATATGAACAAGAATAAATTTAGGGAGTGTATAATAAGACACATATGTTAAATATTATGAAATATCTGGAGAGTATATATATATATATATATATATATATATATATATATATATATATATATATGCCAATCTAATTACACAGTGAAATATATATCATCCACACATCCAAAAATATTCATTTTAGTCGATATGGATTTATGTATAACTTTTTTTAACTAGGAAGCTCCCCCATAGGTTGAATTTTCAGTTCCTACATCGTTTAGGAGGAGTGATCTCTTCTCACAGTTTGTATCTGCCAAGTCATGTAACTCATGAAAATTTGCGTGTGATACCAGGTAGGATTCTATATGTGCATATAAAAATACATGTGCTGAATAGACTACAGAGAAAGGGAGACAGGAATTCACATATTTGTTAACATTAAAAGAACATGGAGAACTATTTCAATTAAAAATGGACTAGATTTATAACTCCTACCCTATATAATGCAAAACGCAAGTCCAAAAATACAACATGCCTCCTCTGAACTGCTTGTATTTCTATTCTGTTTCGGTTATTTTTCTCCATCATATTATGATTAGTACTCAGAATCTATTAGGGTATGTGTTAGTGTCAGGGATTCAGTATTTCAAATGTAAAATAGAAAAAGGAATCCAATGTGTATACAAATATGTGCTAAACAAAATCTTCCCACTCTCATCCAGAACAATTCCTTGACATTACCTTCGCCCAAAGTAAGACACAATTAGAGGAGAAGAGTTAGAAAATCTGTGAATATATATATATGGAATGGAATATGCTCAGGGGTTTACAACCTTGGCAGTGGTAGAGGAGTTTCCAAAAGTATGGGACAGGGTAAAAACTCCATAAACATGGAGCTCTGCTGGCCTAAATACTTCTTGAGAAACTGCCTCTGAGGTTGGGCACTTGAAATATATGTTGTTGTCAGGAGCTTTAGCTGCTTTCTAGTGAGACCATCAAATCTGTGTCTGCATCTATGTGACCTGGAGGAAATGGTTTCTTATTTTCCAAAGAAACATGAGGCAGCAGTGCTGAATTCTCTCTTTGTAAGTAAACGGTGACCATTGGGGGATAAGTGTCTTTTCATGTGGACTGTGAAGCCATTTGGTCATCTTCTATTTTCGTGGTGTTTCTTGCTGCTGCACTGGGACTTTGGCAATTGCTTCATGAAATTAAAGGAGTTCAACTGGGACACAGTTCTGGAGGCAAATCTGTCATGTGTGGTGAGTCAGCGTCTGCAGGAGAATGCACCAACCAGGCTTCTAACGCACATAGCTTGGCCCCATGTCCATAGCAACCTGATTCTGAACATTGCCCGGAAACATCTCCATATAACAAGATGCCTTTTCATGTAAGGGTCTGCTGGCTGCACCATGTCAGTCACAAGCCATTTGGAAGCCAATGGCAGATAAACATGGCCCAAAAACAAATTTTTTATCACACACCTTCCCACCACTGTTCTAGGCACATTACTCAGCAGGTTCCAACTTACTGGCATCTCTGTTCTACACCATTTTCATGAAGCCGAGTCAATCAAGGCACTGTCTGGTACACTCATGATCAGCAACATCCAAAGGTTCTCCAGTGCCACCTGGTCATGGAAATTTCAAAAATTTCATGGTATTTATCAAGGCATTTTTCAAAGATGACGTTGGAGGCACTGTGGGTTTCAATTCATTCAGGAACCATTAAATGGTGAGGAAGCTCATTTCAATGAATGCTCTGGAGAACTCTCACAGGCAAGGCTTCCCAAAGAGTGGCCAAAAGGTCACATGAAGCCAGGCCCATTGAGGTCTACAATGTGACGTCCATGGGTGTTGTGACTCTCTACTATGGATGCCAAGTCTTTCAGAATAAAATCATGTGATATCCTGGCTGAGATTTCCCGGGCTCTTTGGATAGCCACCCTGGGCCTAGATCTCTGTTTCCAAGGGTGATTCTCATAGGTGGCCTCCTAAAATCCCAACAAAATTCATGGCAATACTTCTCTGAAGTCAGTTCCAGAACTCAGTCTATAAGGGGAATCACACCAGAGTTCAAGCCCAGGTTTTCTCAGTCATGTCTTCCAACCGGACACAAATGACCAAAATTAAAACCAAAACACTCCCATATGGCCCTCATCTTCTTCCATATAGACACTAATCATAACCTCTGGCTGTAGGTTTCCATGAGTGACGGAGTCCAGGAGACTGGCCAAAATAACTCCCTTGCCCTCATTGGTGTAACATCAGGGTGGTCTGGACACCCTTCATGTGAACCAGGATTGATCAAATATGCTAGACGTTAATACTTCTATGCTTCTCCAATTTGTGGAAAACTGAGTATCAGGTATATAGTTTTATGTGATTTGCCGTCATGAGAAAACACAAGCACCTCTGCAGGTCTTTGAAGAACTCATTTGACCCAAAGGATCCCTATTCTCACTTGATCGAGTTCAAGAACTTTAAAGATAAAGGCGAGAGACTTCATCCACAATGACTGCTCTTTTGACCAATTTGGTTTTGGATGCACACATGGGATCTCTCTTTACATCCATCAGGTGCTGAAAATCTGAGCCACAACCTCACATAGGGCCAAGAGGCTGATTCAGACACATCCCTTTCCAAAGCAATTAAGCAAAGAGCCACAGGAGATGCCCATTCATTTCCATTTGAAAACTTTTTCTTCAGTCTTCACAAAGGGGTGGCATGAGGCAAAGACCTTCCTGACATTCAGGGCAACAGAACAATAGGTTAGCAATAGGCCAAAAGCAGGGTTTCTCCACTGAGACTTTCCTGGTCACACTGATATCTGTGTTTTCTGAGATGCTCGCCATTCCCTTCAGCTATCCTGTACATGGCCATGTCACAGAGCTTGGAGGTGGTACATATCTTGGACACAAAACCATGAGCCAATTCTGGACAGTGGCCTGAATTCAGGAAGAAATCAGGAACTTAGGAAGATAGCAGGTGTTACCCATCCATACGGCAAGCCGCATTCCATTCATAAATTGGGCAGGAAGAATGCTGGTAAGCTTTCTACTAGACTGGACACATCAATTGCTGCATTCTTTTTTCTAATGTCTACAACCATGGACACAGTGGGATACACAGACATAGAAACCTTCGCCTTGTCAAATCCCTTATTAGAAACCGTCCACTCCAAACCAAACAAACCGCCTTTCCTACCTATTCTCAGAACATTAGACAAAATCACAAACACACACCCACACCCACAAAGGCACCTCTTTCCTCAAAGTAGGTCTCTTGACTATCGTGTGTGTCCTCTGACTGCTGGGCCATACTATGTTCCCATCAAATGGCCTGTCTTGTCTCAGATCTGGTTTCCTTGGCCAACTCTGTGAAGTTGTCAGGAGACAGCGGTGAGCCACTTCCTGCTTTCTCAGGAAAGGCCACTCTTAAGATCTTTCCTGTCATTTGGCTATCCTCACATCAGTAGGTAGCAAGAAAGACTGACTCTGTCCTTGGTAAATCAAAAGAAGTGAGACCACTGGGACTGGGACTGGGACTAGATTTGTGTGCCTGGCTTCCTAGATCCCAAGTTCAGAGAGTTCCATCACCAAGGATGTGAGGTGAGGTCACTTCTTTCAGGAACTGAATGAGGTCACTGCCTTGGCAACCACATTGTCTTAACATTTACTTCCAAAGGTCCCATGAAATGGAGGCTTCCCCTACTTTATATGACACTTTCACAAGTTAGGATGGTATATCAACCATTGGTAACTGGGAACAGCTCTCCACACAGGCCTGGTTTGGTCCTTCTTCTCTACATAAAGAAGAGAGAGGCTGATTCAGACACATCACTTCATGCTGACCATGTTGTTTGCAAAGGAAGATGACTTTTGCTCTCTCAGTTCCTTCATAGCTACCTACATCTTCTCTAGAGATCATTTGTGCATGGACCTTTTAGTTTCTCAGCAGTTGGAAGATTTCCTTCATTCCTGTATTTTAAGACCAACTCTGTCCTTGCTCTTCTCTTATGTTAGATTGAGGGAACAGTGTATGGTTAGGGTTAATAACAGGTTCGATTTGGAATAGAAATCATTCTGCTGGATGAATAATGGTATTGGAAACCTGCAATATTTACAAGAATATATAGGTGAAATATATGAGTATGAAAACAGAAATCTAGGTAAGATTTGAAGTCCAGAAAAGCATTGAGCCCTTGATTTCGGTATTAAGCTTTGATTTATTTTCTGCACAGATGGGATACTTTGCTTTGAATTATGTTCTGCAAAGATGTCTCAGATAAATTGATATATAATTGCATAGGACCTTGTAACTTGGATGATTGATTGTAAAAGAGAACTTCCAGTCAAAAAGGAGTAACCGGTAGTATTAGGAAGATAGTCGGTAGGTTTATATAGGAGAGTGAGTATAGGATTTGGACCAAAAGTTCTTTAGCTATAGGGTTTCGGGTATACAGTGAATGTAAATGTCAGAGCATGTGAAGAATCAGTCACAATGCAGAACTGGGGAAAATATGTAGGAATGCAGATATCAATAGAGACTTTAGGAAATCTGGCAAAGTATAGTTGGTTGTGAAATGTTAATAAAATAGGTACTTGTCACTTCCTGTTTTTCTGTATGCTTAATAAAACACTGTTGAAATCTTGAGAACTGTTTTCTAATCTTTTTCCCAGAATGTGCTGTCCCCAACTGCCAAACTGCAGAATGTACTCCCTCACCCAGTTGCACGCAAACTGCTCACTCGCCCAGACTCATCAATAAACTTCCCTCCCTGCCCACTTCAAGGAAAGTATATGAGCTCTGCTCTATTCAAATTAGCTCTGAGCCCCAGCATGCTGGACCCCCAATAAACCCTTTGCTTTTGCATGAGGGAGTCTCTTGGTGGTCTCTTCCCCCAACGCTCTCCCGACCTTTATATATGGAGGTTCCTTCGAGATCCGGCAGTGGCGGAAGAGAGACCTCAATGGGCTACTCTCAGGGAAAGTAAGGCGCCTCTTTCTGGTTTCAGGTTTCAGGTTAGGGCTTGGCAAAATGGCTGTTGATGAAGTTGCATGAGCTCTCTTTGACGGTGGCTGGCAGATGTGTCACAGAGCCACAGGCTCTGGGGGACGCCACAGAGGACTCAGGAATCAAGGAACAATAGTCTCCTCGACTCAGTGATGTTTTGTTTCAGATTCGGTATTGCCAGCCCATCGGGTTTTGCCGGCTGCTCAGTCTTGGTCTCAGTGTTGGACGTTCATTGCCTGTCTTTATTATCTTGTCTTGTCTGTGTTGTGAGAGTTGCTTTTACTGTTTGTGTATCTTTCATTATGGGACAGGTCACTTCAATGCCTCTGTCTCTGACCTTGATCACTGGACCAAAGTCCGCTTAAGGGCTCAGAATCTTTCTTTTTCAGTAAAACGCTGGACCTGGCAGACTCTCTGTGCCTCAGAATGGCCCACCTTTGCATTCGGATGGCCCCTAGAAGGATCTTTCTACTTCGCACTAATTTAATAAGTCAGAGATATTGTCTTACAGCCAGGGCCACATAGCCATCCCGATCAACAGCCATATATCTTAACTTGGCAGGACCTCTGCAAATCTCCTCCTCCATGGGTGAAGCCTTTCCTTGCCATGTCCCCGCTCCTACTCTTTTCCCCACGATCTCTCAAACCCTCTGCTCATCCTCCTCCTCCACCCTCTATTCTCCCTGAGTCACAAGATTTGACTCTACTGGACTCTCATCCCCCTCCTTATCTTCTACCCTCATCCCACAACCCCCAACACCCTCTAAGTGATTCCCCTGCTGCTGACTCAGCCTCTCCACCATTGGAGAAAGATAAGACAGCCCAGCGCACTCCAGATAACTCCCCTGCAGCACACACAGCCCCTCCTCCCCTGGAGGAAGCTGGCCTGGCTAAAGGAACTTGACGGCGTCAAATGATTTAAAACCCTGAAACTCCCGTGTTGCTCCCCCTCCATTCCTATGGGCCAATGATTGACAACGGCCATGGAGGAAAAATGCAAGCCTACCAGTATTGGCCTTCTCCTCTTCAGACCTATATAAATGGAAAAATAACAATCCTCCTTTTACCGAGGACCCAACCTGGCTCTCAGGTCTGGTTGAGTCATTGATGTTTTCACACCAGCCTACTTGGGATGACTGCCAACAACTCATAGGGACTCTCTTCATGACAGAGGAACAAAAGAGAATCCTCCTGGATGCTAGAAAACAATATCCTCGGACTAGATGGGTGACCAACACAACTTCCCAACATAATCAAAGCCGGCTTTCTCTTGAAACGACCCAAGTGGGACCCCAACACATTTGAAGGTAGGGAGCATCTGTCCACTTATCACCGGGCTCTAATAGTGGGTATCTTAGTGGCCGCTAGGCAACCAACTAATTTGGCCAAGGTAAGAGAGATTATTCAAGGGCCTGGTGAATCTACCTCTATGTTCCTAGAGAGAACTATGGAGGCATATAGGAGATATACTACTTTCGATCCTCAGGCAGAGGATCAAAAGGCATCTGTCACAATGGCCTTTATTGGGCAAGCTGCCCTAGATATTAAAAGAAAGTTACAATGCTTAGATGGATTACAAGATATGATTTTGAGAGATTTAGTTAGAGAAGCCAACAAGGTATACTATAAGAGTGAAACTGAGGAAGAGAAGGGAGCAAAGGGAGGATGAGAGAAGCAAAAGACAGACTAAGGCATTGACTAAGGTCCTGGTCACAACAACAAACAGGCCAGAAATTAAGAAACAGAGAGACAGAAAGGGATACCTGGGCCCACACTAGAGGCCACCCCTGGCCTCAGATCAATGTGCCTACTCTAAAGAAAAAGGACACTGGGCCAAAGATTGCCCTAGAAAGAGACAGCCACGCCAGCCAGACATTCTGACTCTGGAGGATGACTAAGAAAGTCGGGGCTCAGATCCTCTCCCCGACCTCAGGGTAACTTTTGAAGTGGAGGGGACCCCAGTAAACTTTGAAGTAGATACAGGGGCAATATACTCAGCCCTTAAGGCCCCATTGGGCCCTCTATCAAATAAAAGGTCTCTAATTCCAGGGTCTAAATGCAGTAAATATCAGACTTTGACAACTAAGGGGACCATGGACCAGGGGAAAGGATAAATCCATCACTCCTTCCTAGTAATCCCAGAATGCCCGGCCCCATTGATGGGCAGAGATCTGCTCACTAAGCTCTGGGCCAAAATAACTTTTAACCCTGAAGGCCCCCAAGTGGAATTTCTAAATCCTTCAGTAAATACTCCTATAATCATGGCTCTAACTATGTCAGTAGCAAATGTTCATCAACTCACTCATCTTTGTTCAAAGAAACTGCATTCATTCCTGAAAGATCAAGAACAGAGTTTTCCACTAACCGACTCACAGTGAAAGAAAATAACTGAATGGGTAACAAAAGCCTGTCAGGTCCATCAATTGGTTAATACTTACCCTTCCAAGCTTCCTGCAGGAAAGCACCTACGAGGAACCATACCAGGAAAATTCTGGGAAGTGGACTTTACTGAAATTAAGCCAGCAAGGTATGGACTTAAATATCTTCTAGTCTTTGAAGATACATTTTCAGGATGGATTGAAGCCTTCCCCACAAAAAAAAGAAAGAAAAAAGAAAAAAAAAGAAACAGAGCAAATGGTTGTCAAGAAGATCCTGGAAGTCATTTATTCTCCCCTTGACGACCAGTAGTCTTAACCCTCATCAGCCCCTTAAGCAGCGATGGCTGATCACAAATCCTACTGGAAAAGAAGTATGGTCTATCTCACATACAGCCCCCTTATGGACCTGGTGGCCATCTCTCCACCCAGACATTTGTCAGCTGGCTATAGGTCTTTCCTATTGAGATATCCCTGATGAAGAGGATCCCACTAAAATTCCATTAAATCCCTTCGGTACCATAGAAAATGGAAACAAACATTATGGATGTAGGGACACGTGAGCCAGATGCAGGTTGGCTAGCCTAGATTACTATGTTTGCCCGGCGGAGTATCAAAGCCACAAACAGTCACGGCTGTGCGGGGGGGAGAGCAGACTTCTTCTGTAAGTCATGGGGCTGTGAGCATACAGGGACTGCCAGATGGAACCCAAAATCCTCATCAAATTCTGTAAACAGCATTGGCCATATTACCAATTAGATAACCAAAACCGATGGCCCCAAGAGGGGTCTCTATATCCTCAAATTCTGCGTGACATTTTAAACTTCTGAAAGTGCTCAAAAGGGTAAAAGGAGATTCCCCTATGTGGAGGCCTTCTCCCTCCTTTGCTCACATCCTGAACTATGCTTCTCCAATAGATGCTTACCCTCAGCCTTCTGCTCCAGACTCTCTGCTGTCACTCCCACCTCAGCAACTTGATTTCTGCCCTCCAATATCTAGATCAAAAACCCAAATCTCCACCAGTTCTCAGACCATTGCCCCCTTGCTGAGGTAGCAGGTACTGAGGTACCACTCCACTCACTCACTACTCTCTTCTCCTGTCAGTGTCCACACTGGGTCCCTCCAGGTCCTCTTACCAGCTAATGCAAAGCTCAAACCCACTGAGGAGAACCCTCAGACCCTTATCCAAAATGTAATGAAAATGGCCTTTAATGTTGCTTTGTCATCACTGAAAACAGGTTACTAAAAATTTAAAGTCCCTCACAGGCTTTTTTGGATACTCACTCCCGTTTCCCTCTCTGTTCTATCTGTTCTACTGCTCAAATTTTTCTTGCTATTAAGATCCCAAAGCCCTCTCCCAATATTCTTTTACATCTCTCCATCCTCATTCTCAGATCCACGGAAGTTGCTCTCATCCCTGCCTTCCAAGTCGTCCCCCTCTGTACCAGGTCCACAGAAAAGTCTTAATTAACCTTCTCCAGAAGTCTTCACCATAGCTGATTTACGACTTTCAGCAAAAGAGTCCCTATAAAAGAGATCACTGTAGATAAACTTCCTATTTTCGTGTTGCCCTGGTCTCCTTGGAAACTGGCTAAAAAAAACCAGCACTCCTAATCTAGACACACCCTTAATAGTTTTTCACAAAATATGTGAAAAAAAGGCCTCTGGCCTTGAGCTGGGGCTTCACAGAGATGGCTACATTTCTAAGATAATGAAGTTACAAATTGGGCTGCATGGAAACAGCTGGCAGGTTGAAAAAAAAGAAAGGGAAGAAAAAGCTCTCCCCCACATAGGTGTCCTTGAAAAGTTAACTTGCCCCAAACTGAGGAAAAAACAGAAACGAAAACTGCTTTTTGTGAACTTCTGCAGACTGTGAACTTCTGAGCCCCTTTCCTTACGTGTTGTGTACAAAATTCTGAAACTACCTAAACTTGGGTTTCAGGGGATTAATTGATTACAACAGAAGCAATGCCCCCTGAATCTGGTTGCAACCAAAAAAGACTGTTTTCCTGTCTTTGGTGCTATCTTAGGTGCCTTGCCTTGTCCGTCCCTACAACAGTATAATTCTATATACTTAAACACTGTTTATGTTTTCATGAAATGGTCAACAGATGTGATTAATTGTGTAATGGTGCAGATGTTTCCCAGAGTGCTCTATCATGATGCAGGTTCATTTGAAGATCAAAGAGGGGGGCATAGAACACGGTTCCACTGAAAACATATGTCCCTCACCTTAGCCATTCTATTACGAATAGTAGTTACTGCAGGGTAGGGCACGGGAACCATTGCTCTGGCCCATGGGACACAACAAATGACCCAAAGCAGCAATAGATCAAAAATTAAAGATATTAGAAACCTCCATCACAGCTTTGAACGAATCTTTAACCTCTCTCTCTGAAGTTGTTTTACAGAACAGTCGAGGGTTGGACCTCCTTTTCATGAGAGAAGGGGGCCTTTGTGCTTCATTGAGGGAAGAATGTTGTTTTTATGTCAACAATACTGGAGTTGTAAAAAAAATCTATGAGTAAATTAAAAAGATGTCTTGAAGAGTGACAACGAGAGAGAGAGAGGCCCAAGAATGGTAGTTTGCGTCTTTTTTTACACAGTCCCCCTGGTTAACTACGTTTTTATCAACCCTAGCCAGTCCAATAATAATCCTCATATTATTGCTAACTATAAAACCCTGTTTTCTCAACCGTGTAATTTCTTTTCTCCAAGCTCAAATTGGACAAATTAAACTTATGGTAATACCCCACTAGCAGACATAGAATGTGACACCCCACAATGATCACTTTTATGATTAAAAGTAGCCAGAAGAAGAAGTGGGGAATGAAAGGTTAATAAAATATGTACTTGTCACTTCCTGTTTTTCTGTATGCGTAACAAAACACTGTTGAAATCTTGAGAACTGTTTGCTAATCTTGTTCCCAGAATATGCTGTCCAAAATTACCAAACTGCAGAATGTACTCCCTCACCCAGTTGAATACAAACCATCCACTCTCCCTGACCCATCAATGAACTTCCATCCCTGCCCTCTGCAAGGAAAGTATATAAGCTCTGCTTAAGCTGTTGTCAGGTCTCTCTGCTCTATTCAAGTGAGCTCTGAGCCCCAGCATGCTGGACCCCCAATAAAACCTTTGCTGTTGCATGAGATAGTCTCTTGGTGGTCTCTTTCTCCGGCACTCGCCCAAACTTTACTTGGATGATTGAATGTAGAAGAAAACATCTATTCAAAAAGTTGTAGTCAGTAGGATTAGGAAGATAGTTGGTAGGTTTAGGAAGAAAAGTGAGTATAGGATTTGGAACAAAAGTTCTTTGCCAATAGGGTTTTGGTTAGAGAGTCAATGTAAATATCAACACAAGTGAAGAGTCAGTCACAATGATGAACAGGGGAAAATATGTAGAACAGCAGATATCAATAGAGACATTAGGAAATCAGGAAAAGAATAAAGTGAGTTATGGGATTAGATATTTTCTACAGAGTTGAGGTTGAATGTATGAGCTTAGGAAGAAACAAAGATGAAGTCAACAATAGGATTGACATTTGAGAGCATTAGCATAGCCCAAGACAGTGTCCAAAATAAGCTCCGTTGCCCTCATTTGCCTAAATTCCCGGTGGCCTGTACATCCTTCCTGTGTACCAGGAGTGATCAAATAGGCCTGACCTTAATATTGCTCTGCTTCACCAATTTGAGGCCTACCGAGTGTCGGGTACACATTCTTTATGTAAATTGGAGAGATGAGAAAACCCAAGCACCTATTGGAAAGCTTCTGTATTAATTTGAAGAAATCATTTGACCCAAATGATCCCTATTCTCACTTGATGGAATTCAGAAACCTTACAGAGGAAGGCAAAAGACTTCATCCACAATGACTGCTCTTTTTTGCCATTTTGGATTTGGATGCACACATGATCTTTCTTTAGATCCATCAGGTGCTGAGTATCTAAGTCAAAGAATCACACTGGGCCAAGAGGCTGATTCAGACACACCTCTTTCCAAATCAATTAAGAAAAGAGCCAAAGGTGAATCCTATTAATTTCCATTTGAAAAATCTTTTCTTCAGGATTCAAAAAGCTGTGGCCTGAGACAAAAACCTTCCTGACTCTCAGGGCAACAGAACAATAGGTAAGCAAATGGCCCAAAGCAGGGATTCTCCACTGAGACTTTACTGGTCACACTGATATCTGAGTTTTCTGAGATGCTCGCCATTCCCTTCAGCTATCCAGTACATGGCCATGTCACCGAGCTTAGAGGTAGTACATATCTTGGACACAAAACCATGAGCCTATTCTGGAAAGTGGCCATAATTCAGGAAGAAAACAGCAACTTAGGAAGGTAGCAGGTATTGCCCATCAATAAGGCAAGCCATAGTCAATTCATAAATTGGGCTGGATGAATGCTGGGAAGCTTTCTACGAGACAAGACACATCCATTAATGCATTCTCTTTTCTAATGTGTACAAGTACAAACACAGTGGGATACACAGACATAGAAACACTTGCGCTGTCAAACGACTTACTAGAAACTGTTCACTCCAAATCAAACAAACCGCCTTTCCTACCTATTCTCAGAACATGAGACAAAACCACAAACCCACACCCACACCCACAATGGCACCTCCTTCCCTCAAATAGGTCTGTGACTGTCCGGTGTGTGCTCTGACTGATGGGTCATACTATGATCCCCCAAAATGGCCTGTCCTGTCTCAGATCTGGTCTTCTTGGCCAACTCTGTGAAGTTGTCAGGAGCCAGGATTGAGCCACTACCTGCTTTCTCAGGAAGAGCCCCTCTTCCGAGCTTTCCTGGCATTTGGCCATCCTCACATCAGTAGGTACCAAGAAAGACTGACTCTGTCCTTGGTTAATCCAAAAAAGTGAGACCACTGGGACTAGGACTGGGACTGGCTCTGGGTGCCTGGCTTTCTGTATCCCAAGTTCAGAGAATTCCATCACCAAGGAAGTGAGATGAGATCACTTTCTTCAGGAACTGAATGAGATCACTGCCTTAGCAACCACTTTATCATAACAATTGCTTCCAACGGTACCATGAGATGGAGGCTGCCCCTACTTCCTGTCACACTTTCACATGGTAGAATGGTATATCACCTGTAGGCAAATGGTAACAGCTCTCCACACAGGCATGGTTTTGTCCATCTTCTCTACATTAAGGAGAGATTGGCTGATTCTGATGCAACCCTTCATCGTGACCAGGTTGTTTGCCATGGAAGATGATTTTTGCTCTCTCAGGTCTTTCATAGCTGCCTACATCTTCTCCAGGGATCATTTCTGCATGGAGCTTTGAGGTTCTCAGCAGATGGAAGATCCACTACATTTCTGTATTGTAAGACCAACACTGTCCCTGCTCTTCTGTAAAATGAGATTGAGGGAACAGTGTATGGTTAGGGTGAATAACATTTTCCATTTGGCTTAGGAATCATTCTGCTGGATGATTAATGGTATTGGGAACATGCGATATTTATAAGAATATAGAGGTGAAATACATGTATGAAAAAATAAATCTAAGTAAGATTTGAAGCTCAGAAAATCATTGGGCCCTTGATTGGGATACTTACCATTGAATTACGTTCTCACAGATGTCTCAGATAAATCGATATACAATGGCATAAGACCTTGTACGTTGGATGATTGAATGTAGAAGAGAATATCCAGTCAAAAAGGGATAGTCAGTAGGATTAGGAAGATAGTCAGTAGGTTTAGGAAGAAGAGTGAGTATAGGATTTGGAAAAAAAGTTCTTCAGCAATAAGTTATCAATTAGAGTGTGAAAGCAAATGTCAGCACATGTGAAGGTTCAGTCACAGTGGTGAACTGTGGAAAATATGTAAGAAAGCAGATGGCAATAGAGACATTATGAAATCAGGCAATGTATAAAGTGAGGGATAGGATTAAACATTTTCAATCGGGTTGAGTTTGAATATATAATCTTAAGAGGAAACAAATATGTAGTCACCAATAGGATTGACATTTGAGAGCATTAGGCAACTTGGACATGGATGATTTTAGTAATCCATATTTTCTTTCCATTTAGGCTTTGGTACAATCATAAGTGTGATCTTTGCATTTTGTGTCCAGAATATTTCTGTGATAAAATGTATATGTAGATCAGGTGACATGCGTATTTCTTCCACTATTTCTGGGAGCAATATTTTGAAGACATATAAATTAGTATTGGGGGTACAAAGAGGTGTACACTGTGTCTATGAATAGAAAGAAAAAGCATGCATAGACCATACTGTGAATAAATAATATAACTGGTTTTACTCTAAATAATGGATTGAATTGATATCTGAAAATATATAAGAAATCTGATATTGGTATACAATCATTCATTCCAACCAGTTATACATCCATTGGAAATATCAGAGTTATAATTTATCATGAAGGGGATTTGAGTTTTGCTTCAAAAGTGATTATGGAAATCGAAAATAATGTGTTTTGAAAGAGGTCTCAGGAAGAGACCAGTCAAGAAAGATGGAAGAATACATGTGTCCTGAAGCAGGAAGTGATTGAAAGTGAAACAAATTTGTATAAATTTGCGAACTTGTGGATAAAATATATATCCTATGATGTGCATAAACTTAAGAAATAGTAATGTACCAGTTTTGAATAAAAATGAACGTAAAAATACAAATCATGTACCATAGGAATCTACTTGCATTGATGTTAAACTGGGACAGTTACTCTAGAAATATTAGGATATGTATGTACCATTCACTGAAGTTAGTTTTCAGTACTAGAAAACAAATATGTATTTCAGGTGGATGAATATTTCTGAGAATAATATTGTGAAAAGTTGATTATAAATCCACATACGTGAACATGAATGAATTTAGGGAGTGTATATAAGACACATATATTTCATATTTTAAAAATCTGGAGATTGTATATATATATATATATATATATATATATATATATATATATATATATATATATAACAAAACACACACACAGACATTCAAAAGTAGCAATAGATATGCCAATCGTAATTGATCGAGATATATATATCATCCACAGATCCAAAAATATTCAATTTACTGAACATGGATTTATGTATAATGTTGTTCAACTAGGAAGCTCACCCATTGGTTGAATTTTTAGTTCCAGCAGTGTTTAGGATAGTGATCTCTTCTCACAATTTGTGTCTGCCAAGTCAGCCACCTCACAAGAATGTACATGTGATACAAGTTAGGATTCTATATGTGCATATCAAAACACATCTGCTGAATAGGCTACAGAGAAAGGGAGACAGGAATTCACATATTTGTTAACTTTAAAACACATGGAGAGATATCCAAAATGGCGGCGGGTATGGAGAGATCAAGTCTCTGACCTCTTCAGCTGCGCTGGAATAGGGAGTCATAAACTGTCTAAATACTGTTTGCTCAGCATCACTAGGCAATGATGCACTGACATGATTCTGGGGTGAACAGTCTGGGCCCCGCAGAACACACACCGAGCCCGGATCGGTTGCATTCAACCTCTGGTTTGCCTGCGTTTCGTGACTCAGCACTAACGATCCAGCTGAAATAACTGGTCTGCCCTTCTGAACTTACAGAGGTAGAAGCCAACCTAGCCTTCATAGGCAGTGGCCAAAGGATTGAAACGGGGCATGGGAGAGACAGTCAGGACCCACCAGTTGCATCGGTCACCCAGCAAAGGGAACGAATGATCACCATTTGCATGGGATACCACCATGGCATAGAACTGACGTCAAGGATGGAGGAGATAACTTCATTGAAACCAGCGCGACAGGTTTGTAATTCCCTAGCCATCTCTCTCCACACAGCAGGGAATTCTTAAGGGCCCCTCCCAGCTCTCCCGTAAGGGTCCCTCTCAGCTCTACCATGAGCGCGATAGCCAGACCGAGAAAATCAGGAGTGGCGCGGGACTTGTGGCACAGAACTCCAGGCTACCGCTCCCACCAGTGCTGACAACTGAGGTCTCTTGCACCAGCTACTGGGGCGTGGCTCCCGGAGGGCAAACAAATTCGCTTGGGGATCTCAGCCCCAAGCTCTACAAACTTAGGGTCTGAGGGAAGCAAACCGGGAGAGTGTGCCCAGGTATTCATAAAAACAGGTCTCCCAGGAGCAGCAGACCTGGCGTGTTGCCAGTATTGTGGTGAGCGTCGCAGGTGAGCAGGGCATGGCTTGAGGAAACACAAGAGAAGGCCCTAGGGTGTCAGGATTGGACACCCGCCCAGTCTGGAAGGAAGAGCAGCTGCATAGTGATTGGTTCCCACCTACTGAGAGGAGAACCTCGGCCCAGTGGGCACAGCACCACCTATTGGAAGAGAAGTTAATCAAACTCTATGACTGCATTTATTATTATCATTATTTATTTATTTTTTAAATTTGGGGTTTTTTTGTTTTTTTTTTCTTTTTCTTTCATTTTCATTCTTGTTGTTGTTGTTTTTCTTTAACTTTTTTAATGTTTTTAAGTTTTTAAATTTCTTTATTTTTTTATTAATTATTATTATTATTATTAAATTGTAATTTTCATTTTTTTATTATCATTATTTTTTTTTAATTTTTCTTTCATTCTTTATTTTCTGTTTTTTCTTTTGTCTTTTCATTTCTTTTCAATTTTCTTTTTCCCCCTTCCTTGAATTCTACCTGCGCACTCTCATTCTCTTATTGACTTCTTCCCTTCCCTTCTAATATCTTTCCTCCCAAGCATGAAATAAATTTATAAGACTAATCAGTAACTCAGCACTCAAACAGAACAAGAAGTAACATGAGCAGCATAAGAAAGCAAGAAAGAAAAAGAGTACAAACAATGAAGGACAGCCTAAATACTCAGGAGGACCTAGAGTCATCAGAAAAATGATCATATAAAGAACTCAAGGAATACCTTAGACAGATGGAATGGAACCTTAAAAAAGATATGAGACAGCAAATCCAAACAGTGAAAGAACACATTGAAAATGAATTACATGAACAGATTAAAAAAAAGAAGTTAAGCATCTTTATACGGAGATAGAGATAATAAAAAAAGTCATACAATAATTCTAGAAATGAAGGAAACGATAAACCAAATTAAAAACTCAATTGAGAGAATTACTAAAAGAGTGGAGCAAGTAGAAGACAGAATGTCACATAATGAAGACAAAATATATCATCTTGAAAAGAGTCTAGCCAACTCAGAAAGGCTGATAAAAAATCACGAGAAAATCATCCAAGAGATATGGGATAACATATAAAAACCAAATTTATGAGTCATCTGGATAGAGGAAGGTCCAGAGATTCAAACCACGGGAATGAGTAACCTACTGAATGAAATAATTACAGAAAACTTTCCAGAAATAAAAAAAGAAACGGATATACAAATTGTAGATTCATAGAGGACACTGAGCACAAAAAATCACAGTAGACCAACACCAAGACATTTGTTATAAACATATCTAATATACAGAACAAAGAGAAAATATTAAAAGCTACAAGAAAAAGGAGGCAGACTACATTCAGGGGTAAATCAATAAGGTTAACAAAGGATGTTTCATCACAGTTGATGAAAGCGAGAAGATCTTGGAACAACGTATTTTAAACACTGAAAGACAATGGATGCCAACCAAGAATTCTGGATCCAGCAAAATTAACCTTCAGGTACGAAAATGAAATAAAAATCTTTCATGATTAACAAAAGCTAAAAGAATTTGCAGCCAGAAAACCAGCATTGCAAAGCATCTTGAGAAAAACACTACATGAGGAAGAAATGAAAAACAACAACCAAAACCATCAGTGGGAAGTGACTGGGTAATGACAGAGTGCAGGGGGGAAGCTAATCATGGAGAAACAAAGTAAATTAAAAACAAAGATAAATAATTAAACATGGCTGGAAGTACAAACCATACATCAATAGTAGCTCTAAACGTTTATGGCTTAAAATCTCCAATAAAGCAACATAGGCTGGTAACTTGGATTAATAAAACAAATCCAACAATATGTTGCCTCCAGGAGACACATCTGAATGGAAAAGACATACACAGGCTGAAGGTGAAAAGTTGGGAAAATTTATACCATGCACACGGTCCTCGTAAGCAAGCAGGGGTGGCCATCCTCATATAGAATAAAATCGAAGTCAAGACTAAGTTAATCAAAAGGGATAAGAAGGACATTATATACTGTTAAAAGAAACCATTCACCAACAAGACATAACAATTATCAATATTTATGCACCAAATAATGGTGTTGCAATGTTCATAAAACAAATTCTTCTCAAGTTCAAGAATCAAATAGACCACAACCTAATAATTATGGGTGACTTCAACACACCTCTCTCACCATTAGACAGATCCTCCAAACAAAAGTTGAATAAAGAAAATATAGAACTCAATATCACAATCAATATCCTAGACTTAACTGACATATATAGAATATATCAACCATCATCAAGTGGATATACTTTTTTTTCAGCAGCACATGGATCCCTCTCAAAAATAGAGCATATATTATGCAATAGGGCAACACTCAGTAAATATAAAGAGGTGGAGATAATACCATGCATTTTATCTGATCATAATGGAATGAAACTGTAAATCAATGATAAAAGAAGGAAGGAAAAATCCTACATCACTAGGAAAATAAACAATATGTTACTGAATAATCCATGGGTTACAGAAGACATAAAGGAGGGAATCAAAAAATTCTTAGAGATAAATGAAAATACAGACACAATATATCGGAATCTATGGGACACAATGAAAGCAATTTTAAGAGGGAAATTCATCACCTGGAGGTCATTCATCAAAAAAAGCAAAAACCAACAAATAAATGAGCTCACACTTCATCTAAAAGCCCTAGAAAAGGAAGAGCAAAACAACAGCAAATGTAGCAGAAGGCAAGAAATAATTAAAATCAGAGTGGAAACCAATGAAATTGAAACAAAAGAAACTATTGAAAAAACTAACAAAAATAAAAGTTGGTTCTTCGAAAAAATAAATAAGATCAACAGACTCTTAGCCATGCTAATGAAGAGAAGAAGAGAGAGAACTCAAATTACAAACATACAGGATGAAAAAGGCAATATCACAACAGATGCTACAGAAATACAGAAGACAATTAGAAATTATTTTGAAAACCTATATTCCAATAAAATAGAAAATATGAAGACATCGGTAAATTTCTTAAGTTACATGATTTGCCCAGACTGAGTCAGGAGGATACACACAATTTAAACATACCAATATCAATGGATGATTTAGAGGAAGCAATCAAAAGACTACCAACCAAGAAAAGCCCAGGACCAGATGGGTATACAGCGGAATTTTACAAAACCTTTAAAGAAGAATTAATACCAATACTTTTCAAGTTATTTCGAGAAACAGATAAAGAGGGAGCTCTGCCAAATTCATTCTATGAGGCCAACATCACCCTTATTCTGAAACAAGACAAAGACACCTCAAAGAAAGAAAAGTACAGACCAATATCTCTGATGAAGCTAGATGCAAGAATCCTCAGTAAAATTCTGGAGAATCGTATTGAAAGGCACATAAAAAATAATTGTGCACCACGATCAAGTAGGATTCATCCCTGGAATGCAAGGATGTTTTAATATATGGAAATCAATAAATATTATTCACCACATCAATTGACTTAAAGATAAGAACCATATGATCATCGTGATAGATGCAGAAAGAGCAGTTGACAAAGTACAGCATCGCTTTATGTTCAAAACATTAGAAAAACTAGGGATAACAGGAACTTACCTCGACATTGTAAAAGCTATCTATGCTAAGCCTCAGGCTAGGATCATTCTGAATGGAGAAAAATTGAAGGCATTCACTCTAAAATCTGGAACAAGACAAGGATGCCCTCTATCCACACTTCAATTCAATATAGTTCTCAAAACACTGGCCAGAGAAATTAGACGAAAGAAATCAAAGCCATAAAAATAGGAAAAGAAGAACGTAAATTATCACTATGTGCTGGTGACATGATTCTATAGAATCATAGAAGACCCAAAAGGGTCTACAAAAAAAACTACTAGAACTAATAAATGAATTCAGCAAAGTAGCAGGATCTAAAATCAACACGCATAAATCGAAGGCCTTTCTGTATATCAGCAACAAATCTTCTGAAACGGAAATGAGGAAAAGCAGTTCATTCAAAACATCCTCAAAAAAATTAAATACATGGGAATCAACCTAACAAAAGAGGTGAAAGATTTATACAATAAATCAATAGAACCCTAAAAAAAGAAGTAGAAGAAGATATTAGAAGATACAAAAATATACCCTGTTCATGGATAGGCAGAACTAACATCATCAAAATGGCGATATTACCAAAAGTTATCTATAGGTTTAATGCAATGCCAATCAAAATCCCAATGGCATTTCTTGTAGAAATAGAGAAAGCAATCATGAAATTCATATGGAAAAATATAAGACCCAGAAATACAAAAGCAATTCTAAGCAGGAAGTGTGAATCAGGCGGTATAGTGATACCAGATTTCAAACTATATTACAGAGCAATAGTAACAAAAACAGCATGGTACTGGTACCAAAACAGGCGGGTAGACCAGTGGTACGGTATACAGGACACAAGAGACTAATCCACAAAGCTACAACTATGTTATATTTGATAAAGGAGCTAAAAGCATGCAATGGAGGAAGGATAGCATCTTCAACAAATGGTGTTGGGTAAACTGAAAATCCATATGCAACAAAATGGAACTTAATCCCCTCCTCTCGCCATGCACAAGAGAGTTAACTCAAAGTGGATCATGGAGCTAGATATCAAATCAGAGACTCTGCATGTGTTAGAAGAAAAAGTTGGCTCTGGTCTACATATTGTGGGGTCGGGCTCCAAATTCCTTAATAGGACACCCATAGCACAAGAGTTAATAACAAGAATCAACAAATGGGACTTACTTAAATTAAAAAGTTTTTTCTCAGCAAAAGAAACAATAAGAGAGGTAAATAGGAAGCCTACATCATGGGAACAAATTTTTACTCATCACACTTCAGATAGAGCCCTAATATCCAGAGTATACAAAAAACTCAAACAATTAGACAATAAGATAACAAATAACCCAATCAACAAATGGGCCAAGGACCTGAAAAGACACTTCACAAAGGAGGACATACAATCAATCAATAAGTACATGAAAAAATGCTCACCATCTCTAGCAGTCAGAGAAATGCAAATCAAAACCACCCTAAGATACCATCTCACTCCAGTAAGATTGACAGCCTTTAGGAAGTCAAACAACAACAAGTGCTGCTGAGGATGTGGGGAAAAGGGTACTCTTGTACATTGCTGGTGGGACTGCAAACTAGTGTGGCCAATTTGGAAAGCAGTATGGAGAATCCTGGGAAAGCTGGGAATGGAACCACCATTTGACCAAGCTATTGCCCTTCTCGGACTATTCCCTGAATCTTAAAAGAGCGTATTACAGTGATACTGCCACATCGATGTTCATAGCAGCACAATTCACAATTGCTAGACTGTGGAACCAACCCAGATGCCCTACAATAGATGAATGGATTAAAAAAATGTGGCATTTATACACCATGGAGTAATATGCAGCACTAAAAAATGACAAAATCATGGAATTTGCAGGGAAATGGATGGCACTAGAGCAGATAATGCTTAGTGAAGCTAGCCAATCGTAGAAAACAAATACCAAATGTCTTATTTGATATAATGAGAGCAACTAAGAACAGAGCAGGGAGGAAGAGCAGGAAGAAAAGATTAACATTAAACAGAGACGTGAGTTGGGGGGGAGGTAGAGAAAAGGTAAATTTCATGGTAATGGAGGGAGACCCTCATTGTTACACAAAATTACATATAAGAGGTTGTGAGGGGAATGGGAAAATAAACAAAGAGAGAAATGAATTACAGTAGATTCGGTAGAGAGAGAAGATGGGAGTGGAGGGGAGCAGGGATAGTAGAGGATAGGAAAGGTACCAGAATACAAGTTACTAATAGGGCATTATGTAAAATGTGGATGTGTAACCGATGTGATTCTGCAATCCATATTTGGGGTAAAAATGGGAGTTCATAACCCACTTGAATCTAATGTATAAAATACGATATGTCAAGAGCTTTGTTATGTTTTGAACAACCAACTAATAAAATAAAATAAAATAAAATAAAATAATCGAAAGAAAAACACATGGGGAACTATTTCAACACAAAATTGACTAGATGTATAACTCCTACCTTATATAATGCAAAATGCAAGTCCAACTATACACCATGCCTCCTCTGAAATGCTTGTAATTCTATTCTGTTTGGGTTGTTTTTCTCCATCTTATTAGGATTAGTAGTCAGAGTCTAGTAGATTAGGTGTCAGTGTCCGGTATTCAGTATTTCGAATGGAAAATTGGAAAATGGACCAAATGTGTATGCAAATATATGCTCCACAAAAATTTTCCCACTCTCATCCAGAACAATGCCTTGACATTACCCTCGTCCCAAGTAATACATCATTAAAAGTCAAGAGTTAGAAAATCTGGGAATAAATATCTGGAATGGAATATGCTCAAAAGTTTACAACCTGGCAGGTGGTAGAGTAGTTTTCAAAAGTAAGGGACAGGGTAAACACTCCACAAACATGGAGCTGTGCTGGCATAAAGACTTCTTGAGAAACTGCCTCTGAGTTTGAGCACTTGAAATATATGTTGTTGTCAGGAGCTTTACCTTCCTTGTAGTGAGACCATTACAGCTGGGTCTGCATCTATGTTACCTGGAGGACATGGTTTAATATTTTCCAATGAACATGCGGTAGCAGTGCTGAATTCAATCCTAGTCGGTAAACTGGGGCCACTGGGGGCTAAGTGTCTCCCCTTGTGGACTGTGAAGTCATTGGGTCATCCTCCACATTTTGTGGTGTTTATTGCTGCTGCACTGGGTGTTTAGTATTTGCTTCACGAAATACAAGGAGTTCAACTGAAAAACAGTGCTGAAGGGAGTTCTGTCATATGTGGTGGGTCAGGGTCTGTAGGAGAATGCACCAACCAAGGTTCTATCCCTCATAGCTTGCCCCTTGACCATAGCAACCTGATTCTGAACATTCCCCTGAAACCTCTCCATATAACAAGGTCCCTTTACTTGTAAGGGTCTGTTGGCTGCACCATGTCAGCCACAAGCCATTTGGAAGACAATGGCAGATCCACATGGCCCCACCACAGATATTCCATCACACACCTGCCCACCACGGCTATAAGCCCACTAGTCAGCAGACTCCAACTTACTGGCATCTCTGTTCTACACCATTTTCTTGAAACTCAGTCAATCAAGGCACTGTCTGGTATACTCATAATCATCAACAGGATATCCAAAGGTCCTCCAGTGCCACCTGTTCATGAAAATTTAAAAAAAAATTTCATGGTATTTATCGAGCCATTTTTCAAGCATGAAGTTGGAGGCAATGTGGGTTTCAATTCATTCAGGAACAATTAAATGTTGAGGATGCTCATTTCCATAAAAGCTTTGGAGAACTCTCAGAGGCAAGTCTTCCCAAAGAGTAGCCAAAAGGTCACATGAAGCAAGGTGCATTGAGGTCTACAACGTGAGGTCCATGTGTGTTTTGACTCTCAACTATGGCTGCCAAGTCGTTCAGAATAAAATCATGTGATATCTTGGCTGAGATTCCCAGTGCTCTGCGGAAAGCAACCCTGGGCCTAGATCTCAGTTTCCAAGGGCAAATCTCATGCGTGGCCTCCTAAAATTCCAACACAATTCATGGAAATACTTCGATGACGTCAGTTCCAGAATGCAGTCTCTTAGGGTAATCACACCAGAGTTCAAGCCAAGGTGGACCCAGTCGTCTCTTCCAACCGCCACACAAATGACCACGATTCAAACCAAAACAATCCCACATGACCTCATCTTCTTCCATTTAGGCACTCATCATAACTTCTGGCTGGAGGTTTCCATGAGGTGTTCACCCCAAGACAGTGTCCAAAAAATCTCCCTTGCATCTCATTTGCCTAAAGTCAGGGTGGCCTGTACACCCTTCCTGTGAACCAGGAATGATCAAAAAGGCCTGCCATTAATACTGCTCTGCTTCTCCAATTTGAGGCCTACTGACTGTGGGTTTTAGATTCTTTATGTGAATTGGAGTCATGAGAAAATCTAAGCACCTATGGGCTAGCCTCTGCAGGGTTTGAGGAACTTATTTGACCCAAAGAATCCCTATTCTCACTTGATGGAGGTCAGGAAAGTTACAGAGCAAGGTGAGAGACTTCATCCACAAGGACTGCTCTTTGGCCATTTTGGTTTTGGATGTACACATGGAATCTTTCTTTAGATCCATCAGGTGCTGAGACTCTAAGCCACCACCTCACACAGGCTCAAGAGTCTGAATAAGACACATTCTTTTCAAAGAAATTAAGCAAAGAGCCACAGGTAATGCCCATTTATTTCCATTGCAAAACTCTTCTTTTCAGGCTTCAAAAAGGTGTGGCCTGAGGCAAAGGCCTTCCTGAAATTCAGGGCAACAGAACAATAGGTAAGCATAAGGCCCAAAGCAGGGTTTCTCCACTGAGACTTTCCTGGTCCCAGTGATTTCTGAGTTTTCTGAGATGCTCGCCATTCCCTTCAGCTATCCAGTACATGGCCATGTCAAAGAACTTGGAGGTGGTACATAACTTGGACAAAAAACCATGAGCCTATTCTGGAGAGTCTCCAGAATTCAGGAAGAAAACAGGAACTTAGGAAGATATCAGGTGTAGCCCATCGATCAGGCAAGCCGCAGTCCATTCATAAATTGGGCAAAATGAATGCTGTGAAGCTTTCTACTAGACAGGACACATCCATTTATGCATTCTCTTTTCTAATGTCTACAACTATGGACACAGTGGGATACACAGACACAGAAACACTCGCCTTGTCAAGGGACTTTCTAGAAAATGTTCACTAAATCCAAACAAACCACTTTTCCTACGTATTTTCAGAACAAGGGAAAATCACAAACCTACAACCACACCCACAGAGGCACCTCCTTACCCCAAGTAATTCTGAGACTATCAGGAGTGTCCTCTGACTGGTGGGGCATATTATGTTCCCTCAAAATGGCATGTCCTGTCTCAGATCTCCTCTTCTTATCCAACTCTGTGAAGTTGTCAAGAGCAAGCTGTGAGCAACTATCTTTTTTCCCAGGAAAGGCCCGTCTTCAGAACTCTCTTGGCATTTGGCCTTCCTCACATCAGTAGGTCCCAAGAAAGACTGATTCTGTCCTTGGTACATCCAAACAAGTGAGAACACTGGGACTGGGACTGGGACTGGCTCTGTGTGCCTAGCTTCCTGGATCCCAAGTTCAGAGAGTTCCATCAACAAGGAAGTGAGGTGAGGTCACTTCCTTCAGGAACTGAATGAGGTCACTGCCTTGGCAACCACTTTGTCCTAACAGTTGCTTCCAAGGGTCCCTTCAGATGCAGGCTGCTCCTACTACCTGTGACAGTTTCACAAGTTAGAATAGTATATCAACCATAGGCACCAGGAAACAACTCTCCACACAGGCCTGGTTTGGTCCATCTTCTCTACATTAAGAAGAGAGAGGCTGATTCAGACACAACCCTTCATCCTGACCAGGTTGTTTGCCATGGAAGATGACTTCTGCTCTCTCAGGTCCTTCATAGGTGCCTACATCTTATCCAGGGATCATTTCTGCATAGACCTTTGAATTTCTCAGGAGGTGAAAGATCCCCTATATTCCTGTATTGTAAGACCAACTCTGTGCCTGCTCTTCTGTAAAGTTAGATTGAGGGTAGATGGTATGGTTAGGATTAATAACATGTTTGATTTGTGTTAGGAATCATTCTGCTGGATGAATAATGGTGTTGGGAACCTGAGATATTTTTAAGAATATAGAGGTGAAATATTGTAATGTTCAGGCGAGTATAGGAGGAAGAGATGACCAAGAGACTGTCTCATGCAACTACAAAGGGTTCATTGTGGGTCCAGCATGCTGGGGCTCAGAGCTCAGTTGAATAGAGCAGAGAGCCCTGAGAACAGCTTAAGCAGAGCTTATGTACTTTTCTTGGAGAAGGCAGGGATGGAAGTTTATTGATGGGTCAGGGCGAGTAGGCCGTTTGCTTTCAACTGCGTCACTGAGCACATTCTGCAGTTTGGCAGTTGGGGACAGCACATTCTGGGAACAAGATTAGCAAACAGTTCTCAAGATTTCAACAGTATTTTGTTAAGCGTACAGAAAAACAGGAAGTGACAAGTACCTATTTCATTAACCTTTCATTCCCCACTTCTTCTTCTGGTTACTTTTAATCATAAAAGTCATCACTGATGGGTGTTACATTTTATGTCTTCTAGTGTGGTATATTGTTGTCTGATTACCATAAGTTTAACTTGTCCAATTTGAGCTTGGAGAAAGGAAACTCCATGGTTTAGCCAACAGGGTCCTACAGTTCGCAATAATATGAGGATTATTAATGGACCAGCCAGGGCTGATGAAAGCATAGTTAACCAGATGGACTGTGTGAACCAAGACTCAAACCACCCTTTTTGGGCCTCTCTTTCTCGTTGACGCTCTTCAATGCGTTTTCTTTATTTACTCATAGATTCTTTTCAACTCCAGTGTGGCCGGCACAAAAACAACATTCTTCCCTCAATGCACTACAAAGTCCCCCTTCTCTCATGAAGAGGAGGTTTTATCGCTCGCCTGTTCTGTAAAACAGATTCATAGACAGAGGTTAAACATTCCTGTAAAGCTCTGATGGAGGTTTTATTATCTTTAAGTTTTGGTCTATTGCTGCTTCTAATTAGGGCATTGGTTGTGTCCTTTGGACTAGGGCATTGATTCCTGTGCCCACTCATGCAGCAACTCCTATTCCTAATAGGATGGCTAAAGTGAGAGATACAGGTTCCCAGCGGAACTGAGTTGCATGCCCTCCTATTTCATCTTTAAATGGACCTGCGTCATCATAGAGCACTCTGGGAAACATCTGCACCATTACATAATTAATCACATCTGTTGACTATTTCATGAAAACATAAACAATGTTTAAGTATATAGAATCTTTCTGTTATAGGGACGGACGAGGCAAAGCACCTAAGATAGCACTGAAGACAGGGAAACAGTCCTATTTGGTTGCAAACGGATTTAGAGGGCATTGCTTCTGTTGTAATCAATTAATCCCCTGAACCCCAAGTTTAGGTAGTTTCATAATTTGTACCCAACATGTAAGGGAAGGGGCTCAGAAGTTCAAAGTCGGCAGAAGTTCACAAAAAGCTGTTTTTCTATCTGTTATTTTATCCTCTGTTCTGGGCAAGTTAACTTTTCAAGGACACCTGAAAGGGGGAGAGATTTTTTTCTCTTTGTTTTTCGCCCTGCCAGCTGTTACCATGGAGCCTAGTTGGTAACTTCTTTATCTTAGAAATGTAGCCATCTCTGTGAAGCCCCCACTCAAGGCCAGAGGCCTTGTTCACATATTTTGTGAAAAACTAGTATGGGTGTGTCTAGCTCAGGAGTGCTGATTTTTTTTCGCCAGTTGCCAAGTAGACCAGGGCAACACGAAAAGAAGAAGTTTATCTACAGTGAACTCTTTTAAAGGAACTCTTTTGCTGAAAGTCCTAAAGTCAGCCATGGTGAAGACTTCTGGAGAAGGTCATTTAAGACTTTTCTGTGGGCCTGGTAGAGAGGGGGAAGACGTGGAAGGCAAGGCTGAGAGCAGTTTCATGGATCTGAGAATGAGGAAGTAGAAATGTAAAAGAATATTGGAAAAGGGGTTTGGGATTTTCCTAGCAACAAAAACTTGAGTAGTAGAACAGGTAGAGCAGAGGGGACGACGGGAGTGAGTATCCCAAAAAGCATGTGAGGTATTTTAAATTCTTAGTCACCTGTTTACAGTGATGACAAAGCAACTTTAAAGGCCATTTTAATTACATCCTGGATAGGGGTCTGAGGGATCTCCTCAGCTGGTTTGAGCTTTGGGTTAGCTGGTAAGAGGACCTTATGGGACCCAGTGCGGGCACTGACAGGAGAAGAGAGGAGTGAGTGTGTGGAGGGGTACCTCAGTACCGGATACCTCAGCAAGGGGGCAATTGTCTGAGAACCGGCAGAGGTTTTGATTTTTGATCTAGTAATTGGAGGGGAGAAATCAGGTTGCTGAGGTGACAGTGCCAGCAGAGAGTCTGGAGCAGAAGGCTGAGTTTGAGGAACTATTGGAGAAGTATAGTTCAGGATGTGAGGAAAGGAGGGAAAAAGCCTCCACATAGGGGAATCTCCTTTAACCCTTTTGAGCACTTGCAGAAGTTAAAAAGGTCATGCAGAATGTGAGGATCTGGAGACCCCTCTGGGGGTCACAGGTTTTGGTTGTCTAATTGGTAATATGGCCAATTCTGTGTATTGAATTTGATGAGCAGTTTGAGTTCCACCAGGCAGTCCCTGTATGCTAACATCCCCATGACTTACAGAAGAAGTCGGCTTTCCCCCCACACAGCCGTGGCTGTTTGTGGCTTTGATAGTCTTCCACGCAAACATAGTAATCTAGGCTAGCCAACCTGCATCTGCCTCACGTGTCCCTACATCCATAATATTTGTTTTCATTATCTATGATACGAAAGGGATTTAATGAAATTTTAGTGGGATCTGCTTTATCAGGGATATCCCAATAGGAAAAACCTATAGGCAGCTGACAAATGTTGAGATGACCAACAGGTCCCTATGTGGGCTGTAAGCGAGATAGACCATTCTTCTGGTCTATGAGGATTTGTGATCAGCCATTGCTGCTGAATTCGCTGATGAGGGTTAGGACTAGTGGTGGCCAAGGGGAGAGTCTATAGCCTTATACACATGCCAAATACACAATTTGAAAGGGTTACCAGTCATTTCCAGTTTCCAGCCAGAGTCTGGACAGGGCACAGGCTTGAGATGGAAGGCATGGATACAGGAAAGGATTTCGTCTACATTTACTGCTGTAGGTGTTATAAGTAGCACGTGGTATTTCCTTTCCAGCGGGGTTCCAGGGATGACACCTGATGTCATCTTATGTAGATGAAGTCTCTTACTTGATATCGATGTGGAGTCTCCTTGTCCCCAGGTTGGTAGGCCGTGGCCAGCTGTTTTAACAGGTATCGCTGAGTTCTTTCAAGAGCTTTAAGTGTGTCAAGCAAGGGGGTGTGGAAGGGATCCTTAGGTCTTAGAGTTGGGGTTAGGTCCCTTACTGGAGGAGGGGCAACATAGAGAATTTCACAGGGGGAGAGGTTACACAAAGAAACAGAGGGAGTATTTTTTAGATGATACAGTGCATAAGGCAGGAGTATAGTCCAATCTTTTAGCTGGTTTCTAAGCTTAATTTCATTAGGGTCTCTTTAATGGTTCTATTTATTTTTTCTACCTGTCCTGAGCTCTGGGATCTATAAGCATAATGTAACTACCAATTAATCACCAGGGTACAGGTTAACCCATGACTTACCTGGGCCATGAACACCAGTGCATTGTCAGACCCTATTACCTTAGGCAGGCCGTATCTTGGAAAAATATCCTTCAGTATCATCTTGACCACGATTTGAGCCATTGTTTTTTTTTTTTTTTTTTTGGGGGGGGGAAGGTTTCAATCCATCCTGAAAATGTATCTACAAAGACTAGGAGATATTTAAGTCCATACCTTGCTGGCTTAATTTCAGTAAAGTTCACTTCTGAAAATTTTTCTGGTCTGGTTCTTCGAAGGTGTTTTCCTGCAGGAAGCTTAAAAGGGTAAGCATTAACCAATTGATGGACCTGAGACGCTTTTGATACCCATTCAGTTATTTCCTTTCACTGTGAGTCGGTTAGTAGAAAACTCTGTTCTTGATCTTTCAGGAATGCCTGCAATTTCTTTGAACCAAGGTGAGTGAGTTGATGTACATTTTCTACTGACATTGTTAAAGCCATGACTATAGGAGTTTTTACTGAAGGATTTAGAAATTCCACTTGGGGGCCTTCAGGGTTAAAAGTCATTATGGCCCAGAGTTTGGTGAGCAGATCTCCACCCATCAATGGGGCCGGGAACTCTGGGATTACTAGGAAGGAGTGATGGATTTTTCCTTTCCACAGGTCCATGTACCTCTTAGTTGTCCAAGCCCGATATTTACTGCCATTAGCCCCTTGAACTAGAGACCTTTTATTTGATAGAGGGCCCAATGGGGCCTTAAAGGCTGAGTATAATGCCCCTGTATCTACTTCAAAGTTTACTGGGGTCCCTTCAACTTCAAAAGTTATTTACTATAACTGTGAGTTGGTTAGTGGAGTTGGTTAGACTTCATCCACAATGAGTGCTCTTTTGGAGATGTTGGTTTTGGATGCACACAAGGGATCTTTCTTTAGATCCATCAGGTGCTGAGAATCTAAGCCACAGGCTTACACAGGGCCAAAATGCTGATTCAGACACATCCCTTTCCAAAGCAATTAAGGAAAGAATCACAGGTGATGTCCACTCATTTCCATTTGAAAACTGTTTTCTTCAGGCTTCACAAAGGGGTGGCCTGAGGCAAAGACCTTCCTGACATTCAGGCCAACATAACAATAGGCAAGCAAAAGGCCCATTGCAGGGTTTCTCCACTGAGACTTTCCTGGTAACACTGATATCTGAGTTTTCTGAGATGCTCCCATTCCATTCAGCTGTCCAGTACATGGCCTTGTCAAAGATCTTGGAGGTTGTACATATCTGGGGCAAGATGAATCCTGGGAAGCTTTCTCCTAGACAGGAAACATCCATTGATGCATTCTCTTTTCTAATTTCTACAACCACAGACACAGTGGGATACACAGAAATAGAAACAATCGCCTTGTCAAATGACTTACCAGAAACAGTTCACACCAAACCAAACAAACTGCCTTTCCTACCTATTCTCAGAACATGAGACAAAACCACAAACACACACCCACACGCAGAAAGGCACCTCCTTCCCCCAAGGAGGTCTGTGACTATACAGAGTGTTCTCTGACTGGTGGGCCATTCTATGTTTCACGGAATTGGACTATCTTGTCTCAGATCTAGTATCCTTGGCCAACTGTGTGAAGCTGACAGGAGCCAGCAGTGAGCCATTACCGGCTTTCTCAGGAAAGGCCCCTCTTCTGAGCTCTTCTGGCATTTGGCCATCTTCACATTAGTAGGCACCAAGAAAGACCGATTCTCACCTTGGTAAATCCAAACAAGTGAGACCACTGGGAGTGGGACTGGGACTGGCTCTGGGTGCCTGCCTTCCTGGATTCCGAGTTCAGAGACTTCCAAAAACAAGGAAGTGAGGTGAGGTCACTTCCTCCTGAAATGAATGAGGTCACTGACTTGGCAACCACTTTGTGCTAACAGTTTCTTCTTATGGTCCCTTGAGATGGAGGCTGCCCCTACTTCATGTGACACTTTCACAAGTTAGAATGGTATATAAACCATAGGCACCTGGGAAGAGCTCTCCACAAAGGCCTGGTTTGGTCCATCTTCTCTACATTAAAAAGAGAGAGGCTGATTCAGACACAAACCTGTATCCTGACCAGGTTGTTTGCTATGGAAGATGACTTTCACTTTCAAAAGTCCTTCATAGCTGCATACATCTTCTCCAGGGATTATTTCTGCATGTATCTTTGAGGTTCTCAGCAGGTGGAAGATCCCCTACATTCCTGTATTGTAAGACCAACACTTTCCCTGCTCTTCTGCAATGTTAGATTGAGGGAACAGTGTATGGTTAGGGTTAAAAACATGTTCGATTTGTGTTAGGAATAATTCTGCAGGATGATTAATGGTATTGGAAACCTGCGATATTTACAAGAATATATAGGTGAAATATAAGTATGAAAACAGGAATCCTGGTAAGATTTGAAGCTCAGAAGGGCATTGTGCCCTTGATTGGGAGACTTAGTTTTGCATTATGTTCTGCACACATGCCTCAGCTGAATCGATATAAAATGGCATAGGACATTTTTTCTTGGATGATTGAATGTCGAAGAGAACATCCAGTCAAAAAGGGACAGTAGGTAGGATTAAGAAGATAGTCAGTAGGTTTAGAAAAAAGCGTGAGTATAGGATTCGGACCAAAATATTTTTAGCAATAGGGTTTTGGTTAGAAAGTGAATGTCAATGTAAGCACATGTAAAGAATGAGTTACAATAATGAGCTGGGGAAAATATGTAGAAAAACAGATATCAATAGAGACATTACGAAATGAGACAAAGTATAAAGTGAGTAATAGGATTAGACATTTTCAACAGGCTTGAGTTTGAATATATAATCTTAGGAAAAAACAAATATGTAATCACCAATAGGATTTTCATTTGAGCACATTAGGCAACCTGGACATGGATGTTTTTAGTAATCCATGTTCAATTTCCGTTTAGGTTTGGTACAATCATAAGTGTGACGTTTGTGTTTTTTGTGTCCTGAATATTACTGTGATAAAATGTATATGTAGATCAGGTGACATGGGTATTTCTTCCACCATTTCTGGGAGCAATATGTTGAAGATGTATTAATTAGTACTGGAGTTCAATGAGGTGTATCCTGTGTCTATGAATATAGAGATAATGCATGAATAGACGATATTGTGAATAAATAATATAACTGATTCCACTTTAAATAATGGATTGAATTAATATCTGAAAATATATAGGAAATCTTATATTGATAAACAATCATTCATTCCAACCGGTTATACATCTAATTTTAATATTAGGTTTATGGTTTATCATGAAGAGTGTGTGGGCTTTGTTTCAAAATTGATTATGGAAATCAAATATAATGTGTTTGGAAAGAAGTCTCATGAAAAGACCAGTTAAGAAACCTGGAGGAATACATGTGTTTTGAAGCAGTAAGTGATTGAAAGTGAAACAAATGCCTATAAATTTGTGAATTTGTGGATGAAATATATATCCTATGATGTGCATAAACTGAAGAAATAATAATGTACCAGTGTTGTAAAAAAATGAACGTCAAAATACACATTATGTCCCATACAAATCTACAGGCAATGATGTTTAAGTGGGTCAGTTACTGAAGAAATATTAGGATTTGTATGCAACATTAACTGAAGTTAGTTTTCAGTACTAGAAAACAAATATGTATTTCAGGTGGATGAATATTTCTGAGAATAATCTTGTAAAAAGTTGATTATAAATCCACATACATGAACATGAATGAATTCAGGGAGTTAATGTAAGACACATATATTTCATATTTTGAAAAATCTGGAGAGTGTGTATATATATATATACACAGACATTAAAATGTAGCAATATTTATGCCTATCGAATTTCATCATTAAATATATATCATCAACAGATGCAAAAGTATTTATTTTAGTAAACATGGATTTATGTATAATGTTTTTCAACTAGGAAGCTCACCCATAGTTTGAATTTTCAGTTCCAAAATCGTTTTGGAGGAGTGATCTCTTCTCAAAATTTGTATCTTCCTAGTAACTGTAACCTCAAAAGTATGTATGTGTGATACCAGGTAGGATTCTATATGTGCATATAAAATTACATGTGCTGAATAGGCTACAGAGAAAGGGAGACAGGAATTCACATATTTGTTTACTTTAAAACACATTGAGAACTATTTAAACAAAAAATTTACTGGATTTATAACACCAACCCTTTATCATCCAAAAGACCAGTCCAACTGTACACCATTCCTCCTCTGAACTGCTTGTATTTCTATTCTGTTTGGGTTATTTTTCTCCATCATAATGGTTTAGTAGTCAGAGTCTAGTCAGCTATTGGTTAGTGTCAGGGATTCAGTATTTCGAATGGAAAATTAGATAATGAATCCAATGTATATGCAAATATGTGCTACACAAAATTTTTCCACTCTCATACAGAATAATGCCTTCATATTACTTTGGCCCCAAGTAAGACACAATTAGAGTAGAACAGTTAGAAAATCTGTGAATACCTATCAGGAATGCAAAATCCTCAGGAGTTCACAACCTTGGAGGTGGTAGGGGAGTTTCCAAAAGTAAGGGACAGGGTTGATAGATCCAACCTGATCTTTCATTAAAATTGGGGGCCATCTTGCCACAAAGCCATGAAAAGATAATTTTGGCTTTACTATAAATTAGCGCAAATTCTGAACCTGCTTGGAATGCCTACCAGTGCCTTGAACTCACCCATGTCTGGATCTCTGACCAGATAGCAGCGCTCTCTAAAACTTTAATGATACCTCATAAATATTTTTCTTTCCCTGGCCAGACAACGTGTCTCTGAGGCTCTAATGGTCCTCATAAATTCTGATGTTAGGGCCAGCAAAAAAAAAAAAATGTAATATACCATTAGTGTGATGCTTGTCAAAGTTCTCTTATCTGTAACCCCCCTTTTGTGTATCTTTCTGGGCTACATATCTGGGCTGTAGGAAAGTTGGGTTGCTGTCTTGTTCCCGCCATTTTGGGAGGGAGAGGCAGCCTGGCCGGTTGAAATAATAAGCTTGCCTTAATTTGATTTTAATTGGAGTCAGTGGTCTTTTCTTGCATTCTGGTCTTACATTTTGGAGTTCCAAAGTGAGATAACCCTGCCCGACCAGATCACAAGACCAGACTGTGGAAATTCTGAAGCTGGCCTGCCCTCTAGGGCTCCACACTGGAGAGCCACTCTAGGGGGTGTGCAACTTAAGACGTTCCAAGGCCTTGGATTGAGCCTTCAGTCCGTGGAGCACTGCAGAGAACCAAAGCACTAAAACTATTAGCAAGCTCCTGGTAGAGGAGGCCTCCATAGGTAAGTGACACCTTTATAACATCTGCTATCCAGTTAAGGGAGAGTACTTCTGATGACAGGGAGGTGGCCTGGGTAGGCTAACATATACCCCTCTCCGGGACAGTAATGAGAATGGTTCTGTCCTCTGTTCTGTTCTGTAGGGAATTGCTCTTTAAATTTAAGCTCACAAGGTTTTCTAGGTGTTCAAAAATCTAATAAAATATTAATGTCTACAAAAGATCTAATATGCCTTTGTTCAAGGACGTTTCCTTCAACAACAAAAAAATGCTTTACAATTTTCAATACAATTGTCTAATATTTTAATAAATAAGTAAAGTAAATTTCATATGGGATTACTCATTCATGAGTAGTTTTGTTTGATATGTGATTGATTTACTAAGGTCTGTATAAGTTTGTACTAAAGTGTGTATAAGATTGTAAAATTCAGTCATGTGTTAAAGAGACAAAAATTTCTGAAAACATAAGTTTACCCATAAAACTGTGTTATTAAGTTTTATTTTTTTCTAGAGCAAACAACCATAAAAATTAAACAACTGAATAAATAAGAACTGTTATTTTAGAGAACTGTACTGCCATTTCTTTAAAAGCTAAACTTGGTTAATGTAGAAACATCAATGTAATTGTGTTGCTGTCAATGTGCTCATATCTTCCAGGTATACAAGTCTGTAAGGTAGAAACTTGAAAAGAGCATTATATCAATCTGTTGTTCTAAAGTTATATGGTAAAAAAATATATTGGGGATTTATTTACCTGTTATCAATAAGATATGTAAAGTTTTATGTTACTTTTTACATTGGGGAACCATTTAAATGTATTTTTAAGTTATTGAGAGCCTAATCTATGTAAAGGTTAAAAACTTTCAGCCTTTCTTTAATTCATGTTTTAAATCTGATATCATACGGTGTTAGCAAATGTTCATGTGACCTGACACAATTTATGTAAACTTTGTAAAATGATATTTAAAAAAACAAAGATCACCTTTAGATCTAAAACACTAAAGATTCATATAGAGCCCTGCCTTAACTGAAATAAGGCTGTGTGTCCCATCTTACAACATGTGAGAATGACTACGAAAGCAGTAGGTCAGATTTTATTTCATTTAAAGTTATGTTCAAAGGTTTCTTTGGTTTTTGATTTGTGTCAAGATTACTAGGATTTAAACAGGGGATATAGTGTATAACTCAGCCAAAAAATTTAGGGTAGCTGTTACACGAACTAAGTATTTTTACTCTTGTTAAAAATTTTTATTTTGTAATTTCCTTATAAGTGATCTAAAGATTCTCTGTTAGTGTTTTACAGAAGTGTTGCTTTAAGAACACAACATGGGTTAATTTAAGATAATAAGTCATCACCTATAAGACAGAATAATACAGATCCCAATTAATTAAAAGATAAATAATTATAAAGTTATAGACATTAAATCCCAGTACTTGTAATATAAGGCTGTTAAAATTTATTTGCTGGATGTTTCAGATTAGGATTTAATTAAAGTTAAATGAAAAGGGCCAAGAAAACCAATATTTGGCTCTTGCCCTCTGAGTCAGTCTGAATCCAGGGAACAGGGGACTTCTCTAAAGAGCTTTGCAACTCTGGGCCAAATAACCTCCAGATCAGGAAAAATAATGAGACCACTGGAGAACATAAAGCCAATGAGTGCATTTGCCATGAAGAGGAGAGTTATCAGAGAAGGGAGACATTCTTATGCTTCTGAGGGAAACCACATGGTCAAGCAAGACCTGGACCCACCTAACTAAAATGGCACTATCAGAACTGAGAAGCTGCTCTCAAGTTTCCCCAGAATTGACTCCCATAAAAGCTCAGCTGACTGTGAAAAATAGATAGAAACAGAAGTCAGTTTGACTGTTTCATCTTAAACAGTTAGCAAAGACAGTTAAAACGAAAATACAGCCATTCCTGGGCATTTTAATTAATAATAATAATAATAATAATAATAATAATAATAATAATAATAAAATTTTAAGGTATACAATTTATGTTAGCCTCCCAAAATAAGTAAGACTGGAAACTAAAAGAAGGATTCTCAGACAGGAATGCCTGATAACTATAAAAAGAGACTATCAAGAGGAGCTGCCAGAGGCAGATTTTTTAGGTTAAGACCTACTTATATTCCTAACCTAAACAGGTAGTCTTCGTGTCTGCTAGTACGATTATCCAGCCCTGAGTAACAGAAGTGAAGATTTCTCTATTAGACACAAAGGTCATACTAGTAAAAGGATTTTGCAAGATCAGATGACATGAAATTATTACACTGTATCTAATGGGGAAGGACAACTGTAACACTAAAATTAAAAGGTTACGTTGACAGTCCAGATAACTGGGGAAACTAAAGTCTGGTGAGGGAACCTCAATACAGCGACATGTTCCAACTGCTGCAACATTTATTCAGTACTCATGGTTTTTGTTTCTCTCAACTTTCAGGGCAGCTGAACAATAGGTAATCTAAAGGCCCAAAGCAGGGTTTCTCCACTGAGACTTTCATGGTCACACTGATATCTGAGTTTTCTGACATGGTCGCCATTCCTTTCAGCTATTCAGTACATGGCCATGTCACAGAGATTGGAGGTGGTACATACCTTGGACACAAAACCATGAGCCTATTCTACAGAGTGGCCAGAATTCAGAAAGAAAACAGGAACTTAGGAAGATAGCAGGTGTTGCCCATCGATAAGGCAAGCTGCAGTACATTCATAAATTGGGCAGGATGAATGCTGGGAAGCTTTCTACTAGACAGGACACATCCAATGATGCATCCTCTTTTCTAATATCTACAACCACGGACACAGTGGGTTACACAGACATAGAAACACTCGCCTTGTCAAATGACTTAGTAAAAGCTGTTCACTCCAAACCAAGTAAACCGCCTTTCCTACCTATTCTCAGAATATGAGACAAAACCACAAACCCACACCCACACCCACAAAGACACCTCCTTCCCCCAAGTAGGTCTGTGACTATCCGGAGTTTCCTCTGAGTGGTGGACCATGCTATGTTCACCAGAAATGGCCTGTCCTATCTCAGATCTGGTCTCTTTGGCCACCTCTCTGAAATTGTCAGAAGCGAGCGCTGAGCCACTACCTGCTTTCTCAGAAAAGGACCCTCTTCAGAGCTTTCCTGGCATTTGGCCATCCTCACATCAGTAGGTACCAAAAAAGACTGACCCTGTCCTCGGTAAATCCAAACAAGTGAGACCAATGGGACTTGGATTGGGACTGCTTTTGGGTGCCTGGCTTCCCGAATCCCAAGTTCAGAGAATTCCATGACCAAGGAAGTGAGGTGAGGTCACTTCCTTCCTGAACTGAATGAGGTCACTGCCTTGGCAACCAGTTTGTCCTAACAGTTGCTTCCAAGGGTCCCATGAGATGGAGGCTTCCCCTACTCTCTGTGACACTTTCACAAGTTAGAATGATAAATCAAACATAGGCACCCAGGAACAGCTCTCCATAATTGGCTGCTTTGGTCCATCTTCTCTACATTAAGATCAGAGAGGATGATTCAGACACAACCCTTCATCCTGACCAGGTTGCTTTCCATGGTAGATGACTTTTGCTCTCTCAGGTCCTTCATAGCTGCCTATATCTTCTCCAGGGATCATTTCTGCAAGGACCTTTGTGGTTATTAGCAGGTTAAAGATCCCCTACATTCCTGTATTTTAAGACCAACTCTGTCCCTGCTCTTCTGTAATGTAAGATTGAGGGAACAGTGTATGCTTAGGGTTAATAACAGATTCAATTTCAGTTAGGAATCATTCTACAGGATGAATAAAGGTATTGGGATCCTGCAATATTTACAACAATATATAGGTGAAATATAATTATGAAAACAGAAATCTAAGTAAGATTTGAAGCCCAGAAGGTCATTGGGCCCTTGATTGGTATACTTAGCTTTGAATTACTTTCTGCACAGATGTCTCAGATAAATCGATATACAATGGCATAGTATCTTGTACCTGGGATGATGGAATGTAGAAGAGAACATCCAGTCAAAAAGTGATAGAAGTTAGGATTAGGAAGATATTCGGTAGGTTTAGGAAGGAGGGAATAATAGATTTGGAACAAATGTTCTTTAGCAATAGGGTTTCGGTTAGAGGGTGAATGTAAGTGTCACCACATGTCAAGATTCAGTCACAATGATGAACTGGGGAAAATATCTAGGAAAGAAGATATCAATTGAGACATTACAAAATCAGGCAAAGTATAAAGTGAGTGACAGGATTAGACTTTTTCAAAAGGGTTGAGTTTGATTATATAATCTTTGGAAGAAACAAATATGTAGTCACCAATAGGATTTTCATTTGAGCACATTAGGCAACCTGGACATGGATGTTTTTAGTAATCCATGTTCAATTTCTGTTTAGGTTTGGTACAATCATAAGTGTGACGTTTGTGTTTTTTGTGTCCTGAATATTACTGTGATAAAATGTATATGTAGATCAGGTGACATGGGTATTTCTTCCACCATTTCTGGGAGCAATATGTTGAAGATGTATTAATTAGTACTGGAGTTCAATGAGGTGTATCCTGTGTCTATGAATATAGAGATAATGCATGAATAGACGATACTGTGAATAAATAATATAACTGATTCCACTTTAAATAATGGATTGAATTAATATCTGAAAATATATACGAAATCTTATATTGATATACATTCATTCATTTCAACCAGTTGTACATCTAATGTTAACATTAGGGTTATGGATTATCATGAAGGGTGTGTGAGTTTTGCTTCAAAAGTGATTATGGAAATCGAAAATAAAGTGTTTGGAAAGAAGTCTCAATGAAAGACCCATCAAGAAACCTGGAGGAATACATGTGTTCTAAAACAGGAAGTGATTGAAAGTGAAACAAATGCCTATAATTTGCGAACTTGTGGATGAAATATATATCCTATGATGTGCATCAACTGAAGAAATTTTAAAGTACCAGTGTTAAATAAAAATGAATGTCAAAAGTCACATCATATCCCATAGGAATCTACTTGCATTGATGTTAAACAGGATGAGTTACTGTAGAAATATTAGGATTTGTATGCACCATTCACTGAAGTTAGTTGTCAGTACTAGGAAACAATATGTATTTCGGGTTGATGAATATTTTTGAGAATAATCTTGTGAAATATTGATTATAAATCCACATACATGAGCATCAATGAATTTATAGAGTGTACAGTAAGACACATATATTTCATATTTTGAAAAATCTGGAGTGTGTGTGTGTGTGTATATATGTATATATATATACATATAACACAGAGACATTAAAAAGTAGCAATCCATATGACAATCAAAATTTGTTGTGAAATATATACCATCCACATATATTTGGATATACATATAACACACAGACATTAAAAAGTAGCAATATATATGACAATCGAAATTTGTTGTGAAATATATATCATCCACAGGTCCAAATATATTTATTTTACTCAACATGATTTATGTATAATGTTGTTCAACTAGGAAATTCACGAATGGTTTGAATTTTCAGTTCCAACAGCGTTTAGTAGGAGTGATCTCTGCTAACAATTTGTATCTGCCAAATCAGCCATCTCAAAAGAATGTACATGTGATACCAGGTAGGAATCTATATGTGCAGATGAAATTACATGTGCTGAATAGGCTACAGAGAAAGGGAGACAGGAATTTTTTTATTTGTTAAATTAAAAACACATGGAGAACTATTTCAACAAAAAATTGACAAGTTTTACAACAGCTACACTTTATCATGCAAAAGGCAATTCCAACTGTACACCATGCCTCTTCTGAACTGCTTGCATTTCCAATCTGTTTGGGTTATTTTTCTCCATCATATTAGGATTAGTAGTCAGAGTCTAGTAGGGTTTGGGGTAGTGTCAGGGATAAAGTACTTCCAAAGGAAAATTAGAAAAAGAATTCAATGAGTAGGCAAATATGTGCTACAAAAAATCCTCCACACTCATCCAGAACAAAGCCTTGACATAACCATTACCCCAAGTATGACACAATTAGAAGAGAAGAGTTTGAAAATCCGTGATTATATATCTGGAATGGAACATGCTCAGGAGTTTACAAACTTGGAGGTGGTAGAGGAGATTCCAAAAGTAAGGGACAGGGTAAACACGCCACAAACATGGAGCTCTGGTGGAATAAAGACTTATTGAGAAACAGCCTCTGAGTTTGGACACATGAAATATATGTTGTTGTCAGGAGCTTTAGCTTCCTTTGTAGTGAGACCATCAAAGCTGGGTCTGCATCTATGTGACCTGGAGGAAGTGGTTTCTTATTTTCCAATGACCATGAGGCAGCAGTTCTGAATTCTATCTTTTTAGGTCAACTGTGGCCATTGGGGACTATGTGTCTCCCCCCCTGTGGACCGTGAAGTCATTTGGTCATCCTCCATTTTTCCTTTTGTTTCTTGCAGCTGCACTGGGAGTTTGGTATTTGCTTCACGAAATACAAGGAATTCAACTGGGACACAGTGCTGGAGGGAGTTCTGTCACGTGTGGTGAAACAGGGTCAGCAAGAGACCAACTAGGCTTCTATCCTATATAGCTTGCCCCCTTGACTATAGCAACCTGATTCTGAACATTGCCCTGAAACCTCTCCATATAACAAAATGCCTTTACTTATAAGGGTCTGTTGGCTGCACCATGTCAGTCACAAGCCATTTTGAAGACAATGGCAGATCCACATGGCCCCACCGCAGATATTTTATCACACTCCTGCCCACCACTCCTCTAGGCCCACTACTCAGAAGGCACCAAGTTACTGGCATCTCTGTTCTACACCATTTTCATGGAACCCAGTCAATCAAGGCACTGTGTGGTACACTCATGATCAGAAACAGGACATCCAAAGATTCTCCAGTGCCACCTGTTCATGGGAATTTCAAAAATTTCATGGTATTTATCAGGAAACATTAAATGGTGAGGAAGCTCATTTCATAGAAAGCTGTGGAGAATTATCACAGGCAAGACTTCCCAAAGAGTGGCCAAAATGTCACATGAAGCCATGCCCATTGAGGTTTACAATGTGAGGTCCATGTGTGTTTTACCTCTCAACTCTGGCTGTCAAGTTTTTCAGAATAAAATCATGTGATATCCTAGCTGAATTTCCTAGTGCTCTGTGGAAAGCAAACCTGGCCCTAGATCAGTTTCCAAGGGCAACTCTTATCTGTGGCCTCCGAAAATCCCAAAACAGTTCATGGCAATATTTCTCTGATGTCATTTCCTGAACTCAGTATCTAAGGGGAATCACACCAGAGTTCAAGCCAAGGTGGACCCAGTCATCTCTTCCAACTGTCACACAAATAACCAAAATTAAAACCAAAACACTCCCACATGGCCCTCATCTTCTTCCATATAGGCACTCATCATAAACTCCGGTTGGTGGTTTCCATGAGGGACAGAGCTCAAGACAGTGTCAAAAATATGCTCCCTTGCCACTCATTTGCCTAAAGTCAGAGTGGCCTGGACACACTTCCGGTGAACCAGGAGTGATCAAATAGGCCTGCCATTAATACTGCTCTGCTTGTCCAATTTGAGGCCTACTGACTGTCAGGTATAAATTCTTTATGCGATTTGGAGTAATGAGAAAACCCAAGAACTTCTGCATGGCTTTGAAGAACTCATTTGACCCAAAGGATCCCTATTCTCACTTGATAGAGGTCAGGAACCTAACAGAGGAAGGCAAGAGACTTCATCCACAATGACTGATCTTTTTGCCATTGTGGTTTTGGATGCACATATGGGATCTTTCTTTAGGTAAATTAGGTGCTGAGAATCTAAGCCACAGCCTCACACAGGGTGAAGAGGCTGATTGAGACACATCCTTTTCCAAAGCATTTAATCAAAGAAACACAGGTGATGCCTATTCATTTCCATTTGAAAACTGTTTTCTTCAGGATTCAAAAAAGGGTGGCCAGAGGCAAAGACCTTCCTGACATTCAGGGCAACAGAACATTAGGTAAGCAAAAGGCCTAAAGCAGAGTGGCCAGAATTCAGGAAGAAAACAGGAACTTAGGAAGGTAGCAGGTGATGCACATCAATAAGGCTAGCCACACTCTATTCATAAATTGGGCAGGATGAACGCTGGAAAGCTGTCTACTAGACAGGAAACAATCATTGATGCATTCTCTTTTTTAATGTCTGCATCCACAGACACAGTGTGATACACAGATATAGAAACACTCCCCTTGTCAAATGACATTCTAGAAGCAGTCTAGTCCAAACCAAACAAACTGCCTTTCCTACCTATTCTCAGACCATGAGACATAACCACAAACACACACCCACACCCACAAAGGCACCTCCTTCCAGCAAGTAGGTATGTGACTAACTGGAGTGTCCTCTGACTGACAGACTTTCCCTGAAATGTCCTGTCCTGTCTCAGATCTGGTTTTTTGGGCAAGTCTCCGAAGTTGTCAGTAGCCAGTGCTGAGCCACTACCATCTTTTTCAGGACAGGCCCCTCTTCAGAGCTTTCATGGCATTTGCCGATCCTCACATTAGAAGGTACCAAGAATGACTGACCCTATCCTTGTTAATTCCAATCAAGTGAGCACACTGAAACTGGGACTGGGACTGGCTCTGGATGCCTGGCTTCCTGGATCCCATGTTCAGAGAGTTAAATCAACAAGAAAATGAGGTGAGGTCACTTCTTTCAGGAACTGAATGAGATCACTGCTTTGGTAACCATATGTCCTAACAGTTGCTTCCAAGAGTCCCATGCGATGGAGGCTGCCCCTATTTCCTGTGACACTTTTACAAGTTAGAATGGTATATCAACCATAGGCACCCTGTAAGAGCTCTCAACACAGGCCTGGATTGGTCCACCTTCTCTACATTGAGAAGAGAGTGCCTCATTCAGACAATCCACATCAAGTTGTTTGCCATGGATGATGACTTTTGCCCTCTCAGGTCCTTCATAGCTGAATACATCTTCTCCAGGGATCATTTCTGCATGGACCTATGAGGTTCTCAGCAGGTGGAAGATCCCCTACATTTCTGTATTTTAAGACCAACTCTGTCCCTGCTCTTTTGTAAAGTTAGATTGAGGAAACAGTGTATGGTTAGTATTAATAACATGTTCAATTTGGATTAGGAATCATTCTGCTGGATTAATAATGGTATAGGGAACCTGCGATATTTATAAGAATATAGAGGAGAAATATACGTATGAAAACAGAAATCTAGGTACGATTTGAAGCCCAGAAGGGCATTGGGCCCTTGATGGGGATACTTAGGTTTGAATTACTTTCTGCACAGTTGTCTCAGATAAATCGACATACAATGGTATAGGACCATTTACCTTGGATGATTGAATGTACTGAAAGAGGAAGAGTCGGCAGGATTAGGAAGGTAATCGGTATATTTTGAAAGAAGAGTGAGTATAGGATTTGTACCAAAAGTTCTTTAGAAATAGGGTTTCTTGTAGAGAATGACTGTAAATGTCAGCACATGTGAAGAGTCAGTCACAATGATGAACTGGTGAAAATATGTAGGAAAGCAGATATCAATAGAGACATTAGGAAATCAGGCAAAGTATAAAGTGAGTGATTGGATTAGACAATTTCAACATGCTTGAGAGAATATATAATTTTAGGAAGAAACAAATATGTAATTACCAATAGGATTGACATTAGAGAGCATTAGGCAAACTGAACGTGGATGTTTTTAGTAATCCCTGCTCACTTTCCATTTAGATTTTGGTAGAAGCATAAGTGTGACCTTTGGTTTTTGTGTCCAGAATATTACTGTGATAAAATATATTTGTAGATAAGGTGACATGAGTATTTCTTCCACCAGTTCTCAGAGCAATATTTTGAAGACTTATAAATTAGTATTCGGGATACAAATAAGTTTACCCTGTATCTATGAATACAGAGATAATGCATTAATAAATCATAATGTGAATAAATAATATAACTAGTTCCAATTTTAAATAATGGATTTAATTGATATCTGAAAATATACAGGAAATCTTATATTGATATACATACATTCATTCCAACGTGTTAAACATCTAATGGTAATATTAGGGTTATTGTTTATCAGGAAGAGTGTGTGAGTTTTGCTATTGTGGGTGAAGGAAAACGCGAGCCAGATGCAGGTTGGCTAGCCTAGATTACTATGTTTACCCGGCAGTTATCAAAGCCACAAAAGCCAAGGCTGTGTGAGGAAAAAGCCGACTTCTTCTGTGAGTCATAGGGATGTGAGCATATAGGGGCTGCCTAGAGGAACCCAAACTTTTCATCAAATTCAGTACACTGCATTGGCCATATTACCAATTAACAACCAAAACCGATGGCCCCCAGGGGGGTCTCTATAACCTCAAATTCTGTGTGACCTGTTTAACTGCGGCAAGTGCTCAATAGCGTGGAAGGAAATTCCCCTATGTGGAGGCCTTTTTCCTCCTTCACTCAAATCCTGAACTATACATCTCCAATAGATCCTCACCCTCTGCCATCTACTCCAGATGCTCTGCTCTCAATCCCACCTCAGCAACCTGATTTCTCCTCTCCAATTACTAGATCAAATACCCAAACCACCGCTGGTTCTCAGACAATTGCCCCCTTGCTGAGGTAGCAGGTACTGAGATACCCCTCTTCCCACTCACTCCTCTCTTCTCCTGTCAGTGTCCGCACCGGGTCCCAACAGGTCCTTTTACCAGCTAACCCAAAGCTCAAACAGGCTGAGGAGAGCCCTCAGACCCCTATCCAAGATGTAATGAAAATGGCCTTTAAAGTTGCTTTGTCAACACTGAAAACAGGTTACTAAGAATTTGAAGTCCCTCACAGGCTTTTGGAGATACTCACTCCCATCTTCCCCTCTGGTCTATCTGTTCTACTGCTCAACTTTTTGATGCTAGAAAAATCCCAAAGCCCTTTCCCATTATTCTTTTACATCTCTTCTTCCTCATTCTCAGATCCACGGAGCTGCTCTCACCACCCGCCTTTCACGTCTTCCCCCTCTGTACCAGGACCACAGAAAATTATTAACTGACCTTCTCCAGAAGTCTTCACCATGGCTGAATTTAGGACTTTTAGCAAAAGAGTCCCAATGAAGGAGTTCAATGTAGATAAACTTCCTCTTTTCTTGTTGCCCTGTTCTACGTACCATGGGCTGGAAAAATCAGCTCTGCTATGCTAGACACCCATTTACTAGTTTTTCACAAAATATGTGAACAAGGCCTCTGGCCTTGAGCTGGGGCTTCACAGAGATGGCTACATTTCTAAGATAAAGAAGTTACCAACTGGGCTCCATGGTAATAGCTGGCAGGGAGAAAAAAAAAGAGAAGACAAAATCTCTCCCCCTCCCAAGTGTCCTTAAAAACTAAACTTGCATAGAACAGAGGAAATAAAACAGAAACAAAAACAGCTTTTTGTGAACTTCTGCAGACTGTGAACTTCTGAGCCACTTTACCTACATGTTGGGTACAAAATTCTGAAACTACCTAAACTTGGGGTTCAGCGGATTAATTGATTACAACAGAAGCAATGCCCTCTAAATCCGTTTGCAACCAAATAGGATTGTTTCCCTAGCTTCGGTGCTATCTTAGGTGCCTTGCCTTGTCTGTCCCTACAAAAGTGTAATTCCATATACTTAAACATTGTTAATGGGTTCATAAAATGGTCAACAGATGTGATTAATTATGTAATGCTGCAGATGATTCCCAGAGTGCTCTATCATTAAACAGGCTCATTTAAAAATCAAATAGGGGGGCAAAAAACTCGGTTCCGCTGGGAAGCTGTATTCCTCACTTTAGCCATCCTATTCGGAATAGGAGTTGCTGCAGGGGTGGGCACAGGAACCACTGCCCTAGTCCATGGGACACAACAAATAACCCAATGACAAGTACCAATAGACCAAAACTTAAAGATATTAAAAACCTCCATCACAGCTTTACAGGAATCTTTAACCTCGCTCTCTGAAGTAGTTTTACAGAACAGGCGACATTTGGACCTTCTCTTTATGAGAGAAGGGGCCTTTGTGCTGCATTGAGGGAAGAATATTGTTTTTATGCTGACGATACTGGAGTTGTAAAAGAATCTATGAGTAAATTAAAAAAAACGCCTTGAAGAGTGTCAACGAGAGACAGAGGCCCAAAAAGGGTGGTTTGAGTCTTGGTACACACAGTCCCCGTGGGTAACTACACTTTTATCAGCCTTGGCCGGTCCTTTAATAATCTTCATATTATTGCTAACTGTAGGGCCCTGTATGCTCAACCGTGTAGTTTCTTTTCTCCAAGCTCAAATTGGACAAGTTAAACTTATGGTAATCAGACAACAATGTTTCCGACTAGCAGACATGAATTGTGACACCCCCCAATGATCACTTTTATGATTAAAAGTAACCAGAACAAGAAGTGGGGAATGAAAGGATAATAAAATAGGTACTTGTCAATTTCTGTTTTTCTGTATGCTTAACAAAACACTGTTGAAATCTTGAGAACTGTTTGCTTATCTTGTTCCCCAAATGTACTGTCCCCAATTGCCAAACTGCAGAATGTACTCCCTCACACATTTGCAAACAAACCGCCCACTTGCCATGACCCATCAATAAATTTCACTCCCTGCCCTCTCTAAGGAAAGTATATAAGCTCTGCTTAAGCTGTTCTCAGGGCTCTCTGCTAAATTCAAGTGAGCTCTGAGCCACAGCTTGCTGGACCCCCAATAAACACTTTGCTGTTGCATGTGACAGTCTCTTGGTGGTCTCTTACTCCAACGCTCGACCAACCTTTACATTGGTACAATCATAAGTGTGACCTTTGCTTTTTGTGTCCAGAATATTACTGTGATAAAATGTATACATAGGTCAGGTGACATGAGTATTTCTTCCACCATTTCAAGGAGGAATATTTTGAAGACATGTAAATTAGTATTGGGGGTATAAAGAGGTGTACCCTGTGTCTATGAATATAGAGATAATGCATGAATAGACAATATTGTGTATAAATAATATAACTGGTTCCACTTTAAATAATGGATTGAATTGATATCTGAAAATATATAAGAAATCATATATTGATATACAATCATTCATTCTAACCAGTTATACATCTAATCGTAATATTAGGGTTATGGTTCATCATGTAGGGTGTGTGAGATTTGCTTCAAAAGTACTTATGGATATCAAAAATAATGTGTTTGGAAAGAAGTCTCATGAAAAGACCAGTCAAGAAACATGAAGAAATATATGTGTTCTGAAGTAGAAAGTGACTGAAAGTGAAACAAATGCCTATAAATTTGCAAACTTGTGGATGAAATCTATATCCAATGATGTGCATAAACTAAAGAAATTGTAATGCACCAGTGTTGAAAAAAATTAACATCAAAATACACATCATGTTCCATAGGAGTCTACTTGCATTGATGTTAAACTTGGTCAGTTACTGAAGAAATATTAGGATTTGTATACACCATTCACTGAAGTTAGTTTTCAGTAGTAGGAAACAAATATGTATTTCAGGTGGATGAATATTTCTGGGAATAATCTTGTGAAAAGATAATTATAAATCCACATACATGAATATGAATGAATTTAGGAAATGTATAATAAGACAGATATATTTCATATTTTGAAAAATCTGGATAGTATATATATATATATATATATATATATATATATATATATATATATATATACACAGATATTAAAAATTAGCACTATATGCCAATTGAAATTCACCATGAAATATATATCATTCACAGATCAAAAATATTCATTTTACTGAACATGGATTTATATATAATGTTGTTCTGCTAGGAAACTCACCCATAGGTTGAATTTTCAGTTCCATCAGCATTTAGGAGGAGTGATCTCTTCTCACAATTTGTATCTGCCAAGTCAGCAACCACAAAATAGTGTACGTGTGGTACCAGGTAGGATTGTATATGTGCTTATAAAAATACATATGCTGAATAGGCTACAGCGAAAGGGAGACAGGAATTCACATATTGGTTAACTTTAAAAACAACTGGAGAACTATTTCAACAAAAAATTGACTAGATTTATAACTCCTACCCTATACAGTGCATAAGGCAAGTCCAAATATACACCAGCCCTCTTTTGAAATGCTTGTATTTCAATTTTTGGGGGGTTATTTTTCTCCATCATATTAGGATTAGTACACAGAGTCTAGTAGGGTATGGGGTAGTGTCAGGGATTCAGTATTTCAATTGGAAAATTGGAAAATGAATCCAATGTGTATGCAAACATGTGCTACACAAAAATCCTTCCACTCTCATCCAGAACAATTCCTTGACATTTCCTTCGCTCCAAGTAAGACACAATTTGCGGAGAAGAGTTATAAAATCTGTGAATATATATCTGGAATGAAAATTGCTCAGGAGTTTAGAACTTTGAAGGTGGTAGACCAGTTTCCAAAAGTAAGGGACAGTGTAAACTCCACAATCATGGAGCTCTGCTGGCCTAAAGACTTCTTCAGAAACTGCCTCTGAGGTTGGGCACTTGAAATATATGTTGTTGTCAGGAGCTTTAGCTTCCTTTGTAGTGAGACCATCAAAGGTGGGTCTGCATCTATGTGACCTGGAGGACATGGTCTCTTATATTCCAATGAACATTAGGCAGCAGTGCTGAATTCTCTCTTTGTAGATAATTGTGGCCACTGGGGGCTAAGTGTCTCCCCATGTGGAGTGTGAAGCTATTTGGTCACCTTCCACTTTTTGTGGTGTTTCTTGCCGCTGCACTGGGAGTTTGGTATTTGCTTCACGAAATTCAAAAAGTTCAACTAGGACAAACTGCTGGAGGGAGTTCTGTCACGTGTCGTGGGTCAGGGTCTACAGGAGAATACACCAATCTGGCTTCTATCCCACATAGCTTGCCCCCTTGACCATAGCAACCTGATTCTGAACATTGCCCTGAAACTACTCCATATAACAAGATGCCTCTACATACAAGGTTCTGCTGCCTGCTCCATGTCAGTCACAACCTATTTGAAAGCCAATGGCAGATCCACATGACTGCACCACAGATTTTTTAACACACACGTGCACAACACTTCTCTACGACCACTAATCAGCAGGCTCCAACTTACTGACATCTCTGTTCTACATCATTATCATGAAGCCCTGTCAATCAAGGCAGTGTCTGGTACACTCAAATCAGCAACAGGACATTCATGGTTGTCCAGTGCCACCTGGTCATGGGAATTTCAAAAATGTCATGGTATTTATGTAGCCATTTTTCAAGGATGAATTTGGAGGCACTCTGGGTTTCAATTCATTCAGGTACCGATAAATGGTGAGGAAGCTCATTTCAATGAATGCTCTAGAGAACTCTCACAGGCAAGGTTTCCCAAAGAGTGGCCAAAAAGTTACATGAAGCCAGGCCCATAGAAGTCTACAATGTGAGGTCCATGTTTGTTTTGACTCTCAACTATGGCTGCCAAGTCTTTCAGAATAAAATCACATGATATCATTGCTGAGATTCCCTGTGCTGTGTGGAAAGCCACCCTTGGTCTAGATCTCAGTTTCCAAGGGTGACTCCCATGTGTGGCCTCCAAAAATCTCAACACATTTCATGGCAATAATTCTCTGAGGTCAGTTCCACAACACAGTCTCTAAGGGGAATCACACCAGAGTTTAAACCCCGGTGGACCCAGTCATCTCCCAACCGCCACACAAATGACCAGAATTAAAACCAAAACACTCCCACATAGCCCTCATATTCTTCCATATATACACTCATCATAAACTGTGGCTGGATATTTCCATGAGGGGCACATCCAAAGACAATGTTCAAAAAAAGCTCCCTTGCCCCTCATTTGCCTAAAGTCATTGTGGCCTGGACACCCTTCCTGTGAACCAGGAGTGATCAAGTAGGCCAGCTCGTAATACTGCTCTGCTTCTCCAATTTGAGGCCTACTGCCTGTCAGGTATAGACTCTTCATGTGATTTGGAGTCATGAGGAAACCCAAGCACCTCTGCATGGCTTTCAAGAACTCATTTGACCCAAAGGATCCCTATTCTCACTTGATAAAGGTCATGAAACTAAGAGAGAAAGGCAAGAAACTTCATCCACAAAAACTGAACTTTTTGCCATTTTTTTTGGATGCACACATGGGATCTTTCTTTAGATCCATCTGGTGCTGAGAATTTAAGCCACAGCCTCATACAGGGCCAAGATGCTGATTCAGACGCATCCCTTTCCAAAGCAATTAAGCAAAGAGCCACAGGTGATGCCCATTCTTTTCCATATGAAAATTAATTTCTTCACGCTTCACAAAGTGTGGCCTGAGGCAAAAACCATCCTGACATTAAGGGCAACACTACAATAGGCAAGCAAAAGGCCCAAAGCAGGGTTTCTCCTCTGAGACTTTCCTGGTCACACTGATATCTGAGTTTTCTGAGATGCCCCCATTCCCTTCAGCTATTCAGTACATGGCCATTTCACAGAGTGTGGAAGTGGTTTATATCTTGGACACAAAACCATGAGCCTATTCTGGAGAGTTTCCAGAATTCAGGAAGACAACTGGAACTTGGGAAGATAATAGGTTTTGCCCATCTATAAGGCAAGCTGCAGTCCATTCATAAATTGGGCCGGATGAGTGATGGGAGCTTTCTATTAGACAGGACACATCCATTGATGCATTGTCTTTTCTAATGTCTACAACCACGGACACAGTAGGATACACAGATATAGAAACACTTGCCTTGTCAAATGACATACAAGAAACAGTCCACTCCAAACCAAACAAACCGACTTTCCTATCTATTCTCAGAACATGAGACAAAACCGCATACTCACACCCATACTCAAACGGCACCTCCTTCTCCCAAGTAGGTGTGTGAATATATGGAGTGTCCTCTGACTGGTGGGCCATACTCTGTTCCACCGAAATGCACTGTAAGGTCTCAGATCTTGTCTCCTTTTCCAACTCTGTGAAGTTGCCAGGAGCCATTGGTGAGCAACTATCTGCTTTCCCTGGAAAGGCCCCTCTTCAGAGCTCTCCTGGCATTTGGCCATCCTCACATCAGTAGGTACCCAGAAAGACTGACCCTATCTTTGGTAAATCCAAACAAGTGAGCCCAATGTGACTGAGACTGGGACTGGCTCTGGATGCCTTGCTTCCTGGATCCCAAGTTCAGAGATTTCAAACACCAAGGAAGTTAGGTAGGTCAATTCCTTCAGAAACTGAAAGAGGTCACTGCCTTGACAACCACTTTGTGCTAACAGTTGTTTCATAGGGTCCCATGAAATGGAGGCTGCCCCTACTTCCTGTGACACTTTCAAAAGTAAGAATGGTATTTCAACCATAGGCACCTGGGAACAGCTCTCCACACAGGCCTGGTTTGGTCCATCTTCTCTATATTAAGAAGAAAGCGGCTGTTTCAGACACATCCCTTCGTCCTGACCAGGGTTTTTGCCATGGAAGATGATTTTTGCTCTCTTAGGTCCTCCATAGCTGCCTACATCTTATCCAGGGATCATTTCTGCATGGACCTTTGAGGTTCTCAGCAGGTGGAAGATCCCCTACATTCTTGTATTGTAAGACCAACTCTGTACCTGCTCTTCTGTAAAGTGAGATTGAGCGAACAGTGTATGGTTAGGGTTAATAACAGGTTCGATTTGGGTTAGGAATCCTTCTGCGAGATGAATAATGGTATTGGAACCAACAGAAATCTAGGTAAGATTTGAAGCCCAGTAAGGCATTAGGCGCTCGAGTGGGATACTTAGTTTTGAATTATATTCTGCACAGACGTCTCAGAAGAATCGATATACAATGGCATAGGACCTTGTATCTTCGATGATTGAATGTTGAAGAGAACATCCAGTCGAAAAGGGATAGTAAGTAGGATTAGGATGATAGTTGGTAGGTTTAGAAACAAGAGTGAGTATAGGAGTGGGACCAAAATTTCTTTAGCAATAGGCTTTTGCGTAGAGATTGAATATAAATGTCAGCACATGTGAAGAGTCAATCACAATAACGAACTGGGATAACATCCTCACTCCATGGGTGCATCCTCCGCCAAGTGGAGGGGCCCATGGGGGACGAACCCTTATGGCAAGGGCAGAAGATAGTTGGTCAGAGCTGTTACTCATACTTTTATATAAGAAAGAGAGATCTGTGGGGATGTAAACTTAAGAAATAAGCCTGTGAGAAGGGTAGAACCTCCTTTTAAATGTTGGCAGCACGGTCTTCCATCTCCAGACGATGATGGACCTGTATGGGATTAGAGGCCAAAATATTAATCTGTTCTTTAATAAATTGTACCAGCCTGTTTATAATGCAGGGTCCTATGGACCCAATTATAAGTAAACCCAACAAAGGGCCTAATAGGGGAAGAAGGTAGGGTAGAAATCCATAAAGCCCAGTCCAGAGGGGATTTTCAAATAGTTCGCGTCATCTCTTTCTAGATCTTATTGAAGGTGCTTAATTTTAGTGCATACTATGCCTGATTTATTGGCATAAAAGCAGCATCGTTCCCCTAAGCCCAAGCAAATACCTCCCTGGTTATCTGTCAGCAAATCTAAGCCTCGTCTTTTTGAAGGAACACTTCTGCCTGGGAGTCTATTTGGTCCTGCAGATCTTTAATGGTTCCTGATAGAGTTTGTACATCATTTATAAGTTGTTGAGACAGGCGATGGTAAGAGTGTATAGCTGTGCCTAAGCCAGTGTATCTGTGCCCACAGCAGCTGTTATTCCAAAGCTGGCAATGAGTGGTAAGGCCTGTATTGCCCGCCTGTGTCTTTTGACTAAGGTGTCTAGGCTAGGAATGGGTAGAGGTTCGTCTCCTGGGACTATAGTTATATCAGGGAGTAATAAGGCAAGAACAGAGCCACCGGTCCAATTCGCTGGAAGCCTGGGGAAGGCCAAGTTTCCTCCACCCATTAAAACTCTGCCATTGGGAGGACAAAGAGTTGGGGTGGGTGAGGAATAATTTTGTATGTTGAGCAATTTTCAAAGAAAGTAACTCCAACATCAATATCATAGGTGTTATTCTGCATCGCGCCTAAAAGACATAATGTAATAGTGCCTATAAGTTGTACTTAAAAAGGAAATCCGGGTTGGCATGTATTATCATTGTCTATGATAGAATTAATAGGAACTGCCATAGTCATAATTGCCCCTGTTGTCATGCAGAGCCAGCAATCACCAGCAAGGGTGTGGTTGGAATTATTAAGCAAGTAGAAGGTAGTTTCCAAAATATCTAATGTATTGGTATCTAAACCTGGGAGCTGAGATTTAGGCAACATTAAGGGATGATATGTGAGCTCAGGGATTTGGGGTTTCAAAAGTTTGATTATGTGAGGATGTTTGACAGCATCAGTGGTTCTTCCACCATCAGTGACCCCTGTAGGGGCCTTAATGGGCCAGCAGGAGGGTTTACCGACAGGGCCTTGGCAACCAGCTGACTGTAGCTTGGTGTATTTGCCTTCTACTCCCTGGTCAAATAGAACGGAGGTATAATGAATAGTGGTCCCCCCTGCTGCATGAGTTTTAGTTTGGGAGGCTTCAAAAAATTGTTCTCCCTGCTTGTTAACACAAATTGAGGGCGACACATAACAAGAGTCATGCCTCGCCTGGGTATGCGAACAGGTTGCAGAAGAATTTTGGAGAGCTTTACTTGTACTAGGGGGAATAAACTTTGGCTTGTTAACACATACCCATTTAGGCTGATGAACTCCTCCAAGTTTATGGTCAACCTCGGCATGGAGGTAAGCCACCTTAGTCACGCAGTCAGCAGTCTCGGTCCAACTAGTGGGAGCCTGAGTCCAAGATCATCACTTGCATTCACAGGGGGGCCCAAAAACTTACACCATGATGTTGGAACATGGAGGGCCAAGGCCTCCATGTACAAACCTGTTAAGCAGAAGTGCCTAAATCAGGATCCCCACACAGATTGTTGGCTGCATCTGAAAAAGAACAAAATTTGTCCTCAGGGGGAGGCCCTCCATCCCTGTGTTGAGGTAAGTCATTAACCTGTTTAACCAGGCATTCTGGTAACCATCTTGGGGCTGATTGCTCTTGGTCCAAAAGACAAGCTGAGCCTCGTCCCCAGATGAGAACAGGATCTGGACCTTTCCATTTATTTGTAAGGGAATTGCACCACATAAGAGGTGGGCGAACAGAATTGGACAAGGGATGCCAGTTTCTGTCTGCGGCCGAATGGCCTTCACTGTCTAGGGTAAGAAAAATAAGGGCAAGTAAGGCATGGTTAAGGCGATGCCTGGGAGTGGTAAATACAAGGGCCGAAGCCTTATGGAGGGTTATCCAAGTCTATAAGGTAAGGTGGGCACGTTCCACAACGCCTTGGCCCTGAGGGTTGTATGGAATTCCAGTAGTATGACGAATTTGCAAGGTAGCACAAAACTATTTAAACTTGGCACAGGTATATGCAGGATAATTATCTGTTTTAATATGTATTGGTTTACCCATTATGGAAAAGGCTGAAATAAGAGGAGAAAGAACATATTTGGTAGCCTCTCCTGAATGTGGTGATGCAAAAATAAAGTCGCTGAAGGTATCTATAGAAACGTGTATATATTTGGTAATTTCAAATTCAGGAAAATGAGTAACATCCATTTTCCAAAACTGATTGGGCAGTGATTCTCGGGGGTTAACTCTCATGTGTTGAATGGGGAGGGAGACAGTGCAACCTGGCCATGCTTTTACTATTTCTCGTGCCTGTTGCATGGTAATTTTACAAAGTAATTGAAGGCTCTTGGAATTTAGATGGTGAAGATTGTGTAACTCTGTGGCCTTTTGAATGGAGCCCACAAAAATTGGAAAGATGGAACGAGTTGCTGAATCAGCTTGGGCGTTACCTTGTGTTAGAGGCCTGGGATGATCAGAGTGTGCCCTGATGTGTTCTAAGAAGAATGGGTGTTGTCTGGCCTGAATTAGCTGCTGAAGCTGATGAAAAAGAAAGGCCACATTGGAAGAAGCCTTAATGGTGGGGGAAATGTCCAGCAGGGGCACAGAATGAGCAATGTAGGCACTGTCTGTATAAATATTAACAGGATTATCAAAAAATATTATAAAAACTTGTGTTATGGTAAACAATTCCACAACCTGTGCTGACTGATAGATAGTATCAAAGATGGTAGGCTGGTTATTGACAACAAAGAGCGCTCAGCCATTACTGGAACCGTCTGTAAAGACATTAAGGGCTTGAGGAATGGGAGCCTTTTGAGTAATTTTGGGAAAAATAAATGGATGTAACTGGACAAAATGTAAAAGGGGGTCATTGGGGAGGTGGTTATCAATTGTTCCCCAAAAGCCTGACAGGGCAATACCTCATTCATCCCGTTTCTGTATTAAAAATTTGGTTTGGTCCTTCATATATGGAATTAAATTATTATGAGGTTCTTTGCCAAAATGTTGTCGAGAATCAAATGACCTTTAATAATAATAGAAGCTACCTGAGCAAGATTAACAGTAATAACCTTGGAGGATGTGGTGGGTAAATGGACCCAAAGCAAAGGGCAGCCTTTATTTTTAAAATGTGGATCTCGCTGCCAAATTATTCCTGTGGGTGTATGAGGAGTTTGTTAAATAACCAGAACCAGAGGAAGGTTATAAGAAATTTGTGTAACAAACTGTTGGGCAATGGCTTCTGTGACTTGGTTTAATGCCTGTAATGCCTCGTGTGTAAGCTTTTGAGAGGAGGAGGGGTGGGAATCACCTCTCAAAATATAATTAAGGGACAAAAGTACACAAGTGGGTAATTTTAAATATGTTCTTAGCCATTTAATATCCCCCAGTAATTTTTGAAAATCATTAAGAGTGTGAAGATGGTCCACACGTAGTTGTATTTTAGGAATTTGAATCTGATTATCTTGAAGTTTAAGGCCCAAATAGGTATAACAGTCCTGTGTTTGAACCTTATCAGAAGCTATCTGTAGTCCCAAGGTAGTGAGGGTTTTGTAAAGGTCCAGGTAACAATTATTAACGTCATGGATATTAGGTGCAGCAATTGACAAATCATCCAATTAATGTAAAATATGAATTTGTGAACATTGCTCTCTCACAGGGTCTACTGCTTGAGAAACGTATTTTGGGCTAAGACTAGGGCTGTTGGCCATACCTTGGGGAAGAACCTTCCATTGAAATCTCTGCATAAGGCCCTGAAAATTAATGTGAGGGAGACCAAAGGCAAAATAGGGTCTATCCTCAGGATTTAAAGCAATGGTAAAAAAGCAATCCTTTAAGTCAACAACCATTTTACAATAGTTTTTGGGAATAGCCACTGGTGTGGGAATGCCTGGCTGTAGTGCTCCCATCAGGCATATAACTTTATTAATGACACACAAATCTTGTAAAAGGTGCCACTTGCCTGATTTTTTCTTGATAACAAAAATAGAATTATTCTATGGTGAGCTTGATGGCTCTACATAGACAGCTGCCAGCTGTTCCTGCACTAACATGGAGGCAGCCTCCAATTATTCTTGGGTAAGGGGCCACTGATCCACCGACACAGGAGTCTGAGTCTCCCAAATAATTTTATCTGCATGGGGTACAGGAGGGTCAGGGACCAACACTAAAAATCCAAATACCCAAGTCTATATGTATTTGTTTTTTGTAAGGGTTGTATAGGCTCAACCAGTCCTTGTCTCAGTCTCCCCATGCCTGTACCAGGGACAAAATTCATATGAAGCATTTGATGAGTCACCATGGAATTGGGACTGGAAAGAATAACTTACATTTGACTCAAAATATCTCGGACGTATAGGTTAAGATGAAGGTCAGGAACAAAGAAAGGAGTGACAGTTCCCATATTACCCTCTTTATCAGTCCAGCTAAGAGCCATAGAGCTGACCAGAGGATTTTTTGACTGTCCTATCCCTTTAAGGTCTGTCAAGGATGGGGTGAGGGGCCAACCTGTTGGCCAATATTTTTGAGAAATAATTGTGGCATCAGCTCCAGTATCAAGAATTCCTTGGAATTCCTTTCTTTCAATAAGTAAGATAAGGGTGGGTCTATTGTGAGAAATGGGCTGAACCCAATATACATCAGAGGAGCCCAAGGAGGTAGTCCCCCTCGGTAGGTTTGAGTGGTGGAAGTGCCTCCTGAATCCAAGGGAAGGAGTATTAATTGTGCAAGTCTTGTTCCTGCTGGGATGGCCGCAACTCCATTAATAGCTGTGGCCAGTATTTTTATTTCTCCAGTGAAATCATTATCTTTAATGCCAGGGAAGACCTGAACACCTTGTAAGGTAGTAGAGGCTCTTTCAAGAATAAGGGCACACATATGAGATGGAGTGGGACCCATAATTCCAGTGGGTATTATCTGGGGCCCTTGCATTGAGTCTAATATTGTATCGGTGGCGGCAAAAAGGTCCAATCCTGCGCTGCCTGGGGTGGCTAATTGGAATGAGGCAATTGTGGAGAAGGATTTTGAGATAGGCTGCTGAGGGTATTTGTCTTAGATCTACACTCACTGGCCCAGTGATGACCTTTACCTCATCTAGGGCAAAGGGTAGCTGGGGGCAGTTTAGCCTCAGTTTGAAAAGACACTATTCTTAGGCTTTGTTTGCCTGTCAGACACTCACGTGCAAAATGGCCAGGTTGTTTACAAGTAAAGCAACTACGTGAGCCAGGATTGTGAAAGGCCTTGGTAAAGGCGGCACCGAGGGTGAGACCCATGGCAAGGGCTACACCCAACCCTGCACAGAGTCCAATAAAGTCAGAAAGTTTCACTTTTTTCTTATGTGGTCGAAGAACATCCTGACATGCCAGGTTGGCATTTTCAAAGGCAAGATGTTTTACAAAGGTGCTTTCGCTTTCGCTTGGTCCAAGCAAGAATCCCGCAGCTAGGTTAAGCCGGGGAACAAAGTCGCTATAAGGCTTGTCGGGCCCTTGTCGAATTTTTGCCAGGGAAGTCGTAGCAGAGGCCTTTTGAGGGAGGCGTCTCCAAGCATGTAAGCCAGCCATCTGAATCTGTGTCAAAAGTCCAGCAGGGAAACGTGCCAGTTAAGTTTTAGTGTCAAAAGGCGCATTGCCCACTAGCTTAACATAAGTCCAGGAATTAGAGGAGGGCTTAGTTAAATTTTTCTGAGCAGTTTCCTGACAGTGCTCTTTGAAATCTGCATTCCATAAGAGGAAGTCTGCGGCATTGAGGGTAGCTTGGTCTAAAAATTTCCAATCATTGGGAGTAAGACATTGTGTCATGTAGCTTTCTAATAAAGCCTACGTGTAGGGTGCAATGGGTGCATAGTGAGCACAAGACTTTTTAAGTTTTTTCAAGAAAACGCAGGCTTAATGTTTTGTAGACACACTGGGTTCCTTTCTGCCTACGGATGAAGTCCTCATCCTCTGAGTCCTGATCTCCTTGATCCATTTCCCCCGCTTCCTCCTCTTGATCCTTGTCTAAGTCTTTGACATCAACCTGGGCAGGCTTAACTATCTAACTGAGGGTGACTGAAAAGTGAGAACAGTCCAATGGAGCGGCTTAGCCTTTGTATTAGACCACTTTGGGCCAGCTTGTGATGACTCCATGCCTAAGGCTAATGAATAAAGCTCAGAGTCAAGGGATCTTAATTCTTTTTAAACTTGGATCTCTTCCAGTCTATGTTGGAGAGACTCTCCCAAGGGAGCCAGGTTAGGCAAGGGAATTGGGGAAAAAATATCTGGTGGGGGGATTTGGCCCCTGAAGGGCCAGAGCACAAAAAGCAGGAGAGATATAGGAGGGAGGTGGATGTGTAAGTCCTATAGGCTGTGGCTGGGTCCTAAGCAGTGGCAGGTCTTCTGTATCATAGGGAGTTGCTTCCTTCTCCAAGTTAGCCTTCTCCCCAGGGGTCAATGTGTCTCCAGGATTTAAAACTGGATAAAGGCGGTTGGTAACCTATGGAGCCCTATTCATTAGGGTGGTATTTTGAGGGGGACCAGGAAGGTTTCCAGGGTCCTGGGGAGACTGAGAATGGTCTATGTCTATACTAACTGATGGGCATGCGAGGGGGTACGAGAGGTCTTTTGCATAGTCTCTTTCCTAATCCTGAAAAGTTTTAAGGTACCATTGTCAAAGGGTGAAATTTTAAGAAATTCATTAATTAATTTCCAGTAAGAAAAGGTGGGAACAGGCAATTTTTCTGTCCAAAGGATTCAAAATAATCTTTTAAACAGTCTCCTACTCTAAGCCATCTTTTACCATTAATGGTCCCTTCAAGGTGAAATCATAGACACAATTCCCCTATGTATGAAAAGAAAAATTTTAAGTCCTTTTTCTTAACACGTGCCCCCCATGTCTTGAAGGAATCCTTGAGGCCTGACAAATACAAATCATGTGACAAAACTGCTTGACCCATGGTGGGTCACTCCCCATGGGTCATCCCCACTCTCCTCCTGGATCTGTCTCTCGGTGGTGTCTGCTGAGGCAATTGTGAGCTCCGCTTGACCAAGTTTTCCAGGAGGACGGGGTTCCCTATGACTCAAAGGCTCGAGCCCCAGTCAGTGAGCGCCAGATGTCCCGGCTGGCAGGACACATCAACGTGGGCAGCGAACCAAGATAGGGAGGAATGAAGGGACAAGAGACACGAGAGATGACAGGAAGACAGGAGTTCTGATCAACCTTCAAAATACATTGTTCACACAGGGGATTTTATATGCTGGAGATGGGAAAGCTCTCTTATCGGCAGTTCCTGGATGTCTACACAAGGTGAGATAACCTCAGGATATTTCAGGAAGACAGATGGCCACAGGATGTCTCAGGGACACAGATGGCTAAATGATGTCTCCAAGAGATGATGTCTCCCTGGGTGTTGTTTCTTGTAAGTGTCAGGCTATTCTTTGAAGAAGAATTCCTTCTACCCCTGACAGTCAGGGATTCAGTATTTCCAATGGAAAACTGAAAAAAGAATGCAATGTGTATGCAAATATGTGCTACCCCAAAATCTTCCCACTTTCATTCAGAACAATGCCTTGACATTACCTTCACCCCAAGTAAGACACAATTAGAGAAGATTTGAAAATCTGTGAATACACATCTGGAATGGAAAATGCTCAGGAGTTCACAAACTTGAAGGTGGTAGAGGAGTTTCCAAAAGCAAAGAACAGGGTAATAACTCCACAAACATGGAGCTCTGCCGGCATAAAGATTTCTTGAGAAACTGCTTCTGAGGTTGGGCACTTGAAATATATGTTGTTTTCAGGAGCTTTAGCTTCCTTTGTATTGAGACCATCAAATCTGGGTCTGCATCTATGTGACCTGGAGGACATGGTTTCATATTTTCCAATGGATATGAGGCAGCAGTGCTGAATTCTCTCTTTGTAGGTAAACTGTTGCCAATGGGGGCTAAGTGTCTCCCAGTGTGGACTGTGAAGACATTTAATCATCCTCCACTTTTGTGGTGTTTCTTGTAGCTGCACTGGGAGTTTGGTATTTGCTTCGCGAAATGCAAGGAGTTCAACTGGGACACAGTGCTCGAGGGAGTTCTGTCATGTGTGGTGGGTAAGGGTCTGCAAGAGAATGCACCAACCAGGCTTCTATCCCACATAGCTTGCCCCCTTGACCATAGCAATCTGATTCTAAACATTGCACTGAAACCTCTCCATATAACAAGATGCCTTTACATACAAGGATCTAGAGGCTACACTATGTCAGTCACAAACCATTTGGAAGCCAATGCAAATCCAAATGACCCCACCACAGATGTTTTAACACATACCTGCACTCCACTGCTCTAGGCCCACTACTCATCAGGTTCCAAATTACTGGCATCTCTCTTCTACACCATTTTCATGAACACCAGTCAATCAAGGCACTGTCTGATACACTCATGATCATCAATAGGACATACAAAGTTTCTCCAGTGCGACCTGGTCATGGGAATTCAAAAATTTAATGGTATTTATCTAGCCATTTTTCAACGATGACATTGGAGGCACTGTGGGATTCAATTCACTCAGGAACCATTAAATGGAGAAAAAGCTCATTTCAATGAAAGCTCTAGAAAACGTTAACAGGCAAGGCTTCCCAAAGACAGGCCAAAAGGTCACATGAAGCCAGGTCCATTGAGGTCTACAATGTGAGGTCCATGTGTGTTTTGACTTGCAACAATGGCTGCCACGTCTTTAAGAATAAAATCATGTAATATCATTCTTGAGATTCCCAGTGCTCTGTGGAAAGCCACCCTGGGCCTAGATCTCAGTTTCCAAGGGCGAATCTCATGCGTGGCCTCCTAAAATCCCAACACAATACACAGCAATACTTCTTGGAGGTCAGTTCCAGAACTCAGTCTCTAGGGGAATCACACCAGTGTTCAAGCCCAGGTGGATCCAGTCAACTCTTCCAACCACGACTTAAATAAAAACAATTAAAACTAAAACACTCCCACATGGCCCTCATCTTCTCCCATATAGACACTCATCATAACCTCTGGCTGGAGTTTTCCATGAGGGTCGCAGGCCAAGACAATGTCCAAAATAATCTCCCTTGCACCTCATTTGCCTAAATTCAGGGTGGCCTGGACACCCTTCCTGTTAACCAGAAGTGATCAAATAGGCCTGCCCTTAATACTGTTCCATTTCTCCAATTTGAGGCCTTCTGACTGTGGGGTTTAGATTCTTTATGTGAATTGGAGTCATGAGAAAACCAAGGTCCTCTGCAGAGATTTGAAGAACTCACTTGACCCAAAGGATCCCTATTCTCAATTGATGGATTTTAGGAACCTAAAAGGGGTAGGCAATAGAATTCATTAACAATGAATAAACTTTTTGCCATTTTGGTTTTGGATGCTCACATGGGATCTTTCTTTAGATCCATCAGGTGCTGAAAATCTAAGCCACAGCCTCACACAGGGCCAAGAGCCTGATCCAGACACATCCCTTTCCAAAGCAATTAAGCAAAGAGCCACAGGTGATGCCCATTCATTTCCATTTCAAAACTGTTTTCTTCAGGCTTTACAAAGGGCTGGCCTGAGGCAAAGACTTTCCTGACATTCAGGGCAAAAGAACAATAGGTAAGGAAAAGGCCCAAAGCAGGTTTATACACCGAGATTTTCCTGGTCACACGGATATCTGAGTTTTCTGATATGCTGGCCATTCCCTTCAGCTATCCAGTACATGGTCATGTAACAGACCTTGGAGTTGGTACATACCTTGGACAGAAAACCATGAGTGTATTCTGGAGAGTGGCCAGAATTCAGGAAGTAAACAGGGACTTATGAAGGTAGTAGGTGTTGCCCATCCATAAGGCAAGGCACACTCCATTCATAAATTGGGCAGGATGAATGCTGGGAAGCTTTCTACTAGACAGGACACATCCATTGTTGCATTCTCTTTTCTAATGTCTACAACCAGGGACACAGTGGGATACACAGACATAGAAACACTCACCTTGTAAAAGAATCTACTAGAAACAGTTCACTACAAACCAAACAAACCACCTCTCTGATCTGGTTTCTTTGGCTAACTCTGTGAAGTTGTCAGGAACAAAGTGTTGAGCCACTACCTGCTTTCTCAGGAAATGTCCCTCTTCAGAACTCTCCTGGCATTTGGCTATCCTCACAGCAGTAGTTACCGAGAAAGACTGACTCTGTCCTTGGAAAATCCAAACAAGTGAGCCCACTGGGACTGGGATTTGGACTGCCTCTTGGTGCCTGGCTTCTTGGATACCAAGTTCAGAGAGTTCAATCACCAAGGAAATGAGGCATGTCACTTTCTTTGGAACTGAATGAGGCCACTGCCTTGGAAACCAAATTGTCCTAAGAGTTGCTTCCAAGGGTCCCATGAGATGGAGGCTTCCCCTACTTTCTGTGACACTTTCACAAGTTAGAATGATATATCATCCATAGGCACCTAGGAACAGCTCTCCACACAGGCTGGTTTGATCCATCTTCTCTACAATAAGAAGAGAAAAGCTGATTCAGACACATTGCTTCATCCTGACCAGGTTGCTTGCCATGGAATATGACTTTTGATCTCTCAGGTCCTTCGTACCTGCCTACAACTTCTCTGGGTATCATTTCTGTATGGACCTTTGAGGTTCTCAGCAGGTGGAAGGTCCCGTACTTTCCTGTATTCTAAGAACAACTCTGTCCCTGCTTTTCAGTAAAATGAGATTGAGGGAAGAGTGTATATTTAGGGTTAAAACAGGTTCAATTTGGGTTAGGAAATATTCTCTGTGATGAATTATGTTATTGGGAACCTGCGATATTTACAAAAATATAGAGGTGAAATATAAGAATGAAAACAGAAATCTAGGTATGATTTGAAGGCCAGAAGGGCATTGGGCCCTTGATTGGGATACTTAGCTTTGAATTATGTTCTGCACAGATGTCTCAGAAAATTTGATATACAATGGCATAGGACCTGTACCTTGGAAGATTGAATGTAGAAGAGAACATCCACTCAAAAAAGGATAGTCATTAGGATTTGAAAGATAGTCGGTACGTTTAGGAAGAAGAGTGAGTATATGATTTGGACCAAAAGTTCTTTAGCAATAGGGTTTCTTCTTTTCCAATAAACATGAGGAAGCAGTGCAGAATCCTCTCTTTGTAGGTCAACTGTGACCACTGGAGACTAAGTGTCTCCCCGTGTGGACTGTGAAGCCATTTGTTCCTCCTCAACTTTTTGTGGTATTTTTGCTGCAGTACTGGGAGTATGGTATTTGCGTCACAAAATACAAGGAGCTCAACTGGGACACAGTGCTGGAGGGAGTTCTGTCACGAGTGGTGGGTCAGAGTCTGCGAGAGAATGCACCAACCAGGCTCTATCCCTCATATCTTGTCCCATTGCCGCCTTGTCCATATCAACTTCATTCTGAACATTGCCCTGAAACCTCTCCATATAACAAGATGCCTTTACATATAAGGGTCTGCTGGCTGCACCATGTCAGTCAAAAGCCATTTGGAATCCAATGGTAGATCCTCATGGCCCTACCACTGATGTTCTTTCACACACCTGCCCACCACTCCTCTAGGCCCACTACTCAGCAGGCTCCAACATACTGAAATCTCTGTTCTACACCATTTTCATGAAACCCAGTAATTCAAGGCACTGTCTGGTACCCTCATGATCAGCAACAGGACATACAAAGCTTCTCCAATGAATTTCCAAAATTTTATGGTATTTTTCTAGCCATTTTTCAAGGATGAAGTTGGAGGCACTGTTGGTTTCAATTCATTCAGAAAACATTAAATGTTGAGGAAGCTCATTTCAGTGAATGCTCTGGAGAACTCTCACAGGCAAGTCTTCCCAAAGAGTGGCCAAATGGACACATGAAGCCAGGCCCATTGAGGTCTACAATGTGAGGTACGTGTGTGTTTTGACTCTCAACTATGGTACCGAAGTCTTTCAGAATAAAATCATGTGATATCCTGGCTGAGATTCCCAGTGATCTGAGGAAAGCCACCCTGGGCCTAGATCTCAGTTTCCAAGGGCGACTCTCATGTGTGGCCTCCTAAAATCCCAACAAAATTCATGGCAATACTTCTCTGAGGTCAGTTCCAAAACCCAGTCTCTAAGGGGAATCACACCAGAGTTCAAGCCCTGGTGGACCCAGTCATTTCTTCCAACCGCCTCACAAATGACCAAAATTAAAACCAAAACTCTCCCACATGGCCCTCATCTTCTTCCATATAGTCACTCATCGTAACCTTTGCCAGGAGTTTTCCATGAGGTGCACAGCCAAAGACAGTGTCCAAAATAAACTCCCTTGCCCCTTATTTGCCAATATTCAAGGTGGCCTGGACACCCTTCGTGTGAACCACGAGTGATCAAATAAGCCTGCCGTTAATACTGCTCTATTTCTCCAATTTGAGGCCTACTGACTTTTAGGTATAGATTATTTATGTGATTTGGAGTCATGAGAAAACACAAGAACCTCTGCGGGACTTTGAAGAACTCATTTGACCCAAAGAATCCCTAATACGTTAATCCCTAATACTCGTTAATACGGCACTGCTTCTCCAATTTGAGGCCTATTGACTGTGGGGTTTAGATTCTTTATGTGAATTGGAGTCATGAGAAAAACCAAGCACCTATGGGCTAGCCTCTGCAGGGTTTTGAGGAACTCATTTGACCCAAATGATCACTAGTCTCACTTGATGAAGGTCAGGAACCTTACAGAGGTAGGCAAGAGACTTCATTCACAATGACTGCTCTTTTGGCAATTTTTGTTTTAGATGCACACATTGGATCTTTTTTTTAGATCCTTCAGGTGCTGAGAATCTAAGACATAACCTCACACAGGGCCAAAAATCTGATTCAGACACATCCCTTTCCAAAGAAATTAAGTAAAGAGCCACAGGTGATGCCCTTTCATTTCCATTTGAAAACTGTTTTCTTCATGCTTCACAAAGGTTTGGCCTGAAGAAAAGACCTTTCTCACATTCAGGGCAACAGAACAATTGGTAAGCACAGAGCTTGGAGGTGGTACAAATCATGGAAACAAAATCGTGAGCCTATTCTGAGAGTGATCAGTTTTCAGGAAGAAAACAGGAACTTAGGAAGATAGTAGATGTTGCCCATCCATAAGTCAAGCCGCAGTCCATTCATACACTGGACAAGATAAATCCTGGAATGCTTTCTACTAGACAGGACACATCCATTGATGCATTCTCTTTTCTAATGTCTACAACCACGGACACAGTGGATGCACAGAAAAAGAAACACTCGCCTTGCGAAACGTCTTACCAGAAACAGTTCACTCCAAACCAAACAAACCACCTTTCCTAACTATTCTTAGAACATGAGACAAAACCTCAAACCCACACCCAAACCCACAAAGGCACCTCCTTCCCCCAAGTAGGTCTGTAACTATCGGGAGTGTCCTCTGAATGGTGGGCCATACTATGTTCCGCTGAAATGGCCTGTCCTGTGTCAGATCTGGTCTCCTTGGCCAACTCTGTGAAGTTTTCATGAGCCAGCGGTGATCCACTACCTGGTTTCTCAGGAAAGGCCCATCTTCAGAGCTTTCCTGACATTTGGCCATCCTCACATCAGTAGGTACCAAGAAAGACTGACTCTGTCCTTGGTAAATCCAAACAAGTGAGAACACTGAGACTGGGACTGGGACTGGCTCTTGGTGCCTGGCTTCCTGGATCTGAGACTTCCATCACCAAAGAAGTAAGGTGAGGTTACTTCCTTCAATATCTTAATGAGGTCACTGCTTTGGCAACCACTTTGTCCTAACAGTTCCTTCCAATGGTCCTATGATGGAGGTTGCCCCTACTTCCTGTGATACTTTCACAAGTTAGAATGGTATATCAACCATAGGCATCCGGGAACAGCTTACCACACAGGACTGGTTTGGTCCATCTTCTCTACATTAAGAAGAGAGAGGCTTATTCAGAAGCTACCCATCATCCTTACCAGGTTGTTTCCCATGGAAGGTGACTTTTGCTCTCTCAGGTACTTCATAGCTGCCTGCATCTTTCCCTGGCATCAAATCTGCATGGACCTTTGAGGTTCTCAGCAGGTGGAAGATCCCCTACATTCCTGTATTTTAAGATGAACTCTGTCCCTGCCCTTTTGTAAAGTTAGATTGACGGATCAGTGTATGGTTAGGGTTAATACCTTGTTCGATTTGGGTTATAAATCATTCTGCAGGATGATTACTGCTATTGGTAACCTGCAATATTTATAAGATTATAGAGGTGAAATATAAGTACAAAAACAGAAATCTATGTAAGATTTGTAGCACAGAAGGGCATTAGGCCCTTGATTTGGATACTTAGCTTTGAATTACATTCTGCAGAGATGTCTCAGATAATGCGATATACAATTGCAAAGGACCTTGTACTTTGGATGATTGATTGTAGAAGAGAACATTTACTCAAATTGGGAGAGTCAGTAGGATTAGGAAGATAGTCTGTAGGTTTAGGAAGAAGAGTGAGTATAAAATTTGGAACAAATGTTCTTTAGCAATAGGGTTTCGGTTATAGAGTGAATGTAAATGTAAGCACATGTGAAGACTCAGTCACAATGATGAACTGGAGAAAATATAGGAAAAAAGATATCAATAGAGACATTACAAAATCAGGCAAGTATAATGTGAGTGATAGGATTAGACATTTTCAACATGGTTAAGATTGAATGCATAATCTTAGGAAGAAAAAAAATATGTAGTTACCAATAGGAATAACATTTGAAAGCATTAGGCAACCTGGACATAAATGTTTTTAGTAATCCATGTTCACTTTCCATTTAGGCTTTGGTACAATCATAAGTGTGACCTTTGCATTTTCTGCCCAGAAAATTATTGTGATAAAATGTATCTGTGGATCATGTGATATGAGTATTTCTTTCACCATTTCGGTTAGCAATATTTGAAGACATATAAATTAGTATTGGGGGTACAAAGTGGTGTACCCTGTGTCAATGAATATAGAGATAATGGATGAATAGAATATACTGTGAATAAATAATCTAACTGGTTCCACTTTAAATAATGGATTGAATTGATATCTGAAAATATATAAGATATCATATATTGACATACAATCATTCATTCCAACCAGTTATATATCTAATGGTAATCTTAGGGTTATTGTTTATCATGAAGTGTGTGTGAGTTTTGCTTCAAAAGTGATTATGGAAATCGAAAAATAATGTGTTTGGAAAGAAGTCTCATGAAAAGACCAGTCAAGAAATATGGAGGAATACATGAGTTGTGAAGCAGGAAGTGATTGAAAGTGAAACAAATGCCTATAAATTTGCTAAATTGTGGATGAAATATATATCCAATGATGTGCATAAACTGATGAAATAGTAGTGTACCAGTGTTGAATACAAATGAACGGCAAAATACATATCATGTCCCATAAGAATCGACTTGCATTGATGTTAAACTGAGTCAGTTACTGTAGAAATATTAGGATTCGCGTGCATCATTCACTGAATTTAGTTTTCTTTTTTTAAATCTTTTTATTAATGGTTGTTCAAAACATTACATAGTATTGTGGTGAGCGTCACAGGTTGGGGGGCCTGGCTTGAGGAAAAAAAAGAGAAGGCCCTAGACACTCAGGATTGGAGATCCACCCATTCTGGGATAAAGAGTTGCTGCACAGTGATTGCTTCCCACCTATTGAGAGGAGAAGCTTGGCCCAATGCACACAGCTCCACCTACTGGAAGAGAAGTTAATTGAACTCTATTACTGCATGTATTATTATTATTTTTTTCTTTTTATTTTCTTCTTTTTCTTTCATTTTCATTTTTTTGTTGTTGTTCTTTAACTTTTTTAAAAGTTTTTATTTTTTAAAATTTTTAAAATTTATTATTTTATGATTCTTTTAAATTTTAATTTTCATTTTTATAATTATCATTATTATTTCTAAAAAATTTTATTTCTTTCTTTATTTTCTATTTTTTTTCTTTTGTCTTTTCATTTCTTTTCAATTTTCTTATTCTCCCTTCCTTGAATTCTACCTGCCTACTCTCATTCTCTTTAGTGACTTCTTCCCATCCCTACTACTATCTTTTCTCCCAAGCTTCAAATAAATTTATAAGAGTAAGCAGTAACTCAGCAGTCAAACAGAACAAGAAGTAACATTAGCAGCATAAAAAAGCAAGGATGAAAATGTGTACAAACAATGAAGGACAACCTAAATAATCAGGAGGACCTAGAATCATCAGGAAAATGGTCATTTAAAGAACTCAAGGAATACCTTAGACAGATGGAATGGAACCTTAAAGAGGATACGAGACAGCAATTCCAAACAGTGAAAGAACACATTGAAAATGAATTACATAAACAGATAAAAGAAGAAGTTAAGCGTCTTTATCAGGAGATAGAGATTATAAAAGAAATCAAACAATAATTCTAGAAATGAAGGAAACGATAAACCAAATTAAAAACTCAATTGAGAGTATCACTAACAGAGTGGAGCAAGTAGAAGTCAGAACGTCAAATAATGAAGAAAAAATATATCATCTTGAAAGGAGTCTAGCCAACTCCGAAAAACTGGTAAAAAATCATGAGAAAAACATCCAAGAGATATGAGATAACATAAAAAAACAAACTTATGAGTCATCTGGATAGAGGAAGGTACAGAGATTCAAACCAAGGGAATGAGTAACCTGCTGAATGAAATAATTTTAGAAAACTTTCCAGAAATAAAAAAGGAAACGGATATACAAATTGTAGATGCATACAGGACACCGAGCACACAAAATCACAGTAGACCAATGCCAAGACACATTGTTACGAAAATATCCAATAAACAGACCAAAGAGAAATTATTAAAAGGTACATGAGAAAGGAGGCAGATGACATTCAGGGGTAAACCAGTAAGTTTAACAACAGATTTTTCATCACAGACGCTGAAAGCGAGAAGATCCTGGAACAATGTATTTCAAATACTGAAAGACAATGGTTGCCAACCAATAATTCTGTATCCAGAAAAATTAAGCTTCAGGTACGACAACAAAATAAAAATATTTCATAATTAACAAAAGCTAAAAGAATTTGCAGCCAGAAAACCAGCATTGCAAAGTGTCTTGAGCAAAACACTACACGAGGAAGAAATGAAATACAACAACCAAAACTATCACTGGGAAGTGCCTCAGTAATAACAGAGGGCGGGGGAAAAGCTAATCATGGAGAAACAAACTAAATTAAAAAAAAATAAATAATCAAAATGGCTGGCAGTACAAACCATATATAAATAGTAACTCTAAACCTTAATGGTTGAACTCTCCAATAAAGCGACATAGGCTGGTAACTTGGATTATAAAAACAAATCCAACAATATGTTGCCTCCAGGAGACACATCTGAATGGAAAAGGCATGCACAGGCTGAAGGTGAAAGGTTGGGAAAAAATATACCATGCACACGGTCCTCGTAAGCAACCAGGGGTGGCCATCCTCACATAGAATAAAATCGACTTCAAGACTAAGTTATTCAAAAGGGATAAGTATGGATATTATATAACTTTAAAAGGAATCATTCACCAACAAGACATAAAATTATCAATATTTATGAACGAAATAATGGTGCTGCGACCTTCATAAAACAAATTCTCCTCAAGTTCTGGAATCAAATAGACAACAACACAATAATTATCGGTGACTTCAACACAGCTCTCTCACCATTGGACAGATATTTCAAACAAAAGTTGAATTAAAAAAATATAGAATTCAATATCACAATCAATAACCTAGACTTAACTGAAATATATAGAATATACCAACCATCATCAAATGGATATACTTTTTTTCAGCAGCACATGGATCCTTCTCAAAAATAGACCATATATTATGCCATAGGGCAACCCTCAGTAAATATAAAGGGGTGGAGATAATACCATGCATTTTTTCTGACTATAATGGAATGAAACTGTAAATCAATGATAAAAGAAGGAAGAAAAAGTCCTACATCACATGGAAAATGAACGATATGTTACGGAATGATCAATGGGTTACAGAAGACATAAAGGTGGAAATCAAAAAATTCTTAGAGATAAACGAAAACACAGACACAACATATCGGAATCTACGGGACACAATGAAAGCAGTTTTAAGAGGGAAATTCATCGCCTGGTGGTCATTCCTCAAAAAAAAAAAGGAAAAACCAACAAATAAATGAGTCACAACACACGTTACAGAACTCTCTCCAGCACTCTGTCCCAGTTGAACTCCTTGTATTTTGTGAAGCAAAAACCATATTCCCAGTGCAGTAGCAAGAAGCACCACAAAATGTGAAGGATGACCAAATGTCTTCACAGTCCCCACCAGGAGATACTTGGCTTCCTGTGGCCACAGTTTACCTACAAAGAGAGAATTCAGCACTGCTGCCTCAGGTTCATTGGAATATAAGAAACCATGTCTTCCAGGTCACATAGATGCAGACCCAGATTTGATGGTCTCACTACAAAGGAAGCTAAAGCTCATGACAACAACATATATTTCAAGTGCCCAACCTCAGAGGCAGTTTCCCAAGAAGTCATAGGCCAGCAGAGCTCCATGTTGGTGGAGTGTTTACCCTGTCCCTTACATTTGGAAGCTCCTCTACCACCTCCAAGGTTGTGAACTCCTGAGCATATTCCATTCAGATACATAATCACAGATTTTCACACTTTTCTCCTCTTATTGTGTCTTACTTGGGGCGAAGGTAATATCATGGCACTTCTCTGGATGTGAGTGGGAAGATTTTTGTGTAGCACATGTTTACATACACATTGGAGTCATTTTCCAATTTTCCATTTGAAATACTGAATCCCTGACATTAACCCCTACCCTACTGGACTCTGACTAATAATCTTAATATGATGGTGAGAAATAACCCAAAAAGAATAGAAATACAAGCAGTTCAGAGGAGGCATGGTGTGTAGTTGGAATTGCCTTTTGCATTATATAGTGTAGGAGTTATAAATCTAGTCAATTTTTTGTTGAAATAACTCTACATGTGTTTTTAAAGTTAACAAATATGTGAATTCCTGTCTCCCTTTCTCTGTAGCCTATACGGTGCATGTATTTTTATATGCACATAGAAAACCCTATCTGGTATCACACGTATATACTTGTGAGGTGGCTGAATTGGCAGATACAAATTGTGAGAAGAGATCACTCCTCCTAAACGCTGTTGGAACTGAAAATTCAACCTATGGGTGAGCTTCCAAGTTGAATAACATTATACATAAATCCATGTTCAGTAAATGAATATTTTTGCATCTGTGGATTATATATATTTCATGATGAACTTCGATTGGCATATATATTGCTACTTTTTTTCTTTTATTGGTTGTTCAAAACATTACAAATCTCTTCACATATCATATTTCATACATTAGATTCAAGTGGGTTATGAACTCCCATTTTTACCCCAAATACAGATTGCAGAATCACATCGGTTACACATCCACATTTTTACATAATGCCCTATTAGTTACTTTTGTATCCTGCTACCTTTCCAATACTCTACTATCCCCCCTCCTCTCCCCTCCCATCTTCTCTCACTACCCCATCTACTCTAATTCATTTCTCTCCTTGTTTATTTTCCCATTCCCCTCACAACCTCTTACATGTAATTTTGTGTAACAATGAGGGTCTCCTTCCATTACCATGCAATTTCCCTTTTCTCTCCCTTTCCCTCCCACCTCATATCTTTGTTTAATGTTAATCTTTTCTTCCTGCTCTTCCTCCCTGCTCTGTTCTTAGTTGCAATCCTTATATCAAAGAAGACATTTGGTATTTGTTTTTTAGGATTGACTAGCGTCACTAAGCATAATCTGCTCTAGTACCATCCATTTTCCTGCAAATTCCATGATTTTGTCATTTTTTAGTGCTGCGTAATACTCCAGGGTGTATAGAAGCCACATTTTTTTTTTTATCCATTCATCTACTGAAGGACAACTGTGTTGGTTCCACAGTGTAGCAATTGTGAATTGTGCTGCTATGAACATCGATGTGGCAGTATCCCTGTAGTACACTCTTTTAAGGTCTTAAGGGAATAGTTCAAAAAGGGCAATAGCTGGGTCAAATTGTTGTTCCATTCCCAGCCTTCCCCAGAATCTCCATACTGCTTTCCAAATTGGCCGCACCAGTTTGCGGGAACATCTCTCCACACAGGCCTGGTTTGGTCCTTCTTCTCTACATTAAGAAGAGAAAGGCTTATTCAGACACTACCCTTCATCCTTAAAAGGTTGTTTCCCATGGAAGATGACTTTTGCTCTCTCAGGTCCTTCATTGCTGCCTACATCTTCTTCCGGGATCAAATCTACATGGAACCTCAAAGGTTCTCAGCAGGTGGAAGATACCCTAAATTCCTGTATTGTAAGATGAACTCTGTACCTGCTCTTCTGTAAAGTTAAATTGAGGGAACAGTGTATGGTTAGGGTTAATAACATGTTCGATTTGGGTTAGTAATCATTCTGCTGGATGAATAATGGTATTGGAAAACTGCCATATTTACAAGAATATACAGCTGAAATATAAGTATGAAAACAGAAATCTAGGTAAGATTTGAAGTCCACAAGGGCATTACGCCCTTTTTTGGGATATTTAGCTTTTAATTACATTCTGCAAAATTGTCTCAGATAAATCGATAATCCATGGCATAGGACCTTGGACCTTGGATGATTGATTGTAGAAGAGAACATCCACTCAAAATAGGATAGTCGGTAGGTTTAGGAAGAAGAGTGAGTATAAAATTTGGACCAAATGTTCTTTAGCGATAGGGTTTTGGTTATAGAGTGAATGTAAATGTCAGCACATGTGAAGAGTCAGTCACAATGATGAACTGGAAAAAATATAAGAAAGAAGATATCAATAGAGACAATACAAAATCAGGCAATTATAATGTGAGTGATAGGATTAGACATTTTCAACAGGATTGAGATTGAATACATAATCTTAGGAAGAAAAAAATAGGTAGTCACCAATAGGAATGATATTTGAAAGCATTAGGCAACCTGGACATGGATGTTTTTAGTAATCCATGTTCACTTTCCATTTAGGATTTGGTACAATAATAAGTGTGACCTTTGCATTTGTGCCCAGAAAATTATTGTGATAAAATATATATGTAGATCATGTGACATGATTATTTCTTCCACTATTACTGGGAGCAATATTTGAAGACATATAAATTAGTATTGGGGGTACAAAGTGGTGTACCCTGAGTCTATGAATATAGAGATAATGCATGAATAGAACTTACTGTGAATAAATAATATAACTGGTTCCTCTTTAAATAATAGATTGAATTGATATCTGAAAATATATTAGAAATCATAAATTGACATAAAATCAGTCATTCCAACCAGTTATGTATCTAATGGTAATCTTAGGGTTATTGTTTATCATGAAGTGTGTGTGAGTTTTGCTTCAAAAGTGATAATGGAAATGGAAAATATTGTGTTTGGTAAGAAGTCTCATGAAAAGACCAGTCAAAAAATATGGAGGAATACATGTGTTCTGAAGCAGGAAGTGATTGAAAGTGAAACAAATGCCTATAAATTTGCTAAATTGTGGATGAAATATACATCCTATAATGTGCATAAACTGATGAAATAGTAGTGTACCAGTGTTGAATAAAAATGAATGTCAAAATGTACGTCATGTCCCATAGGAATCTACTTGCATTGATGTTAAACTGGGTCAGTTACTGTAGAAATATTAGGATTCGCGTGCATCATTAACCGAAGTGAGTTTTCTTTTTTTTTAAATTTTTATTTATGATTCTTCAAAACATTACATAGTTCTTGATGTATCATATTTCACACTTTGATTCAAGTGGGTTATGAACTCCTATTTTTACCCTGTATACAGATTGCAGAATCAAATCAGTTACACATCCATTGATTCACATATTGCCTTACTACTGTATGTTGTATTCTTCTGCCTTTCCTATCCTCTACTATCCCCCCTCCCATGCCCTCTCCTCCCCTCTTCTCTCTCTAATCCCACTACTCTAATAAATTTTTCCCCTTGTATTATTTTTCCCTTTCCCCTCACTTCCTCTTGTATGTAATTTTTTATAACCCTGAGGGTCTCCTTCCATTTCCATGCAATTTCCCTTCTCTCTCACTTTCCCTCCCACCTCACATCCCTGTTAAATGTGAATTTTCTTCTCATGCTTTTCGTCCCTTCTCTGTTCTTAGTTACTCTCCTTATATTAAAGAAGACATTTGGCATTTGTTTGCTAGGGTTTGGCTAGCTTCACTTAGCATAATCTCCTCTAATGCCATCCATTTCCCTGCAAATTCTATGATTTTGTCATTTTTTAATGCAGAGTAATACTCCGTTGTGAATAAATGCCACTTTTTTTTATCCATTCATCTATTGAAGGGCATCTAGGTTGGTTCCACCGTCTTGCTATTGTGAATTGTGGTGCTATGAACATCGATGTAGCAGTTTCCCTGTAGCATGCTCTTTTTAGGTCTTTAGGGAATAGAATGAGAAAGGGAATAGCTGGGTCAAATGGTGGTTCCATTCCCAGCTTTCCAAGAAATCTCCATACTGCTTTCCAAATTGGCTACACCAATTTGCAGTCCCACCAGTAATGTACAAGTGTACCTCTTTCCCCACATCCTCCCCAGCACTTGTGTTTGTTTGGCTTCATAAATGCTGCCAATCTTACTGGAGTGAGATGGTATCTTAGGGTGGTTTTGATTTGCATTTCTCTGATTGCTGGAGATGGTGAGTATTTTTTCATGTACTTGTTGATTGATTGTATGTCCTCCTCTGAGAAGTGTCTGTTCAGATCCTTAGCCCATTTGTTGATTGGGTTATTTGTTATCTTATTGTCTAATTTTTTGAGTTCTTTGTATATTCTTGATATTAGGGCTCTATCTGAAGTGTGAGGAATAAAGATTTGTTTCCAGGATGTAGGCTCCCTATTTACCTCTCTTATTGTTTCTCTTGCTGCGAAAAACCTTTTTAGTTTGAGTAAGTCCCATTTGTTGATTCTAGTTATTAACTCTTGTGCTATGGGTGTCCTTTTGAGGAATTTGGAGCCCAACACCACAGTATGTAGATCGTAGCCAATTTTTCTTCTATCAGACGCCATGTCTCTGATTTGATATAAAGCTCCTTGATCCATTTTGATATAACTTTTGTCCATGGCGAGAGAAAGGATTCAGTTTCATTTTGTTACATATGGATTTCCAGTTTTCCCAGCACCATTTGTTGAAGATGCTATCCTTCCTCCATTGCATGCTTTTAGCTCCTTTATCAAATATAAGACAGTTGTAGCTTTTTGGATTAGTCTCTGTGTCCTCCATTCTGTACCATTGGTCCACCTGCCTGTTTTGGTACCAGTACCATGCTGTTTTTTTTTTTTTTTTTTTACTATTGCTCTGTAATATAGTTTGAAATCTGGTATCGCTATACCACCTGATTCACACTTCCTGCTTAAAAATGCTTTTGCTATTCTGGGTCTTTTATTTTTCCATATGAATTTCATGATTGCTTTCTCTATTTCTACAAGAAATGCCCTTGGGATTTTGATTGGCATTGCGTTAAACCTATAGAGAACTTTTGGTAATATCACCATTTTGGTGATGTTAGTTCTGCCTATGCATAAACAGGGTATATTTTCCATCTTCTAAGATCTTATTCTACTTCTCTTTTTAGGGTTCTGTAGTTTGCATTGTATAAATCTTTCACCTCTTTTGTTAGGTTGATTACCAAGATTTTTTTTTTTTTGAGGATATGTGAATGGAGTGTTTTTCCTCATTTCTGTTTCAGAAGTTTTGTCGCTGATATACAGAAATGCTTTTGATTTATGCATGTTGATTTTATATGCTGCCACATTGCTTAATTCATTTATTAGTTCTAGTAGTTTTTTTTGTAGACCCTTTTGGGTTTTCTATATAAAGAATAATGTCATCTGCAATTAGTGATATTTTAAGTTCTTCTTTTTCTATTTTTATGCCTTCAATTTCTTTCGTCTGTCTAATTATTCTGGCCAGTTTCGAAAACTATATTGAATAGAAGTGGTGATAGAGGACATCCCTGTCTTGTTCCAGATTTTAGAGGGAATGCCTTCAATTTTTCTCCATTCAGAATGATACTAGCCTGAGGGTTAGCATAGATAGCTTTTACAGTGTCGAGGTAAGTTCCTGTTATCCCTGGTTTTTCTAATGTTTTGAACATAAAGGGATGCTCTACTTTGTCGAATGATTTTTCTGCATCTATCTAGATGATCATATGGTTCCTATCTTTAAGTATATTTATGTTGTGAATAACATTTATTGATTTCTGTATATTGAACTGTAATTGCATCTCAGGGATGAATCCTACCTGATCATGATTCACAATTTTTTTGATGTGCCTTTGTATCCAATTCGCCAGAATTTAATTGAGGTTTTTTGCATCTAGGTTCATCAGAGATATTGGTCTGTAGTTTTCTTTCTTTGAGGTGTCTTTGTCTGGTTTCGGAATCAGAGTGTTCTTGGCCTCATAGAATGAATTTGGCAGAGCTCCCTCTTTTTCTATTTCCTGAAATATCTTGAAAATTATTGGTATTAATTTTTTTTTAAAGGTCTTGTAAAACTCCGCTGTATACCCATCTGAACCTGGACTTTTCTTGGTTGGTAGTCTTTTGATTGCTTCTTCTATTTTATCCATTGATATTGGTCTGTTTAAATTGTGTGTATCCTCCTGACTCAGTTTGTGCAAATCATATGACTTAAGAAATTTATCAATGTCTTCACTATTTTCTATTTTATTGGAATATAGGTTTTCAAAATAATTTCTAATTGTCTTCTTTATTTCTGTAGCATCTGTTGTTATATTGCCTTTTCGATCCCATATGTCAGTAATTTCAGTTCTCTCTTTCTTCGCTTAAATCCAAAACACTCCCACATGACACTCATCTTCTTCCATATAGACACTCATCATACCCTGTGGCTGGAGGTTTCTATGAGAGGCAAGGCCAAGAAAGTGTCCAAAATAAGCTCACTTGCCCCTCATTTGCCTAAAATCATGGTGGCCAGGGTACTCTTCCTTTGAACCAGGAGTGATCAAATATTCCTGCTGGTAAAGTGTTCCGCTTTTCCAATTTGAGGCCTACTAGCTGTCAGGTATAGATTCTTTATGTGATTTGGAGTCATGAGAAAACCCAAGCACCTATGGGATAGCCTCTGCAGGGATTTGAAGAACGAATTTGACCCAAAGGATCCCTATTCTCACTTGATGTAGGTCAGGAACCCAACCTAAGAAGGCAAAAAAATTTATCCACAATGACTGCTCTTTTGGCCATTTTGGTTTGGAAGCACATGGGATTTTTATTTAGATCTATCAGGTGCTTAGAATTTAAGCCACAACCTCACACAAGGACAAGAGGCTGATTCAAGCACATCCCATTCCAAAGCAATTAAGCAAAGAGCCACAGGTGATGCCCATTCATTTCCATATGAAAACAGTTTTCTTAAGGCTTCACAAAGGGGTGGCCTGAGGTAAAGACCTTCTTGACATTCAGGGTAATAGAAACATAAGTAAGCAAAAGGCCCAAAGCAGGGTTTCTCCACTAAGACTTTCCTGGTCACACTGATATCTGAGTTTTCTGAGATTCTCCCATTCCCTTCAGCTATCAGTACATGGCCATGTCACAGAGCCTTGTGGTGGTACATATGTTGGACACAAAACCATGAGCCTATTCAGGAGAGTGGCCAGAATTCACGAAGAAACAGGAACTTAGAAAGATAGTAGGTATTGCCCATCCATAGGCAAGCCACTCTCCATTCTTAAATTGGGCAGGATGAACGCTGGGACACTTTATATTAGACAGGACACAACCATTGATGCATTCGCTTTTCAAAGGTCTACAACCACGGATACAGTGGGATACACAAACAAAGAAACACTCGCCATGTCAAATGACTTATTAAAAACAGTCCACTCCAAACCAAACAAACTGCCTTTCCTACCTATTCTCATAACATGAGACAAAACCAAACTCACATGCACACCCACAAAGGCACCTCCTTTACCCAAGTAGGTCTGTGACTATCCAGAGTGTCCTCAGACTGATTGGCCATACTATGTTCCCACGAAATGGCCTGTCCTGTCTCAGATCTGGTCTTCATTACCAACTCTGTAAAGTTGTCAGGAGCCATCAGGGAGTCACTACCTGCTTTCTCAGGAAGGCCCCTCTTCAGAGCTTTCCTGGCATTTAACCATCCACAGATCAGTATTTACCAAGAAAGACTGACTCTGTCTTTGGTAAATCCAAACAAGTGAACCCAATGGGACTGGGACTGGGACTGGCTGTGGGTGCTTGGCTTCCTGGATCCCGAGTTCAGCAAATTGCATCAACAAAGAAGTGAGGTAGGTCAATTCCTTCAGGAACTGAATGAGGTCACTGCCTTGGTAACCACTTTGTTCTAACAGATGCTTCGAAGGTTCCCATGAGATGGAGGTTACCCCTACATCCTGTGACACATTCAGAAGTTAGAATTGTATATCGACCATAGGCACCCGGGAACTGCTCTCCACACAGGCTGTGGTGAGCCGTTTCTGCAGATTATGGTCGCCATTGCAAGATGGCGCTGGCTCCACTGTGGTCTGTAATAAACAACTCCTTGTTTGGGAGAGTTGGTGCATGGTTTCTCAGCACCCTGTGAGAAAGTTCCACGTGGCAGCTTCGCATTGGGGCTTGGGATGCTTTATTAAGGCTGGGAGGGGCATCCGACGGGGAATTAGAAGAAATATCAAGGGCCTGAATAAACTGCTGAAAGAAGATTCCTGAGTTGCGTCTTCCTTGCGGGCAAGGGGTCGCGACAAGTGGTGCTGAAAACCCGGGAACCAGAACTTTCAGCAGTCAGGGGTGGTGCACCAATTAGTCCCAGGTAAGTAGGACCCACGGTCAAAGCGGAAATCAGTCCTAGTTAAGTAGGACCCGCTATCAAAGCGGAGATCAGTCCTAGGTAAGTGGGACCCGCGGTCAAAGTGGAGATTAGTCCCAGATTAATTGGGACCCGCGGTCAAAGCGGAGATTAGTCCCAGATTAATTGGGACCCGTGGTCAAAGCGGAGATTAGTCCTAGGTAATTAGGACCCGCTATCAAAGCGGCAGCTCCTCTGTAAAGCCAGAGAGAGCATTAAATCTTATTGCAGCTGCACTGTGTACTTTCGCTCTTACTTTCACTTTTGTTTGTTGTGTGTCTTTTGTTGTGTCATGGGTGCCGTATCTTCAAGTCGGCTTCTCCTGGCCCTAGATAACCTGTTACGTTCCAAGGGCCTAAAAGTGAAACGTAGTACTTTACAGAGATTTTTACAGAAGACAGATATTGTTGCCCCGTGGTTCGCATTTTCTGGCAGCCTCACTATACCTAGCTGGGATAATTTAGGCACAGATCTTGACTTTGCTTCTGAGCAGGGCATATTAGAGGGTGGGGTGATACCCCTTTGGAAGATGATCCGTAGTTGCCTCGCAGATGGCAGATGTCAGGAAGCACTTACTAAAGGACAAGAAGTTTTAGAGCAATTACATGAAGAAAGATCAGAAATGGCAGGCAGTGAGGTATTTCAGGAGGGTGGGAGTGTGCGAAGCGAGAAACAGGGGAGGAAACAATTATCTCCGGCAAGCAGTGACGTATTTCAGGAGGATGGCAGTGTGCGGAGCGAGAAACAGGGGAGGAGGCAATTGTCTCTGGCACGGAGTGAAATATTTCAGGAGGAAGGGAATGTGCAGAGCGAAAAACGTGGGAGGAAACGCTTGTATCCATATCTCAGTACACTGCGCACACTCCCATGCAAAAGTGGGTCAGAAGAGGAGGAGGATGAGAAGGAGGAGCTCGGGAGACTGTCTCGGCAGCTAGGGAGTTTAACTATGGGAGAAGGGAACAAAAATAAACAGGAGCTCAAGAAAAATGATCCTCCGGACCTGCCGCCGTACGGTGAGGGTGTTTCGAGGAGAGCTTTCCATGCCCAAGCATGGAGGGCTGTTAACGCTGAGATGGGTCTTGCTTATCCAGTTTTCCAGGATGACAATAGGGGAAGATTCCATGAGCCTTTAGATTTCAAAATTGTGAAGACCCTGGCAGAGTCTGTGCGCACTTATGGGGTGGATGCCGCCTTCACATTAACTCAGGTGGAGAGTCTGTCTAGATACTGTATGACTCCCTCTGATTGGGCTAGCCTTGTTCGGGCTTGTGTTTCTCCAGGCAAATATTTGGACTGGAGAGCCTTTGTGGTAGAGGGCGCTGTAGAGCAGGCTGCCCAAAACTATGCGGCCGGACACCCCCATTGGGACAAGGAAATGCTTTTGGGACAAGGCAGATTTGCTAATCAACAAACAGGATACCCCCCTGAGGTATATGAACAGATCAATAACATTTGTATCCGTGCATGGAAATCACTCCCAAATAGAGGAGAAGTGTCTGGCAATTTAACAAAAATCATGCAAGGCCCCACAGAACCTGTCTCGGACTTTGTTGCTAGGATGGTGGATGCCGCAGGAAAAATCTTTGGTGACCCTGATAGAGCAATGCCCTTGATTAAACAACTTGTTTTTGAGCAATGCACCAAAGAATGTAAAGCAGCAATCGCTCCTTATAAAAACAAGGGCATAGAAGCTTGGATGAAAGTGTGTAGAGAGCTTGGAGGACCTTTAACTAATGCAGGTCTTGCAGCTGCTGTCCTTCGGATCGCAAAAGGGGGCGGTCCTGGTGCCGGAACATGCTTCCATTGTGGTCAATCCGGCCATTTCAAACGTGACTGTCCCAAAAAAGGCAATTTTACTGGACCTCCTCGTGGTGGCCCTTCTAATAGCCCTCGTCAACCGGGGCTGTGTCCAAAATGCAAAAAGGGGAAGCATTGGGCAAGAGAGTGTAGATCAGTGAGGGACATCCATGGACAGCCTATTTCAGCTGGGCCAAAAAACGGCCGAAGGGGCCCCCGACCCCAGGGCCCACGAATATATGGGGCAATGGAGAATGTCACACCCGAAACCGAGACATGGCCTTCTCTGCGCCATCCCACGAGATGCGGAGAACCACTACAGGTGCCACGGGATTGGACCTCTGTTCCACCTCCAGACTCGTATTAACACCTAAGATGGGAGTCCAATTGGTGGAAACTGAGTTCAAAGGGCCTTTACCCCCTGGCACTGTAGGTTTGTTAATTGGACGTGCATCCTCTATCCTACAAGGTCTTCATGTTTTCCCCGGAGTAATAAACCCTGATACTGTAGGGGCAGTAAAAGTTATGGTGGAAGCTCCAAGGGGCATTGTGTCTATCTCCCCAGGGGATCGGATTGCTCAATTGCTAATTTTGCCTAGTTTGCATAATCACTTCCCTGCTGACTCAAGGTCACGGACAGGAAATCAGATTGGTACCACCGGAGGAAATTGTGCCTATTTGTCACTGGATATGAGCAATCGCCCCACTTTGGAATTCAGCATAGAAGGTAAATCTATTGTGGGATTGCTGAACACAGGAGCAGATCGTAGTATCATAGCCCTTAAGGACTGGTCTAGGGGATGGCCAGTGCAGGCTTCTGATCAATCCTTAAGAGGACTTGGATATGCCCAAGCCCCTCAAATCAGCTGTAGACATCTATCTTGGAAGGACTCGGAAGGACATGATGGTAACTTTCAGCCTTATGTACTTGATTTACCCATTTCTTTATGGGGCCGTGATCTGATGAAAGACATGGGGTTCACTCTTAGTAATGACTATTCCCCAGTGTCTCAACATATCATGCAAAATATGGGATATAGGCCAGGTCTAGGACTAGGAAGGCACCTACAGGGATGTAAGCATCCTGTGCAAGGTCATCAAAAGCTTAACAGGTTTGGTCTGGGTTTTTCCTAGGGGCCACTGGGGCTCAAATACCTATAACATGGCTCACCGAGGAGCCTGTTTGGGTGCCTCAGTGGCCTCTTCCCTCGGTTAAACTGGCAGCAGCCCATGATCTAGTCAAAGAACAACTTGATTTGGGTCACATCCAACCTTCTACTTCTCCATGGAATACTCCCATATTTGTCATTAAGAAAAAATCAGGGAAGTGGCGCCTACTGCATGATCTACGAGCAGTTAATGCTCAGATGTAGCTTATGGGGCCCATTCAAAGAGGGCTGCCTCTGCTCTCCTCTGTTCCTCAAGGCTGGCATATAATTGTTATTGACATTAAAGACTGTTTCTTTTCCATTCCTTTGCATCCTAAAGATTCACAACGTTTTGCTTTCACCCTTCCCTCGTGTAATCACGAAGAACCAGATCAAAGGTTTGAGTGGGTGGTGTTGCCACAGGGGATGGCTAACAGTCCCACGATGTGCCAGATGTATGTGGGGAAGGCACTCGCACCTCTCAGACGTAATTATTCCTCCACCAAGATCATTCACTATATGGATGATGTGTTATTGGCCGCAAAATTAGAACAGACAGTTTATGAGGCTTATAAAGAACTCGTGATGCTGTTGGCTCAACATGGACTGCACATCGCACCTGAAAAGGTTCAAACGGGGGATTCTATCAGGTTTTTGGGAGCGACAATTGGGTATGACAAATTAAAACCACAAAAAATTACCATCAGGACTCAAGATCTCCAAACTCTAAATGATTTTCAAAAATTTCTGGGAGATATTAATTGGATAAGAGGATATTTACATATTCCTAATATTGTGCTCCAGCCTTTGTATGCTACTCTTAAGGGTGATCCAGATTTTGCTTCAACTCGTAGCCTCACTACTGAGGCTAGAGCGGCCCTTATAAAAGTAGAACAAGCTATACATCATGCCACTCTATGCAGGCTCCAGAGTGATAAACCTTTCCAGTTATGTGTGCTTGCCACTATGCGGCAGCCTATTGGAGTACTGTGGCAAGATGGGCCTTTACTATGGATCCACCCACATGTATCCCCAGGAAAATCCTTAGAATATTATCCTGATGCTGTTGCAGCATTGGCACTTAAAGGGATTCAACAAAGCATTCAATTTTTCGGCCAATCACCTTCTTCTCTTATCATACCCTACACTAAAGCTCAACTTAATGTTTTATGTGCTACTCTAGACAACTGGGCTATTCTGTGTTGCTCGTTTAAAGGGGGTATTGATAATCACTACCCTTCTCATCCATTACTCCATTTTGTTAAAGAACATCCCATCATTTTCCCTAAGGTAACTTCATCCAGTCCAATTCCGGGGGCTGTTAACATTTTTACTGATGGTTCCAAGTCTGGAATGGGAGCTTATGTAATTAATGACTCTCCCCCTATCCAGCATCAATTTGTTCCTGGAAATCCACAATGGGTAGAACTACAAATTGTTATTGAAGTTTTTAAACAGTGTTCTTTTCCTTTTAATCTTATTTCGGACTCTAGCTATGTGGTACAAGCACTAAAAGTCCTGGAGACCGTGGGAACTATTAGTGATGCCCACAATGTGTCTGTTTACTTTACTCAGCTTCAACAGCTTATCTCTAACCGCACTGCTTCTTTTTATCCAATGCACATCAGGGCTCACACCTCTCTTCCTGGTCCGTTATCCCAAGGTAATGCCTGTGCGGACTTAGCCACTAGAGGCCAATTGATATGCTTGGCTTCCTCCTTAGAGAGGGCTAAGTTGTTTCACCAAAACTTCCATGTTAATGCATTAACGCTGCACAGGCGTTTTCCCATTTCAAGAGCGGATGCTCGGCAGATAGTATTGCAATGTCCCCATTGTGTCACATTTCTTCATGCCCCTAATTATGGAGTAAACCCACGGGGATTAAAGCCATTGATTGTTTGGCAAATGGATGTGACACATATACCTGACTTTGGTAACCTTAAGTATGTGAATGTTTCCGTTGATACGTGCTCTAGAATTATCCATGCTTCTGCTTTATCCGGAGAAAAGGCACGTAATGTCATTACTCACTGTTTAGAGGCATGGGCAGCATGGGGTGCACCTGCATCCCTTAAGACTGATAATGGACCTGCTTATACTGGCAGACAATTTACAGTTTTTTGTTCTACTATGGGAGTACAACTTACTCATTGTTTGCCTTATAATCCTCAAGGACAAGGCATTGTTGAGCGTGCTCATCGCACCTTAAAGGAAACTTTACAAAAACAAAAAGGGGGAATAGGAGCTGAACACACTCCTAAAGAACGCCTGTCCTTAGCTCTCTTTACCATTAATTTTTTGAATTTGGATATTCATGGTCGCTCTGCGGCCGATAGACATGTGTCCCCTCAGCCCTCTGTGATTGGCTATGTTAAGTGGAAGGATGTTCTTACGGGCCAATGGAACGGCCCTGAACCCGTGCTGACATGGGCACGAGGATCTGTATGTGTTTTTCCCCAGGATCGTACGGAACCATTGTGGGTCCCTGAACGCTTGACAAGAAGAGTCTCGACATCAACTGACCATCAACAAGAGATACCACAACAATCCTGTGATGAGGATCTTCATTCTACTAAGTGCTCTGGCTCTGGTGCTGGTGCCGATGGCACAGGCGACACCAATGCGGTGGTGGGCAGTGGCACGGGCATGGCCAATGCCAATGCCGGTTCATGGTAATTCTAGTGTCCTCCCCACTCTTTTTTCTACCTCATGTGAGATGTCTGCTCCCTGTGCCTCTCCTAGAGGGGACATGGAGAGAATTTTTAATCAATCTCAAGTTAATCTCACAGGAGTTTTTTGTTTCAGCCTTAGAAACGCTAATTGCATTAGCCTTAAGACCAAAAATTTGACTAACTGGGAGGACCCATTGCGGTCCAATCAGGTCTCAGGAAGCATTATCAGTGCTGTATTGAGCAAGGTAGCTTCGGGGAATCAATCAGGCTCAGAGTCCCCTGCAAACAGCAGCTCTGCTCTTAACATAACTACCTTGGCTATTATCTCCGAGGTACTAATCCCAGTGCCTCCTTTTTCTAGTAGTATTTATAATGCCACTCATTTCAAGGCCTCTCCTTACTGTTCCCCTAATCTTGGTTTCCCCCCAATATTTACGCCTTGTCAGGATCATTCTTGGGAGAAACATCAAGTTGCTAAAGGTTTCTCCCTTTCCCCCTCTCTTGATAGGTATGTTTATAACTTTAACAATAGTGCCAGCTCCTCTACAGGAGTAGGTTGGTCCTGGTTTTAATGGCTGATTTCCAATGAAAAGGGGGCTTCAGCCGATATTTCTGCACTGGCTCAGTTGGTAGGAGCCAAAAGTTGGCTGGCTAATATTTCTGGTACTGTTAGGGAAAGTGAACAAGGTAATAGACTTACATCTGTTTCATTCAACTCTCTATTGTATAATGCCACATTGCCTCCTGCAATGGTCTGTGTCCAATCCCCCTTCTTATTCCTTTTGGCTAAGGCCACCTCATCGGGGATGCTGGATTTTTCTCATACTACCTGTCTCTTATCTGAGTGTTGGAATGGTTCGTGGACTGTAGCAGTGTTTATGAAGATTCCAACTTTTGTCCCAATCCCGGTCACTGTGGATCCTGATAAATTCCCTATTGTTGAGCTACTTAGAGTCCGCAGAGATTTTGGAATCACAGCGGCTATAGTGACAGCCGTGGCGGTATCTGTTGCTGCAGCTGTTACGGCCGGAGTGGCTATGGCCAATCAAGTACAAACTGCTGCCACTATTAATCAAGTTGTCCAACAAACTTCCACCATACTTGAATCCCAAAATACAATTAATCAACATATTTTGTCAGGGATTTTAGCTGCCAACCAAAGAATAGATTTACTCTAAGCTCAGGTAGAAGAATTGGCTGACTTAGTGCTTTTGGGTTGTGTTGACCAACGTGCACATTTATGCATAACCTCTGTCAGATTTAATGATTCCAGGAATGCTTCCCGCACCATTGGCGAATATTTGGCTGGAAATTGGTCCATGGAAGGGGAAGACATGATCCAGTCTCAACTAACCCAGATAGCTGTCTTGAATAGCACCCGTGTTGATCCCGTGACTTTGGGTCCATTCACCGATTGGATATCTTCTGCCTTTTCCTTTTTTAAAGAGTGGGTGGGGGTAGGCATTTTTGGTGCAATGTGTTGCTTCGGTATGTTTCTCTGTTTGTGGTTTCTCTGTCGCCTCAAGGCCCGCAATGCTCACGATAAGGCTATGATCATCCAAGCTCTTGCAGCTTTAGAAAATGGCAATTCACCTCAAGTTTGGCTTGCGCATCATAAACAGTAAATCTTTGACATGGCCATTGCACCCTAAGTTATTATAACATTGCATTGGGATCGGCATGTCTTTCCTCGTTATTCTCTTAGTGTTGGAAGGCCTTGCACTCTGCCGGTCTTGCTGCCATTGCACGCAGGTGGGTTTCCACACTAATGCTTCTCTATCGCCTTAAAGTCCGTGCCTTTCTTTCGGGGTGCTGTCAACTCGTTTGACGTTGTGTACAGCCACAGTTCAGCCTTAGCTGTCCCCCTTCGTCCACCTTCGTCACGATACAGGATGCGAGGCAAGGCACTGCACTTGAGTGATCCTTGAAGTGGACCTCAAGGAGAGCATGTCCTATTGCATGCGGGTTTGATGTCCACGCCCCGCCCCACGAAAAAAGGCGTCGGCTGATATGGCTTCAGATCTGGGGAAGGGCCCTCCTTAGGACTGAGCCATACTATGCAGCCACTTCTGCACAGTGGGATAGGACCTCTACTCTCGCCTGTATTGTTTTCAGAAAACAGAAGGGGGGAACTGTGGTGAGCCGTTTCTGCAGATTATGGTCGCCATTGCAAGATGGCGCTGGCTCCACTGTGGTCTGTAATAAACAACTCCTTGTTTGGGAGAGTTGGTGCATGGTTTCTCAGCACCCTGTGAGAACGTTCCACGTGGCAGCTTCGCATTGGGGCTTGGGATGCTTTATTAAGGCTGGGAGGGGCATCCGACGGGGAATTAGAAGAAATATCAAGGGCCTGAATAAACTGCTGAAAGAAGATTCCTGAGTTGCGTCTTCCTTGCGGGCAAGGGGTCGCGACAACAGGCCTTGTTTGGTCCATCTTCTCTACAATAAGAAGAGAGAGACTGATTCAGACACATCAATTCATCCTGACCTGGTTGTTTGCTGTGGAAGATGACTATTGCTCTCTCAGGTCCTACATAGCTGCCTACATCTTCTCTAAGGATCATTTCTTCATGGATCGTTGAGTTTCTCAGCCAGTGAAAGATCAGCTACATTACTATATTGTAAGATGAACTCTGTCCCTGCTCTTCTGTAAGTTATATTAAGGGAAGAGTGTATGGTTAGGTTCAATAATAGCATCGATTTTGGTTAGGAATCATTCTGCGGGATGAATAATGGTATTGGCAACCTGCGATATTTACAAGAGTATATAGGTGAAATATAAGTATGAAAGCAGAAATTTGGTAAGATTTGAAGCCCAGAAGGGCATTGGGCCCTTGAGTGGGATACTTAGCTTTGAATTATGTCCTGCACAGTTGTCTCAGATAAATCAATATACAATGGCATAGGACCTTGTAACTTGGATGATTGAATGTTGAACAGAACATCCAGTCAAAAAGCAATAGTCGATAGGATTTGGAAGGTATTCGGTAGGCTAAGAAGAAGAGTGAGTATAGGATTTGGACCAAAAGTTCTTAACAATAGGGTTTCGGGTAGAGAGTGAAGGTGAATGTCAGCACATGTGAAGAGTCAGTCGCAATGATGAACTGGGGAAAACATGTATGAAAGCACATATCAATAAAGACATTAGGAAATCAAGTAAAGTATAAAGTGAGTGATAGGATTACACATTTTCAACAGGCTGGAGCTTGAATTTATAATCTTAAGAGGAAACAAATATGTAGTCACAAATAGAATTGACATTTTTGAACATTAGGCAACATGGACATGGATGATTTTAGTAATCCATGTTCACTTCCCATTTAGGCTTTGATACAATTGTACATGTGACCTTTGCTTTTTGTGTGCAGAATATTTCTGTGATAAAATGTATATGCAGATCTGGTGACATGAGTATTTCTTCCACCATTTCAGGGAGCAATATTTTGAAGACGTATAAATTAGTATGGGGGTACAAATAGGCGTACCCTGTGTCTATGAATATAGAGATAATGCAAGAATACACCATTCTGTGAATAAACAATATAACTGGATCCACTTTAAATAATGGATTGAATAGATATCTGAAAATATATCAGAAATGTTATATTGATATACAATCATTCATTCCAACCAGTTATATATCTAATGGTCATCTTAGGGTTATGGTTTATCATGAAGGGTGTGTGAGATTTGTTTCAAAATGATTATGGAAATCAATTATAATGTATTTGGAAAGAAGTCTCATTAAAAGACCAGTCAAGAAACATAGAGAAATACATGTGTTCTGGAGAAGAAAGTGATTAAAAGTGAAACAAATGCCTATAATTTTGCTAACTAGTGGATGAAATATGTATCCTATGATGTGCAAAAACTGAAAAATAGTAAGGTACCACTGTCGAATAAAAATGAACATCAAAAGATGCATCATGTCCCATAGGAATCTCCTTGCATTGATGTTAAACTGGGTCAGTAACTGTAGAAATATTAGGATTTGTATGTACCTTTCACTGAAGTTAGTTTTCAGTACTAGGAAACAAATATATATTTCAGGTGAATGAATATTTCTGAGAATAATGTTGTGAAAAGTTGATTATTAATTCACATACATGAACATGAATGAATTTAGGGAGTGTATATAAGACACATACATTTCATATTATGAAAATTCTGGAGAGTGTGTGTGTGTGTGTGTATATATATATATATACACACACACACAAACACACACACACACACACACACACACACAAACAACCACAGACAATAAACATACCAATTCATATGCCAAACAAAATTCACCATGAAATATATATCATCCACAGATCCAAAAACATTCATTTCACTGAACATGGATTTATGTATAATGTTGTTCTACTAGGAAGCTCACCTATAGCTTGAAATTTCAGTTCCAACAGCTTTTAGGAGGAGTAATCTCTTCTCACAATTTGTAACTGCCAAGTCAGGCACCTCACAAAAATTTACTTGTGATATCACGTAGAATTCTATATGTGCATATAAAAATACATGTGCTGAATAGGCTACAGAGAAAGGGAGACAGGAATACACATATTTTTTAACTTTAAAAACACATGGAGAACTATTTCAATTAAAAATTGACTAGATTAATAACACCTACCATTTATCTTGCAAAAGGCAAGTCCAATATACCCCATGTCTCCTCTGAACTGCTTGTATTTCAATTTTGTTTCGGTTATTTTTCTCCATCATATTAGTATTAGTTGTTAGAGTCTCGTAGAGTATGGGTTATTGTGAGGGATATAGTATTTTGAATGGAAAATTGAAAAATGAATCCAATGAGTATGCATATATATGGTGTACAATAATCTTCCCACTCTCATCCAGAACAATGCCTTGACATTACCTTCGCCCCAAGTAAGACACAATTAGAGGAGTAGAGTTAAAATATCTGTGAATACATATCTGGGATAGAAAATGCTCAGGAGTTCACAAACATGGATGTGGTAGAGGAGTTTCCAAAAGTAAAGGACAGGGTTGATCTCCCAACCTGATCTTTCAATAAAATTGGGAGTCATCTTGCCACACAGCCATGAGAAGATAATTTTTTCTTTACTATAAATTAGTGCAAATTCCAAACCTACTTGGAATTCCTGCCCATGCCTTGAACTCACCCATATCTGGCTTTCTGACCAGATTGCAGCCCTCTCTGAATCTTTAGTGACACCTCATAAATATTGGCCTTTCCTGGCCAAAGACCCTCTCTAGGCTCTAATGGTCCTCATAATTTTTGATGCTGGGGCCAGCAAATAAAAAATGTAACCTATAATTAGTGTGATGCTTGTCAAAGTTCTGTTTTCTGTAACTCCCCTTTTGTGTAACTTTCTAGGGTATAAAGCCGGGCTGTAGGAAATGTGGGGATGCTGTCTTGTTTCCGCTGTTTGAGAGGGAGAGGCAGCCCACCCGGATGAAATAATAAGCTTGCTTTAATTTGATTTTAATTGGAGTCAGTGGTCTTTTCTTGCATCCTGGTCTAATATTTTAGAGTTCCCCAGTGAGATGACCCTACCAGATCACAAGACCAGACTCCTGGAAATTCTGAAGCTGGCCTTTCCTCCAAGGCTCCGGGCTGGAGAGCCAAGTTCAAAGGCCTTGGAGTGAGCCTTCAGTCCGGGGAGCACTGCAGTGAACCATCGCACTATAACTATTAGCAAGCACCTGGTGGAGGAGGCCTCCATAGGTAAGTGGTATCTTTATAACATCTGATATCCGGTAAAGGGACATCTCTTCTGATGACAGAGAGGTGGCATGGGGAGGCTCACATATACTCCTGTCCGGGACAGTAACAAGAATCATTCTGTCCTCTGTTCTGTTCTGTAGGGAATTCCTCTGAAAGGGTACAGAGGTGCCAACGGGCATGCAGGAGCTCCTTCCCCGGAGCTTTAGCAAGACGTTGTATTGCTCCTCTGTTTTTCTGTTTCTTCACTGGTTTTCTGTTTCTTTGTGTTTTTTTCTGTGTTCTGTATGTTTTTGGTTTGTTAGTTTTGTGCGTTTTGTTGTGTGATTTCTGTGGTAAAAACATAATGATATTGGACGTGAAAATGGGTAATAAAGCAAGTAAGCCTGACACCCATTTGGACTGTGTTTTAAGGAACTGTGATGAACTTTCGCCCCCTTTGTCAAGCAGGATGAGAGAAGCCCCTAGCTGGTTGCCTGGAGCACACCCACTGCAGAGGGCAATGCCTGCTGGTGACCTAAGAACTGAGTATCTCTTAGGTGAAAAAGTGAAACTCCTTTAAAACCTCTTGTCCCTCCAGATCAAGAGAGTCACAACTTTTGGCAGAATTCCCTGTGTTTCTCCTTTGTTAGCAAAGCAGTAAACCTCCCTTTTTCTTTTTCTCAAACGCTGTCCTCATTATTAAATTGGTATTAATTGGCTTCAACATCAGGAACCAAAATTTAAGTTACAAATTTTGATACCCTCCCCCAGACCCCGGGACTTTTTGAGAGCTGACTACTGAAATATTAGGAGACGGAGCGTGCTCGGGGTGGAACTGAACCAGAGGAGCTAATCCTGTAAGTAAAAGGAGGGACTGAAGGACTCCCAGCAGCTGCCAAAGCCCTGTTGCTTCAGAGAATTCCCTCCTTCCGTCCCTGCACTGTAAGAATTATGCCACCTCTGTCTTATTAAAAAAGAGAATAAGAAAAAGGGGACACTAAATGCAGTAAAGTCACCATGGAGACCCTTGATTTCACATTTCAGGTTGCTCCTCTTTGAAAACATCTGTTCCCCTTGTGGGGACATCTATCGTGCTACAGGTGTAGGAGATTTTTCTCTTATCTGTTATGTTTTAAAGGCTTCTGTCTGTCAGCCATAGTCTGGAGCTCCTTTCTGTCTGTCTTGTGTCTTTGTTTCTGGCCCTTAAAGACATGTGCAATAATGTGTTCATATTATAAATTGTTTCTAGGGAATGATCTTAGCTCAATGTGTGTCTAAATGATGACGTTTTATTGTAACAATCTGGTATCTGAATGGGTTTTTGAAGCATTGTACAATCTTGCAGTTAAAAGTCTGGTTCATATAATTGTTTAGTTTATGATTTTAGATAATTCATGCAAGAGAACTTAAATACTTAGCATGGAAAACTAAAGAACTCTATTTCCAAGTTGGCAAGTAACTTCCCAAACATTCAGTCTTATTTTTCACCAGTTTTGAATTGGGTAGACTGGGAAAATATCACAGTGTGTACCAGTGCATTAATTTGGAAAAGGATAGTAAATCATAGTATGGTATCTGTTGACAGAACAAGATGTAAAGATATAAAATTTTGTGAATTGTAACTTAAAATTATACCATAATTTTCAACATCCAAACCTGAAAATTATGGTTAAAATGCCTTAGGCCTGAGGTGTCTGCTCAGAATAGCAGTTTTTCCGTGCTCCTTCCAGACCTCAGCCAGGCCTTATGTTGAAATGCAAATGAAAGAAGCCTACTAGCTCAGTAGGAGACTGATCTGAGGCCTAAGGGGGGGGGAGAAAAAATTACATTGTATGGTATTTACTAATAACTGCCCAGTCACTTTTTCTAGGACTCTTATTTTTTTCCTTAGATTCTGTATTGTTTTTAACTCATGATTTTGATCCTACAGACCTAGGTTAATGTTTTTCTGATCAGTTCTATCTTTGACCAACAGTGGAGTTTTTGAAACATTGCAATGGAGATTTCACCTGCGAAAAGCTACAAGGCCTTTACTATAATTATGTGTGTACACTCTTGTTATGTGTTGTATGTGTATATATACATATGTCCGTAAATCATGTATATTATATACAAATTAACATACATAAGGAGCGCTCATAAAAAAAGGAGCACTCACAAAAACAAATTTTAAAAAGCGGATCCAAAGATCTTTAATTTACGTGATTTAAATGGTTCACTTTAAATTGGATAAACAGATAAAAATAAATGTCTTTAAATTTAAGCTTACATGTTTTTCTAGGTGTTCAAAAATCTAATAAAATATTAATGTCGACAAAAGGTCTAATATGCCTTGGTTCTAGGACTTTTCCTTCAACAAAAAAATGGTCTACACTGTTCAATACTTTTGTCTAATATTTTGATAAATAAATAAATTAAATTTGATATTTGATTACTCATTCATGAGTATTCTTGTTAGATATGTTATTGATTTACTAAGGTCTGTATAAGTTTGTTCTAAAGTCTGTATAAGATTGTAAAAATCAGTCATGTGTAAAAGACACAAAAATTTCTTAAAACATACGTTTACCAATAGCATTGTGTTTATTAAGTTTTATTTTTCTAGAGCAAGCAACCATAAATATTAAACAACTTATTAAATACGATCTGTTATTTTAGAGCACTGTACTGCCATTTCTTTAAAAGCTAAACTTGGTTAATGTAGAAACATCAATGCAATTGTGATGCTATTAATGTGCTCATATCTTCCAGGAATACAAGTCTCTAAGGTAGAAACTTTAAAAGAGCATTATGTGAAGCTGGTGTTCTGAAGTTGTATGGTAAAAAAAAAATATATTGGGCATTTATTTACCTTTTATCAATAAGATATGTAAACTTTTATGTTACTTTTTTACATTGGGGAACAATTTGAATGTATTTTTATGTTAATGAGAGCCTTAGCTATGAAAAGGATAAAACTTTCAGCGTTTATTTTATTCATGTTTTAAATGTTATATTATATGGTGTTAACTAATGTTCATGTGACCTCAAACAATTAATGTTAACTTTTTAAACTGATATTTAAAAACAAAGACCATCTTTAGAACTAAAACACTTAAGATTTATAAAGAGCCCTGCCTTACTTGAGATAAGGCTCTGTGTCCCAACTTACTACATGTGAGAATGACTACAAAAGCAGTGGGTCAGATGTTATTTCATTTAAAGTTACATTCAAAAGTTCTTTTTTTTTCATATCAAGATTATTAGGATCTCAAACAAGAAATATAATAAATAACTCAGCCTAAAAATTCAGGGTAGCTATTACATGAACTAAGTATATTTACTCTTGTTAATTTTATTTTGTAATTTCCTTATAAGTGATCTAAAGATTCCCTGTTAGTGTTTTACAGAAGTGTTGCTTTAAGAACACAACATGGGTTAATTAAAGATAACAAGTCATCACCAAAAGACAGACAGAAAAATACAGATCCCAATTAATAAAAAGATAAATAATTTTAAATTACAGACATTAAAGCCCAGTACTCTTAATATAAGGCTGCTAAAATTTATTTGCTGGATGTTTAAAATTAGGATTTAAAATTAAAGTTAAATGAAAAGGGCCAAGAAAACCAATATTTGATTCTTGCCCTCTGAGTCAGTCTGTATCCAGGGAACAGGGGACTTCCCTAAAGAGCTTTGCAACTCTGAGCCACTGGAGAACAGAAAGCCAATCAGTGCATTTTCTATGAAGAAGAAAGTCATCAGAGAAGGGAGACATCCCTGATGCTTCCGAGGGAAGCCACAGGGTCAAGCAAGACCTGGACACACCTAGCGAAAATGGCACTAGCAGAACTGAGAAGCTGCTCTCAAGTTTCCCCAGGAATGACTCCCGTAAAAGCTCAGCTGACTGTTCATAATAGATAGAAACAAAAGTCAGTTTGACTGCTTCATCTTAAACATTTAGGAAAGACAGTTAAACGCAAAATACAGCCATTCCTGGGCATTTTAAATAATAACAGTAATAATAATATTTTAAGGTATACACTTTATGTTAGCCTCCCAAAATAAATAAGACTGGAGGCTACAAAGAAGGGTTCTCAGAGAGGAATGCCTGATAACTATAAAAAGAGACTATCAAGAGGAGCTGCCAGAGGCAGAAGTTTTTAGTTTAAGGCCTACAGATATTCCTAACCTACACAGGTAATATTGGAGTTTGCTAGTACAATTATCCAGCCTTGAGTAACAGAATTAAGGGTTTCTCTATTAGACACAGAGGTCATACTAGTAAAAGAATTTTGCAGGATCAGATGGTATTAAATTATAACACTGTATTTTATGGGGAGGGACAACTGTAACCCTAAATGTTAAATATTAAGTTGACAGTCCTGATAACTGGGGATATTTAAGACTGGCGAGGGAACTTCTATACAGTGACATGTTCCAGCTGCTGCAACATTTATTCAGTACTCATGTATTTTGTTTCTCTCATAGAAGAACCCATCCCCAGATGACTTTACAACCTGTACTTCCCCAACCAGACTTCAAACCGAACTGACTTCGAAAAGGCAACTCATGTCTCTCAGACCGTACCCCCTCACGTCACCCTCTCTCAGCTCAGAAGAAGTCAAAATGAGTGACGCCTCGCTTCTTACTACAATGGAGCCAAAAATAAATAGACTATCAATATAAGTAATTAATTAAGTCAGTAAAATCAGGGAGACCGGTTTTGGGTGAGTTCAAAAAATGGGGAGACTGTTACCTGAGGAATTAAATTTCCCTCAGTGCTCGTCCCCTACCCTATCAAAGATTTGAAAGGGACACATTAGAAAATGGGGGAATGATAGACCCAACCTGATATTTTATTTAAATTGGAGCCATCTTGCCACATAGCCATGAAAAGATAATTTTGGCTTAACTATAAATTACAGCAAATTTTGAACCTGCTTTGAATGCCTGCAGATGCCTTGAACTCACCCATGCATGGCTCTCTGACCAGATAACCGCCCTCTCTGAAACTTTATTTACACCTCATAAATATTGGCCTTCCCTGGTCAGACGACACTCTCTGAGGCTCTAATGGTTCTCATAAATTCTGATGTTGGGGCCAGCAAAAAAAAAAAAATGTAAACTATCGTTAGTGTGATGCTTGTCAGAGTTCTGTTATCTGTAACCACCCTTTTCTGTAACATTCTGCGCTATAAAGCCATTCTGTAGGAAAGGTGGGGTTGCTCTCTTGTTCCCGTGGTTTTGGGAGGGAGACACAGCCCAGGTGGTGGAAATAATAAGTTTGCTTTAATTTGATTTTAATTGGAGTCAGTGGTCTTTTCTTGCATCCTGGTCTAAAAGGTAAACACTCCACCAACATGGAGCTCTGCCTGCCTAAAGACTACTTGAGAAACTGCCTCTGAGGATGGGCACTTGACATATATGTTGTTGTCAGGAGCTTTAGCTTCCATTGTAAGGAGACCATTAAAGCGGAGTCTGCATCTATGTGACCTGGAGGACATTGTTTCTTATTTTCCAAATAACATGAGGCAGCAGTGCTGACTTCTCTCTTTGTAGGTAAACTGTGGCCACTGAAAGCTAAGTGTCTCCGCATGTGGACTGTGAAGCCATTTGGTCATCCTCCACTTTTCATGGTGTTTCTTGCTGCTGCACTGGGAGTTTGGTATTTGCTTCACGAAATACAAGGAGTTCAACTGGGACACAGTGCTGGAGGGAGTCCTGTCACCTGTGGTGCGTCAGGGTCTGCAGGAGAATGCACCAACCAGGCTTCTATTCCACATAGCTTGTCCCCTTAACCATAGCAACCTGATTCTGAACATTGCCCTGAAACATCTCCATATAACAAGATGCCTTTTATGGAGAGGATTCAGACATATACGTGATTCCTGTCTGCACCATGTCAGCCACAAGCCATTTGGAAGTCAATGACAGATCCACATGGCTTGACAAGAGATGCTTTATCACACACCTGCACATCACAGCTCTGGGCCCACTACTCAGCAGCCTCCAACATACTGGTATCTGTGTTATACACCGTTTTCATGAAACCCAGTCAATCAAGGCACTGTCTGGTACCCTCATGATCAGCAACAGGACATCCAAAGATTCTCCAGGGCCACCTGGTCATGGGAATTTCAAAAATTTCATGGTATTTATCTAGCCATTTTTCAAGGATGAATTTGGGGAAACTGTGGGTTTAAATTCATTCAGGAACCATTAAATTTTGAAGAAGCACATTTCAAGGAAAGCTCTGGTGAACTCTCAGAGGCAAGGCTTCCCAAAGAGTGGCCCAAAGGACACATGAAGCCAGGCCCATTGAGGTCTCCAATGTAAGGTCCATGTATGTTTTGACTCTCAACTATGGCGGCCAATCTTTCAGAATAAAGTCATGTGATATCCAGGCTGAGTTTGACAGTACTCTTTGGAAAGCCACCCTTTTCTATATCTCAGTTTTCAAGGGTGAATCTCATGCATGGCCACCTAAAATCCCAACACAATTCATGGCAATACTTCTCTGAGGTCAGTTCCATTACTCAGTCTCTATGGGAAATCACGCCATAGTTCAAGCTCAGGTGGACCCAGGCATCTTTACCAACCACCACACAGCTGACCACAATTAAAACCAAAACACTCCCACATGGCCCTCATCTTCTTCCACATATACACTCATCATAACCTCTGGCTGGAGGTTTCCATGAGGGGCACAGCCCAAGACACTGTCCAAAATAAGCACACTTGCGCCTCATTTGCCTAAAGTCAGCTTGGCCTGGACACCCTTCCTGTGAACAAAGAGTGATCAATTAGTCCTGCTCTATAACTGCTCCGCTTCTCCAATTTGAGGCCTACTGACTGTCTGGTATAGATTCTTCATGAGAATTTGTGTCATGAGAAAACTCAAGCACCTATCGGCTAGCCTCTAGAGGGCTTTGAAGAACTCATTTGACCCAAAGAATTCCTATTTTCACTTGATGGAGGCCAGGAAGGTTACAAAAGATGGCGAGACACTTCATCCACAAAGACTGCTCTTTTGGCCATTTTGGTTATGAATGCACACTTGGAAACTTTCTTTAGATGCATCAGATGCTGACAATCTAAGCCACTGCCTCACAAAGGGCCAAGAGGCTGATTCAGCCACATCCCTTCCCAAAGCAATTAAGCAAAGAACCACAGGTGATGCCCATTCATTTCCGTTTGTAAACTGTTTTCTTCAGGCTTCACAAAGGGGTGGCCTGAGGCAAAGACCTTCCTGACATTCAGGACAACAGAACAATAGGTAAGCAAAAAGCCCAAAGCAGTGTTTCTCCACTGAGACTTTACTGGTCACACAGAATTCTGAGTTTTTGAGATGCTCCCATTCCCTTCAGTTATTAAGTACATGCCCATGTCAGAGAGCTTGGAAAAAAAAAAAACCATGAGACTATTCTGGAGAGTGGCCCGTATTCAAGAAGAAGAGAGAAACTTAGGAAGGTAGTAGGTGTTGCCCATCCATAAGGCAAGCCACTCTCCATTCTTAAATTGGGCAGGATGAATGCTGGGAAGCTTTCTACCAGACAGGACACAACCATTGATGCATTCTCTTTTCAAATGTCTATAACCATGTATACAGTGGGATACACAGACATAGAAACACTCATGTTGTCAAACAAATTTCTAGAAACATTCCACTCCAAACAAACAAACCGACTTATTCTCAGAACATGAGACTAAACAACAAACTCATAGGGACACCCACAACAGCACCTCCTTCCCCCAAGTATGTCTGTGACTATCCTCAGTGTCCTCTGACTGGTGGGCCATACTATGTTCCCCGAAGTGGCCTGTTCTGTCTCAGATCTGGTCTTCTTTGCCAACTCTTTGAAGTTGTCAGGAGCCATGGTTGAGCCACTACCTGCTTTCTCAGAAAAGGCTTCTATTCAGACCTCTCCTGGCATTTGGCCATCATCACTTAAGTAGGTACCAAGAAAGACTGACTCTGTCCTTGATAAATCCAAACAATTGAGACCACTGGGACTGGGACTGGGACTTCTCTGGGTGCCTGGCAGTCAATCACCAAGGAAGTGTGGTAGGTGACTTCCTTCAGGAAATGAATGAGGTCACTGCCTTGGCAACCACTTTGTACTAACAGTTGCTTCCAAGGGTCCCATGAGATGGAGTCTGCCCCTACTTCCTGTAACACTTACACAAGTTAGAATGGTATATCAACCACAGGCACCCAGGAACAGCTCTCCACACAGGCCTGGGCCTGGTTTGGTCCATTTAATCTACATTAAGAAGAGAGAGGCTGATTCAGTCACATTCCTTCATCCTGACCAGGTTGTTTGACATGGAAGTTGACTTTTGCTCTCTCACATGCTTCATAGGTGCCTACATCTTCTTCAGGGATGATTTCTGCATGGAACTTTGAGGTTCTCAGCAGGTGGAAGATCGCCTACATTCCTGTATTGTAAGATCAACAATTTCCCTGTTCTTTTGTAAAGTTAGATTGAGGGAAGAGTGTATGGTTAAGGTTAATAACAGGTTCGATTTCGATTAGGAATCATTTTGCAGAATAAATAATGGTATTGGAATCCTGTGATATTTACATGAATATGCGGTGAAATATAAGTATGAAAACAGAAATCTAGGTAAGATTTGAAGTCCATAAGGGCGTTGGGTGGCCTGGACCCCATCCTTTGAAGCAGGAATGATCAAATAGCCCTGCTGCTAATACTGCTCTTCTTCTCCAATTTGAGGCCTACTGACTGTCAGGTATATATTCTTACTGTGATTTGGAGTCATGAGAAAACCCAAGCACCTATGGGCTAGCCTCTTCAGGTCTTTGAAGAACTCATTTGACTCAAAGGATTGCTATTCTCACTTGAAGGTAGTCAGGAACTGAAAAGGTCATCAAACGTTGGAGGAAAAGACCAACAAGAAACTGTCTCATGCCAAAAGAAATGGTTTATTGGGGGTCCAGCATCTGGGGCTCAGAGCTCACTCCAGAGGAGGAAAGAAAAAAGATCCCCGAGAACAACTTGAGCAGAGTTTATATACATTCTTTAGAGAGGGCAGGGACTTTACATACATCATAGCCTCCTTTAGGAAATCATCATACGCCGCAGGAAAATCAAATAGCAACTCTAAAACAAGATTAGCACATCCATTGGCGGGAACATGTCGGGCAGGGGGTGATTTTTTAGCCCTGAGAAGGGGTATACATTTAAACTGGTTGGTTGAAGCCCTGAGATGTATTCGTGCTGAGCTGCAGGGTTTCTGGGAAGGGGTTGTTTAGCTACTAGGTGGTCAGGGAAGATTTCAACACACATCTAATGGGCAGTTCTGGGAACTGTCTTAACTGCCACAGGAATTTCAGGTTCTGAGTGCAGCTTGGAAACTTTACAAAACCTGGTTCTTTACGTTTCAATTTAAATTTCTTTTATTCTTTCATTTTCCACTCCTTTTTCTAACTACTTTTAATCTTAAAAGTAATGAATCATAATTATTGCGGGTTCTCAGATTCTATTTCTGCCAGTGGATAGCATTTTTATCTGATTACCATGAGTTTTTTCCTGCCCAATCTGAACCTGGAGAAAGGAAACTATGCAGTTTAGCAAACAAGGTCCCACATTTAGTAACACCATAAGGATGATCAGGGGTCCAGCTAAGTCTGATAAGAGTTTAGTTAACCAAGAGGACTGGGTAAACCATGACTCAAAACACCCTTGTTGAATCTCCCTTTCTCTCTGGTGCTCTTCAAGGCATTTTCTCAATTTACTCATGGATTCTTTAAAACTCCACTATGGTCAGCATAAAAACAGCATTCTTCTCTCAGTGAAGCACAGATGCCCTCCTCCCTCATGAAGAGGAGGTCTAATCCTTGCCTTTTTTTTAAAACAACCTCAGAGAGAGAGGTTAAGGATTCCTGCAAAACTGTGATGGAGGTCTCTAACGTTTTCAAGTCTTGATCTATTGCTGTTTCTAATCGGGCCATTTGTTGTGACCCACGGATCATAGCAGCTGTTCCCGTACCCACTCCTGCAGTAACTCCTATCCCCAGTAGGATGGCTAGAGTAAGAGACACTGGCTCCCGGTGAAATCAGGTTGTTAGTCCCCCTAGTAGACCTTCAAATTATTCTGCATCATCATAGAGCACCCTGGGGAGGATCTGCACCATTACACAATAATTTACAGAGCTATCTAATACCTGGGCTGAAATGCAAGGAGTTCTGATTGTGTGGAGTTCAGTACCATAATGGTTCCTTTAATTAGTTCCCAGGGGGAGGAGTCAGCTGTATTCTGGACTGGGAAAGTAGGCAAAGACCGAAACCAGGAAGTATGAGATGGTAGAGGGGTTCTGGTAGATCTAGGCATGGGAGGTTTAGGAGGTTTAATTCCTGGCTTGAGGGGATTTGGCCCTATTGCTGTGGGCTTTTCTTCCTTTTTAAGCTGGATGGTGAACCAGAGAGCAAAGTCATAACCAGGGCCATAAATATAAAATTGCATTCCCCTAGTATTTCCCATAGGCCATGTTGTTCTGAGGTATCCCCTTCCTTTGGAAGTGAAAGTTATTTGAGGGGGTAACATAGACTATTCTTTCCACAGCGAGTTTTTGACACCGCTTGGCTAGCGGCACATTTCTTGGAATCAATCCAGGTGTCATTTGGTCCTACCTGAATCATACTGTCTGGAGAGTTTGGGTTCCACCATGCACTCCCGTTTGTTCACATCCCCAAGATCTACAATAAAAGTCAATGGGTCCTCCACAGGTTTGGGCCTGTTTGCAACTTCGGAAATCAGCTGGGCACACATAAAAATCAAGACTGGCTGGTTTACACCTCAGTTGGGGAGATGACATCCATAATTCATGGGGTAAGGTGGTCTATGTTGCCCTGGTTTGGGTTTGAGTGGGATATGTGTGGGGTCTCTATGTCAGGGAGATCCCAGTCAGAGAGGCCTATAACAAGCTGACAAATGTCTTGGTGGAGAGATGGCCACCTAGTCCATAAAGCGGCTGTATGTGAAATAGACCACACTACTTGCCCAGTAGGATTTATAACTTGCCATTGTTGCTGAACAGGCTGATGGGGATTAGGAATGCTGGTGGCCAGGGGAAGAATCCATAGCCCTATCCACACGACAGACACGCAACTTGAGAGGGTTACCAGTCAGTTTCAGTTTCCAGCCGGAATCTGTACAGGGCACAGGCTTGAGATGTGAGGCATGTATCCAGGAAGTGATCCCATCCAATTTCACCACTGTAGGTGTTATAAGAAACACCTGGTATGGTCCTTTCCAGCGGGGTTCCAGGGGTGACACCTGGTGCCGTCTCACGTAGACTAAGTCTCCCACTTGATAACAATGTGGGGTTTCTTTGTCTCCAGGCTGATAAGCAGTGGCCAACTATTTCCACAGGTATCGCTGGGTGCTGGGTTTGTTCAAGGGCTTTAAGTCTGTCAAGCAAGGGTGTGTGAAAGGAATCATTAAGTCTCGAGTTGGGGTTAGGTCCCTTACTGGAGGAAGGGCACCATAGAGAATTTTATAATTGGTGAGGTTACACAAAGAGGCATAGAGGTTATTTCTTGCAGGAAACAGTGCATAAGATAGGAGCATAGTCCAATATTTTATGCCGGTCTCCAGGCTTAATTTCGTTAAGGTCTCTTTGATGGTTCTATTCATCCTTTCTACCTGTCCTGAGCTCTGGGGTCTATAAGCACAATGTAACTCCCAATTAATCCCCAGAATCCTGGCGAATCCCTGACTTACTTGGGCTACAAATGCCGGTCCATTGTCAGACCCTATTACCTTAGGCAAGCCGGACCTTGGAAAAATGTCTTCTAGGATCTTTTCGACCACCATCTGAGCCGGTTTTTTCTTCATGGGGAAGGCTTCGACCCATCCTGAAAAAGTACCTACAAAGACTAGGAGATATTTAAGTCCATAGCTTGCTGGCTTAATTTGAGTAAAGTCCACTTCCCAGAATTGTCCTGGTCTGGTTCCTCATAAGTGCTTCCTGCAGGAAGCTTGGATGGGTAAGTATTAACTAATTGACAGACTTGACAAGCTCTAGTCACCTGCTCAGCTATTTCTTTCCTCTTTGAGTCAGTCAATAATAAGTCCTTTCTTCGGTCCTTTAAGAGTGCCTACAACTTCTTTGAGTCTAAGTGGGTGAGCTAGTGTAAGTCTTTGACATAAAGGTGGGCTTTTTGAAATTGTAAACTTGGCTCTGTAGGGTCCCAGAGTTCTGTATCTGTCTCCTCAGATGATAAGTTTCCTGAAGGTTCCGGAGCTGCCAAGTCTCCTGATTTTTGTTCCCCCCCATGTGGAAAAAGTTAACAGAGTCACTTCGTTTAGGGCTGCCAATTAAGCTTCCTCATCTGCCCTTCTGTTTCCAACCACCACGGGGTCGTTTCCCTCCTGGGGCCCTGGACAGTGCCATATAGCTAGTTCTTTAGGGCCCTGCACTGCTGAGAGAAGGTGGAGGATCTCATCTTCATTCTTTATTTCTTTCCTGGAAGAGGTTACTATTCTCTTTGCTGGTAAATAGCCCTGTGCACATGAGCAGTGGCAAATGCATAGCGGCTGTCAGTGTATATGGTTGCCCTTTTGCTTGTTGCTAGTTCCAATGCTTTCGTAAGAGCAATCAGTTCTGCTTTTTGGACTGATGTCCCTTCTGGGACACCAGAGGACCAGATGACATTAGTTTTGCTAAGTACTGCTCGTGCAGCCCGCCGCTTACCGTCTTGGAGAAAGCTGCTGCCGTCCGTAAACCATACGACTTCAGGGCGAGGCAGTGGCTGATCCTTCAAGTCTTGTCGTATACTGGTTTTCTCTGCCAGTATGTTTTGACACTCATGAGCGACGGGTCCTGATGATACTTCTGGCAGCAGTGTAGCCGAGTTGAGTGGAGCAGGGGGTCCCAGCATTATACTGTCTTTGTCAAGCAAGAGGCTCTGGTAGTGCTTAATTCTGGAGTTTGATAGCCACCTCTCTGGAGGCTGGCAGATGATGCTCTCCAGGGCATGGGGGACTATAATGGTGAGCTTCTGTCCCAACGTTCATTCATGAGCATCTTTTATTAGAAGGGCTGCCACTGCTATAGCTCTTAAGCAAAGGGGCCACACGCTAGCCACTGGGTCCAGTTTTTTTTATAAGAATGCTACTAGCCATTTCCAAGGTCCCAATGTCTGAGTGAGCATTCCCCGTGCTATTCCTTTCTTTTCTTCTATGTAGAGATTGAAGGGTTTATCTACATCTGGTAGTGCTAAGGCTGAAGCAGAGAGCAACACCTTTTTGTTGACATTATCAATAGCTTGTTTGTACTCAGGGGTACATTGGAAGTGGGCATCCCCTTTCATCAGAGTGTATAAAGGTGCAGCCAGAGATGCGAACACAGGAATCCATAACCTGCAAAAGCTGGCAGTCCCAAAAACTCTCTGAGTTGTCTCTTATTAGAAGGGGGAGGTATCTGCACAACGGTTTGTTTTCTGGGCTCAGTGAGCCATCGTTTGCCATCCCTAAGAGAATAACCCAGGAAGATTACTTCTTGCTGACAAAAGTGGGCCTTTTGGCAGAAGCCCTATATCCAAGCCGAGCAAGCTCGAATAATAGTGCTTGGGTCCCAGACTCAGAGTTCTCCTTGGTGTCGGCTGCCAGTAGCAGATCATCCACATATTCGAGTGGGGTGACTTCAGGGTGGGCAGTTCTGAAGTCATTGAAGTCCCTGTGGAGGGCTTCATCAAAGAGAGTGAGGGAGATTTTGAACTCCTGTGGGAATCTAGTCCCGGTTAATTGGCCAGATGTTCCAGTTTTTGGGTTTATCCACTTGAAAGCAAACAGCAACTGACTGTCCTTATGTAGGGGCAAGCAGAAGTAAGCATCTTTTAAGTCCAGCACAGTGTACCATTCCCGGTCCGGATTCAGAGTGCTAAGCAAATTATATGGGTTGGGTACTGTGGGGTGAATGTCCTCCACTCTGTTGTTGATCTCTCTTAGGTCTTGAACAGGATGGTAGTCCCCAGTTCCTAGCTTTCTAACTGGTAGCAGCGGGGTATTCCAGGCTGATTGACAGAGCCTTAAGACCCCAAGAGTCAGGTATTTCTGAATATGGGGCCTTATCCCATCCTTAGCTTCTTTGCTTAGGGGATATTGTTTAACACTGATTGGAGAGGCAGAGGCTTTTAATTATACTGCTATTGGAGGTTGTTTAAGGGCTAGACCTAACCCAGCAGTTTCTGCCCAGACATTAGGATAATCTTTTATCCATTTCTGTGCGAGTTTGCTTTGTTGATCAGTCCTAGGGGACACGAAGAGTGATGTTCACCTTCTACGGACATAGTCAAAGCTGTGACTATGGGAGCTTTTACTGAAGGCTTTAGAAACTCCACTTGGGGACCATCAGGGATAAAGGTCATTCTAGACCAGAGTTTGGTAAGCAGATCCCTGCTCATCAATGGGGCTGGACATTCTGGGATTACTAGAAAAGAGTGTGGACTTTTCCATTTACTAGGTTCATAATCCTCTTTTTTGTCCAAGCCTGATATCTACTGCCATTAGCCCCTTGAACTAGGGACCATTTATTTATTTATAGGGGGCCCAGTGGGGTCTTAAGGGCTGAGTATACTGCTCCTGTTTCCATTTCAAAGTTCACTGGAATCCCCTCCACTTCAAATGTTACCCTGAGATCGGGGAGGGGATCCAAGCCCCGACTTTCTTAGTCCTCTTCTAGAGTCAGCATGGCGGGCTCGTGTGGCTGCTCCTTTTTGGGCCACTCTTTGGCTCAGTGTCCTTTTTCTTTTCAGTAGGCACATTGATCTGATGCCAGGGGCAGCCTTTGGCGTGGGCCCAGGTATCCCTTTCTGTCTCCCTGCATTTAACCTTCTGGAGTATTTTTTGCTGTGAATAAAACCTTAGCCAATGCTTTAGTCTGCCTTTTGCTCCTTTCATCCTTCTTTTGTTCCCTTTCCTTCTCTCTCCTCTGTTCCTTCTCCTCCTCAATTTCTCTCTTATAATATACTGTCTCAGGTTCTCTGACTAAATCTCTTAACATCATATCTTGTAATCCATCTAGACATTGTAACTTTCTCTTAATATCTAGGGCAGCCTGCTCGATAAAGGCCATTGCAACAGATGCCTTTTGGTCCTCTGCCTGAGGATCAAAAGAAGTATATTTCCTTTATGCTTCCATAATTCTCTCCTGAGACATACAGGGAGACTCATTAGGCCCTTGGATAATCTCTCTTACATTGGCCAAATTAGTCGGCCCTCTGGCGGTCGCTTGGTGACCCGCTATACCCGCTATTAGAGCCCGGCGATAAGTGGACAGATGCTACCTACCTTCAAAGTTGTTGGGTTCCCAGTTGGGACGGTTCATTGGCCCGTAGGGACAGAGAGGGAGCATCACAGGGGATTCTGAGTTTTCTATTATCCATCACCGCCGGGTTCCTTTAGGTGGCCCAGCTTCCTCCAGGGGAGGAGGGGCTGCTGCTGCTGCAGGAAAGTCCCCTGGAGGGCTTGAGTCTGGCCCAATTGCCTCTAGCAGCTGAGAGGCTGAGTCAGTGGCGGGAGGATCATCTGGAACATGTTGGGGGTTGGGGAGCGAGGGTAGAGAATGAGGAGGGGGAAGAGTATCCAGTCTTGTGACTCAGGGAGAATGGTGGGGAGAGCGGGAGTTGTGGAAGGTTTGAATGATATAATCATGAGGGAAGGGGTATATGTCTGTTGATCTGGGTGGCCACGTGGCCCCAGCTAAAAGACAATATCTCTGACTTTTCGGATTAGAGGGAAGTGGAAGGATCCTTCTGGTGGCCATCCGACTCCCAGGATGGGCCATTCTGAAGCTCAGAGAGTCTGCCAGCTCTGGCGTTTTACTGAAAAAGAAAGATTCTGGGTCCTTGAGCGGACATCAGTCCAATGATCAAGGGTCAGGGACAGAGGCATAGAAGTGCTTTGTCCCATAATGGAAGTTACTCAAACAGGGAGAGTGAAGACACAAACTCGACACACACAATGACAAACAGTAAACGTTTACCATGAGTCCAAGACAACGATTAGAACTGAGTAACTGGCAAAACCTGATGGGTTAGACAATAAATACAGACAGTAAACTCAACCTGAGTTCAGGACAATGAACAAAACTGAGTAGCTGGCAAAACCTTTTGGGCTGGAAAACCGAATCCTGAAGCAAAATATAACCCAGTTGAGGAAACTACTATTCCTTGATTTCCCTAGTCCTCTGGAGTGCCCCCAGGGACGTGACCTTTGGCTCTGTGACACTTCTGTCAGCCAACATAGGAGAGACCTAATGCCCTCACCCACAGCAACTTTGCCACGCCTTAAACGGAAACCCAAAACAAGAAACAGGCGCCTTACTTACCCTAAGAGAAGTCAGTTGGCGTCTTTTGTCCGCTGTTGCCGAATATCTCACCTGGGGCCTCCAGATGAAAAGGTGGGGCGAAGGTCGGAGAAAAACACCACCAAGAGACTTTCTCATGAAACAGAAAAGGGTTTATTGGGGGTCCAGCATGCTGGGGCTCAGAGCTCACATCAGAAAAGCAAACAACAAAGAGCCCAGAGAACAATTTGAGCAGAGTTTATATACATTCTTTAGAGAGGGCAGGGACTTTACATACATCATAGCCTCCTTTAGCAAATTACCATGTACCCTGGGAAAATCAAATAACAACTCCAAAACATGATTAGCACATTCATTGGCGGGAACAGGTCGGGCAGGGGGTGATTGGTCAGCCCTGTGAAGGGGTAGACATTTAAACTGATTGGTTGAAGCCCTGAGATGTATATGTGCTGAGCTGCACGGTTTCTGGGAAGGGGTTGTTAAGTAACAAGGTAGTCTGGGAAGATTTCAACTCACATCTAATGGACACATCAAAGAATTGTCTTTACTGACTCAGGAATTTCAGGTTCTCAGTGCAGCTTGTAAACTTTACAAAACCTAGTTCTTTACGTTTCAATTTCAATTTCTTTTATTCTTTCTGAACTTTACAAAGGAAGGCCAGAGACTTCATCCACAATGGCTGCTCTCTTAGCCATTTTGGTTTTGGATGCATGCATGGGATCTTTTTTAGATCCATTTTGTGCTGATATTCTAAGCCACAGCCTCACACAGGGTCAAGAGGCTGATTAAGACACATCCCTTTCCAAAGCAATTACTTCTCTGAGGTCAGTTACAGAACTTAGTCTCTGAGCAGAATCACACCAGAGTTCAAGCCCAGATGGACCCAGTCATCTCTTCCAACCGCCACACAAATGACCACAATTAAAACCAAAACACTCCCCCAAGGCCCTCATCTTTTTTCATATATACACTCATCATAACGTCTGGCTGGAGGTTTCCATGAATGGCGCAGTCCAAGAGAGTGTCCAAAATAAGCTCACTTGCCCCTCATTTGCCTAACATCAGGGTAGCCTGGACACCCTTCCAGTGAACCAGAATTGATCACATAGGTCTGCCGTTAATACTGCTCTGGTTCTCCAATTTGATGCCTACTAACTGTCAGGTATAGATTCCTTATGTGATTTGGAGTCATGAGAAAACTGAAGCACCTCTGCAGGGATTGGAAGAACTCATTTGACACAAAAGATCACTATTCTCACTTGATGGACATCAGGAAAATAACAGAGGAAGGTGAGAGACTTCATGCACAATGACTGATATTTTTGCCATTTTGGTTTTGGATGCACACATTGAATCTTTCTTTAGATCCATCAGGCACTGAGAAACTAAGCCATAGCTTCACAAAGGGCCAAGAGGCTGATTCAGACACATCCCTTTCCAAAGTAATTAAGCAAAGAGCCACAGGTGATGCCCATTTATTTCCATTTTAAAACTGTTTTCTTCAGGGTTCACAAAGGGTGGCCTGAGGCAAAGACCTTCCTGACACTCAGGACAACAGAACAATAGGTTAGCAAAAGGTCCAAAGCATGGTTTCTCCACTGAGACTTTCCTGGTCACACTGATATCTGAGTTTTCTGAGATGCTCGCCATTCCCTTCAGCTAACCAGTACATGGCCATGTCACAGAGCTTGGAGGTGGTACATATCTTTGACACAAAAATATTAGCCTATTCTGGAGAGTGGCCAAAATTCAGGAAGAAAACAGGAAATTAAGAAGGTTGTAGGTGTTGCCTTTCTATAAGGCGAGCCACAGTCCATTCATAAATTGGGAAGAATGAATGCTGGGAAGCTTTCTACTAGACAGGACACATCTATGGATGCATGCTCTTTTCTAATGTCTACAACCACAGACACACTGGGATACACAGACCTAGAAACACTCACCTTGTCAAAGGACTTTCTAGAAACAGTTCACTCCAAACCAAACAAACAGCCTTTCCTACCTATTCTCAGAACATGAGACAAAACCACAAACTCACAACCACACTCAAAAAGTCACCTCCTTCCCCCAAGTAAGTCTGTGACTATCCGAAGTGTCCTCTGACTGGTGGGCCATACTATGTTTCCCCAAAATGGCCTGTCCTGTCTCAGATCTGTTCTCCTTGTCCAACTCTGTGAAGTTGTCAGGAGCCTGTGCTGACCACTACCTGCTGTCTCAGGAAAGGCCCATTTTCAGAGGTCTACTTGAATTTGGCCATCCTCAAATCTTTAGGTACCAAGAAAGACAGACTCTGTCCTTGTTAAATCCAAACAAGTGAGCCTACTGGGAATGGGACGGGTACTGGGTCTTTGTGCCTGGCTTCCTGGATCCCAAGTTCAGAGAGTTCCATCCCCCAAGAAGTGAGGTAGGTCAATTCGTTCAAGAACGGAATGAGGTCACTGCCTTGGCAACCACTTTGTCCTAACAGTTGCATTCAAGGGTCCCTTGAGATGGAGGCTGCCACTACTTCCTGTGACACTTTCAGAAGTTAGAATTGTATATCAACCATAGGCACCCAGGAGAAGCTCTCCACACAGGGTTGGTTTGGTCCATCTTCTTTATATCAAGAGGAGAGAGGCTGATTCAGATACATCCCTTCATCCCGACTAGGTTGTTTGCCTTGAAGATGACTTTTGCTCTCTCAGGCCCTTCATAGCTGCCTAAATCTTCTCCAGGGATCATTTCTGCATCAACCTTTGAGGTTCTCAGCAGGTGGAAGATCCCGTACATTCCTGTATTGTAATACCAACTCTGTCCCTGCTCTTCTGCAAAGTTAGATTGAGGAACAGTGTATGGTTAGGGTTAATAACATATTCTATTTGGGTTAGGAATTATTCTGCTGGACAAATAATGGTATTGGGTACCTGCGATATTCACAAGAATATATAGGTGAAATATAAGTATGAAACCAAAATTCTAGGTACGATTTGAAGCCAGAAGGACATTGGGCCCTTTAGTGGTATACTTAGCTTTGAATTATGTTCTGCACAAATGTCTCAGATAAATCAATATGCAATGGCATAGGACCTTGTACCTTGGATGATTGAATGTTCAAGAGAACATCCAGTCAAAAAGGAATAGTCGGTAGGAATAGGAAGATGGTCAGTAGGTTTAGAAAAAAGAGTGAGTATAGGATTTGGACAAAAGGTTCATTAGCAATAGGGTTTCGGGTGGAGAGTGAAAGTAAATATGAGCACATATAAAGAGTCAGTCACAATGATGAACTGGGGAAAAATATGTAGGAAAGCAGATATTAATAGAGACATTAGGAAATCAGACAAAGTATAATGTGAGTGATAGGATTAGGCATTTTCAATATGGTTGAGGTGGAATATATAATCTTAGGAAGAAAGAAATATGTAGTCACCAATAGGATTGACATTTGAGAGCATTAGGCAACCAGGACATGGTTGTTTTTAGTAATCCATGCTCACTTTTCATTTTGCTTTGGTGAAAGGTTAATAAAATAGGTATTTGTCACTTCCTGTTTTTCTTTATGCTTAACAAAACACTGTTGAAATCTTGAGAACTGTTTGCTAATTTTGTTCCCAAAATGTGCTGTCCCCAACTGCCAAACTGCAGAATGTACTCCCTCACCCGGTTCCACAAAAACTGCCCACTTGCCCTGACCCATCAATTAATTTCCCTCCCTGTCCTCTCCAAAAAATTATGTAAGCTCTGTTTAAGTTGTTCTCAGGGCTCTCTGCTCTAGTCTAGTGAGCTCTGAGCCCCAGCATGCTGGAACCCCAATAAACACTTTGCTGTTGCTGAGTGAAAATGGTATACTGTTCTGTACTTAAAAGATGCTTTCTTTTGCTTGCCTCTGCATAAAGATAGTCAGTTGCTGTTTGCTTTCGAGTGGGTAGACCCAGATAACGGAACTTCTGGTCAACTAACTTGGACTAGACTCCCACAGGTGTTCAAAACCTCCCCCAGTCTCTTTGATGAAGCCCTCCACAGAGATCTCAACAACTTCAGAATTACGCACCCCAAAGTCACCCTGCTTCAATATGTGGATGTCCTGCTACTGGCAGCTAACAACAAGGAAAACTGTGAGTCTGGGACCCAAGCACTATTATCCGAGCTTGCTCAACTCAGGTATAGAGCTTCTGCCAAAAAGGCCCAAATTTGCCAGCAAGAAGGAATCTTCCTGGGTTATTCCCTTAGGGGCGGAAATGATGGTTCACTGAGCCCAGAAAACAAACCGTTGTGCAGATACCACCTCCATCTAACAGGAGACAACACAGAGAGTTTCTTGGGACTGCTGCCTTTTCAGGTTATGGATACCTGGGTTTGTGTTCTTAGCTGCTTCTTTATACCCGTTGTTAAATAAGGATGCCCAATTCCAATGGACCCTTGAGCACCAGCAAGCTTTTGATAACATTTAAGAACACTGACACTGAACTCCTCAACTTCACTGAGCCCAGCCTGCAATTTCAGAAAGCCCTACACTACGTTAAAAATGTACATCAACTTACTCACCTTGGTTCAAAGAAACTGCAGGCATTCCTGAAAGATCAGGAACAGAGATTTCGACTAACTTACTCACAGTGAAAAAAAATAACTGAACGGGTAACAAAAGCCTGTCGGTTCTGTCAATTGGTTATTGCTTACCCTTCCAAGCTTCCTGCAGGAAAGCACCTACGATGAACCAGACCAGGACAATTCTGGGAAGTAGACTTTACTAAAATTAAGCCAGCAAGGTATAGACTTAAATATCTCCTAGTCTTTGTAGATAAATTTTCAGGATGGATTGAATTCTTTCTCACAAAAAAAAAAATAAATAAATAACCGGCTCAAACGGTGGTCAAGAAGATCCTGAAAGATATTAAGATATTTTTTCAAGACAAGGCCTGCCTAAGGTAATAGGGTCTGATAATTAAACGGTGTTCATGGCCCGGGTAAGTGAGGGCTTAGCCAGGACCCAGGGGATTAATTGGAAGTTACATTGTGCTTCTAGACCCCAGAGCTCAGGACAGGAAAAAAAAATAAATTGAACCATGAAAGAGACCTTAACGAAATTAAGCTTAGAGACCGGCATAAAATATTAGACTGCCCCTGCCTTATCCACTGTTTCATGCAAGAAATACTCCCTCTGTTTCTTTGTGTAAACTCACCCCCTATGAATTTCTCTATGGTGCACCTCCTCTAGTAAGGCATGTAACCCCAACTCTAAGACCTAACGATGCCTTCCACACCCCCTTGCTTGACAGAATTAAATCTCTTGAAAGAACTCAATGATACCGGTGAAAACATCTGACAACTGCCTTGCAACCTGGGGACAAGGGGACTCCACATTGATATCAAGTAAGGGACTTCATCTACATAAGACAACATCAGGTGTCATCCCTGGAACCCTGCTTGAAAGGACCATACCAGGTGCTAATTATAACACCTACAGCGGTAAAAGTAGACGGAAACACTTCCTGGATCCATGCCTCTCATCTCAAGCCTGCGCCCTGTCCAGACTCTGTCTGGAAACTGGGAAAGACTGGTAACCATTTCAAATTGCATATTCGCTATGTGGATAAGGCTGTAGACTCTCCCCTTGGCCACCAGTACACCTAACGCTCATCAGCCCGTTCAGCAGCGATGGCTTATCACAAATCCTACTAGACAAGAAGTATGCTCTAACTCGTATACAGCTCCCTTAGGGACCTGGTGGCTAGCTCTCCACCCAGACATTTGTCAGCTGGCTATAAGTCTTTCCTATTAGGATATCGCTAATGAAAATCCCACTAAAATTCAATTAAATCCCTTCCATACCATAGATAATGGAAACAAACATTAGGGATTTAGGGACACGTGAGCCAGATGCAGGTTGGCTAGACTAGATTAGTATGTTTGCCCAGCAGACTATCAAAGCCACAAACAGCCATGGCTGTGTGGAGGGAAAGCCAACTTCTTTTGTAAGTGATGGGGATTTGAGCATACAGGGGCTGCCTGGTGGAACGCAAAATCCTCATCAAATTCAGTACACAGCATTGGCCATATTACCAATTAGACAACCAAAACTGATGGCCCCCAGAGGAGTCTCTAGATCCTCAAATTCTGTGTTACCTTTTTAACTTCTGCAAGTGCTCAAGAGGATGAAAGGAAATTCCCCTATGTGGAGGCCTTTTACCTCCTTCGCTCACTTCCTGAACTATGCATCTCCAATAGATCCTCACCCTCAGGTTTCTGCTCCAGACTCTCTACTGTCAGTCCCACCTCAGCAACCTGATTTCTCTCCTCCAGTTACTAGATCAAAAACCCAAACCTCCGCCAGTTCTCAGATCATTGCTCCCTTGCTGAGGTAGCAGGTACTGAGGTACCCCTCTAAACACTCACTCCTCTCTTCTCCTGTCAGTGCCTACACCCGGTCTCCCCATGTCCTCTTACCAGGTAACCCAAAGCTCAAACCAGCTGAGAAGAGCCCTCAGACCCCTATCCAAGATGTAATAAAAATGGCCTTTAAAGTTGCTTTGTCATCACTGAAAACAGGTTACTAAGAATTTAAAATCCCTCCCAGGCTTTCTGGGATACTCACTCCCGTCTTCCCCTCTGTTCTACCTGTTCTACTGCTCAAGATTTTGTTCCTAGGAAAATCCCAAACCCCTTTTCCATTATGCTTTTACATCTCTCTTTTCTCATTCTCAGATCCCCGGAGCTGCTCTCATTCCTCGCCTTCCCCGTCTTTCCCCTCTATACCAGGCCCACAGAAAAATCTTAACTGAACTTCTCCAGAAGTCTTCACCATGGATGACTTTAGAACTTTCAGCAAAAGAGTCCCTATAAAAGAGTTCAGTGTAGATAAACTTGCTCTTTTTCTGTTGCCCTGTTATACTTGGCCACTGCTTGGAAAAATCAGCACTTCTAAGTTAGACAACCCCTTAATAGTTTTTCACACAATATGTGAACAAGGCCTCTGGCCTTGAGCTGGGGCTTCACAGAGATGGCTACATTTCTAAAATAAAAAATACCAACTGGGCTTCATGGTAACAGCTGAAGGAGGATAAAAGAAAAGGAAGAACAAGCTCTCCCCCTCCCAGGTGTCCTTGAAAAGTTAACTTGCCCAGAACAGAGGAAATAACAGAAAAAAAAAATCTTTTTGTGAAGTTCTGCCGACTGTGAACTTCTGAGCCCCTTTTCTTTCATGTTGGGTACAAAATTCTGAAACTACCTAAACTTGGGGTTCAGGGCGTTAATTGATTACAACAGAAGCAATGCACTCTGAATCCGGTTGCAACCAAATAGCACTGTTTCCCTGTTTTCGGTGCTATCTTAGGTGCCTTGCCTTGTCTGTCCCTACAACAGTATAATTCTATATACTTAAACATTGTTTATGTTTTCATGAAATGGTCAACAGATGTGATTAATTGTGTAATGCTGCAGATGTTTCCCAGAGTGCTCTATAATGATGCAGGTTCATTTGAAATTCAAACAGGCGGGCATACAACACGGTTCCGCTGGGAACATATATCCCTAACTTTAGCCATCCTATTAGGAATAGGAGTTGCTGCAGGGGTGGGCACAGAAACCCCTGCCCTAGTCCATGGGACACAACAAATGACCCAATTAGTAGCAGCAATAGAACAAAACTTAAAGATAGTAGAAACCTCCATCACAGCTTTGCAGGAATATTTATCCTCTCTGTCTGAAGTTGTTTTACAGAACAGTCGAGGGTTGGACCGCCCATTCATGAGAGAAGGGGGCCTTTGTGCTGCATTGAGGGAAAAATATTGTTTTTATGCCGACCATACTGGAGTTGTAAAAAAAATCTATGAGTAAATTAAAAAGACACCTTGAGGAGCGTCACTGAGAGAGGCATAAAAAGGGTGGTTTGATTCTGATCCATACATTCCCTCTGGTTAACTACGTTTTTATCAACCATGGCCGGTCCAATAATAATCCTCATATTACTGCAAAGTATAAAACCCTGTTTGCTCAAACGTGTAATTTTTTTTCTCCAAGCTCAAATTGGACAAGTTAAACTTATGGTAATAACCCACTTGCAGACATAGAATGTGACACCAGCCTTGATCACTTTTATAATTATAAGTAGCCAGAAGAAGAAGTGGGGAATGAAAGGTTAACAAAATAGGTACTTGTAACTTCCTATTTTTCTGTATGCTTAACAAAACACTGTTGAAATATTGAGAACTGTTTGCTAATTTTGTTCCCAGAATGTGCTGTCCCCAACTGCCAAATTGCAGAATATATTCCCTCACCCGTTTACATGCAAACCGCCCACTCACCGTGACCCATCAATAAACTTCCGTCCCTGCCCTTTCCAAGGAAAGAATATAAGCTCTGCTTAAGCTGTTCTCAGGGCTCTCTGCTCTATTTCTGTGAGCTCTGAGCCCCAGCATGCTTGACCTCCAATAAACCTTTTGCTGTTGCATGAGACAGTCTCTTCGTGGTCTCTACCTCTGATGCTCGCACGAACATTACTTGAATGATTGAATGTATAAGAGAAAATCCAGTCAAAAAGGGATAGCCAGTAGGATTAAGAAGATAGTCGGTAGGTTTGGGAAGAAGACTGAGTATAGGATTTGGAACAAAAGTTCTTTAGCAATAGGGGTTCTGTTAGAGAGTGAATATAAATGTCAGCACATGAGAACAGTCACAATAATGAACTGAGGAAAATATGTAGGAAAGCAGATATCAATAAAGACATTACTAAATCAGGCAAAGTATAAAGTGAGTGATACAATTAGACATTTTCAACAGGGTGAGTTTGAATATATAATCTTAGGAAGAAACAAATATGTAGTCACCAATAGGATGGACATTTGAGAGCATAAGGCAACCTTGACATGGATGATTTTTGTAAACCATGCTCACTTTCTATTTAGGATTTCGTACAATCTAAGTGTGACCTTTGCATTTGTGTCCAGAATTTTACTGTGATAAAATATATATGTAGATCTGGTGACACAAGTATTTCTTCCACCATTTCTGGGAGCAATATTTTGAAGGCATATAAATGGGTATTGGGTGTACAAAGAGGTGTACACTGTGTCCATGAATATAGAGATAATGCATGAATAGACCATACAGTGAATAAATAATATAACTGTTTCCACTTTAAATTATGGATTGAATTGATATTTGAAAATATATAAGAAATCTTATATTGATTTACAATCATTCATTCTAACCAGTTATACATCTAATATTAATATTATGGTTATGGTTTATCATGAAGATATGTTAGTTTTGCTTCAAAAGCGATTATGGAAATCCAAAATAATGTGTTTGGATACAGTCAGTCACAATGCTGGCAATATGTGAACAAGGCCTCTGGCCTCAAATTGTGGCTTCACAGAGATGGCTACATTTCTAAGATAAAGAAGTTACCAACTGGACTCCATGCTAACAGCTGGCAGGGAGAAAAAAGAAAGAGAAGAAAAAAGCTCTCCCCCTCCCAGGTGTCCTTAAAATGTTAACTTGCCCAGAACAGAGAAAAAAAAACAGAAACAAAAACTGCTTTCTCTGAACTTCTGCAGACTGTGAACTTCTGAGCCGCTCCCTTACATGTTGGGTACAAAATTCTGAAACAACCTAAACTTGGGGTTCAGGGAAGTAACTGATTACAACAGAAGCAATGCCCTTTAAATCTGGTTGCAACCAAATAGGACTGTTTCCCTGTATTCGGTGCTATCTTAGGTGCCTTTCCTTGCTTTGTCCATCCCTTTTCTCATTTAAAGACCAGTCAAGAAACATGGAGAAACACATGTGTTCTGAAGCAGAAAGTGATTGATAGTGAAACAAATGCCTATAAATTTCCTAACTTGTGGATGAAATTTATATCCTATGATGTGCATTAATTGAAGAAATACTAATCTACCAGTGTTGAATAAAAATGAACGTCAAAATACACATCATGTCCGATTGGAATCTACTTGCATTAATATTAAACTGGGTCAGTTACTGTAGAAATATTAGGATTCTTATGCACCATTCACTGAAGTTAGTTTTCAGTACTAGGAAACAAATATGTATTTCAGGTGAATGAATATTTCTAAGAATAATCTTGTGAAAAGTTGATTATAAATCCACATACATGAATATGAATGAATTTGATGAGTGTAAAATAAGACACATATTTCATTTGTTGAAAAATCTGGAGAGTGTATATATATATATATATATATATATATATATATATATATATATATATACATACACACACACACACATTAAAAACAGCAATATATATGCCAATTGAAATTTATAATGAAATATATATCATCGACAGATAGAAAAATATTTATTTTACTGAACATGGATTTATGAATAATATTGTTCAAGTAGGAAGATCACCCATAATTTAAATTTTCGGTTCCAACATCGTTTAAGAGGAGTGATCCCTTACAATTTGTATCTGCCAAGTCAGCCACCTCACAAGAATGTACGTGTGGTACCAGGTAGGATTCTATCTGTGCATATAAAAATACAGGTGGTGAATAGGCTACAGAGAAAGGGAGAAAGGAATTCATAGGTGGTTAACTTTAAAAAAAACATGGAGAACTATTTCAACAAAAAATTGACTAGATTTATAAATCCTACCCTATATAATGCAAAAGGTAAGTCCAACTATACACCATGCCTCCTCTGAAATGGTTGTATTTTCATTCTGTTTGGGTTATTTTTCTCCATCATATTAGTATTAGTAGTCAGAATATAGTAGGGTAGGGGTTAGTGTCAGGGATTCAGTATTTCGAATGGAAAATTGGAAAATGAATACAATGTGTATGTAAACATGTGCTACACAAAAATGTTTCCACTCTTATCCAGAACAATGCCTTGACAGTACCTTCGCTCCAACTAAAACATCATTAGAGGAGAAGAGTTAGAAAATCAGTGAAAACACATCTTGAATGGAATATGCTCAGGATTTTGAAACCTTGGAGGTGGTAGAGGAGTTTGCAAAAGTAAGGGACTGGGTGAACACTCCACAAACATGGAGTTCTGTTGAACTAAAGACTTCTTGAGAAACTGCCTCTGAATTTGGGCACTTGAAATATATCTTGTTGTCACAAGCTTTAGCTTCCTTTGTAGTGAGACCATCAAACCTGGGTCTGCATCTATGTGACCTGGAGGACACGGTTTTTTATTTTCTAATGAAAATGAGGCAGCAGTGCTGAATTCTCACTTTGTAGGTAACCTGTGGACACTGGGGGCTAAGTGTCTCCCAGTGTGGGCTGTGAAGCCATTTGGTCATCCTCCAATTTTCGTGGTGTTTGTTGCTGCTGCATTGGGGATTTGGTATTTGCTTCACGAAATACAAGGAGTTCAACTGTGTCACAGTGCTGGAGGGAGTTCTGTGACGAGTGGTGGGTCAGGGTCTGCAGGAGAATGCACCAACCAGGCTTCTATCCCACATAGCTTGCCCCCTTGACCATAGCAACCTGATTCTGAACATTGCCCTGAAAGCTCTCCATATAACAAGATACCTTTACACAGAAGTATCTACTGGCTGCACCATGTCAGTAACATTGCCCCACCACATGTTTTATCACACACCTGCCAAGCACTGTTCTAGGCCCACTATTCAGCAGGCTCCAACGTACTGGCATCTCTATTCAACACAATTTTCATGAAACCTAGTGAATCCAGGCACTGTCTGGTGTACTCAAGATCAGCATCAGGACATCCAAAGGTTCTCCAGTGCCACCTGGTCTTGGGAATTTCAAAAATTTCATGGTATCTGTTTAGCCATTTTTCAAGGATGATGTTGGAGGCACTGTGGGTTTCAATATATTCAGGACCTGTTAAATGGTGAGGAAGCTCATTTCAATGAAAGCTCTGGGGAACTCTCAAGGGCAAGGCTTCCCAAAGAGTGGTCAAAAGGTCGCATGAAGCCAGGCCTATTGAGTTCTACAATGTGAGGTCCATGTGTTTTTTGACTCTCAACTATGGCTGCCAAGTCTTTCAGAATAAAATAATGTGATTTCCTCACTGAGATTCCCAGTGATCTGTGGAAAGTCAATCTGGGCCTAGATCTCAGTTTCCAATGGTCACTCTCATGTGTGGTCTCCTAAAATCCCAAAACAATTGATGGCAATACTTCTCTGAGGTCTGTTCCAGAACTCAGTCTCTAAGGGGAATCACACCAGAGTTCAAGCCCAGGTGGACCCAATCATCTTTTCCAACTGCCACACAAATGACCACAATTAAAACCAAAACACTCCCACACGGCCCTCATCTTCTTCATAACCTTTGGCTGGAGTTTTCCATTAGGGGCGCAGTCAAAGACAGTGTCCAAAATAAGCTCCCTTGTCCCTCATTTGCCTAAAATCTCAGTGGCCTGGACACCCTTCATGTGAACCAGGAGTAATCAAATAGGTCTGCCATTAATACTTTTCCACTTCTACAATTTGAGGCTTTCTGACTGTGGGGTTTAGATTCTTTATGTGATTTGGAGTCATGAGAAAATCCAAGCACACATGGGCAAGCTTTTGCAGGGATTTGGAGAATTCTTTTGACCCAAAGGATCCCTATTCTCACTTGATTGAAGTGAGAAACCTTACAGAGGAAAGCTAGAGACTTCATCCACAATGACTGCAATTTTTGCCCTTTGATTTTGGATGCACACATGGGATCTTTCTTTAGATTCATCAGGTGCTGATAATCTAAGCCACAGCCTCACACAGGGCCAGGAGGCTGATTCCGACACATCCCTTTCCAAAGCAATTAAGCAAAGAGCCACAGGTGATGCCCATTCATTTCCATTTGAAAACTGTTTCTTAGGGCTTCACAAAGGGGTGGCTGGAGGCAAAGACCTTCCTGACATTCAGGGCAAAAGAAAAATAGGTAAGCAAAAGGCCCAAAGCAGGGTTTCTCCACTGTGACTTTTCTGGTCTAACTGATATCTGAGTTTTCTGAGGTGCTCGCCAGTCCCTTCAGCTATCCAGTACATGGCCATATCACAGAGCTTGGAGGTGGTACATATCTTTTACTCAAAACCATGAGCCTATTCTGGAGTGTGGCCAGAATTCAGGAAGAAAATAGGAAATTAGGAAGATAGCAGGTGTTGCCCATCCATAAGGCAATCTTCTGCCTAATCATAAATTGGGCAGGATGAATACTGGGAAGCTTTCTACTAGACAGGACACATCCATTGATGCATTCTATTTTCTAATGTCTACAACCACGGACACAGTGGGACACACAGACATAGAAACACTCGCCTTGTCACATGACTTACTAGAAACAGTCCATACCAAACCAAACAAACCGCCTTTCCTATCTATTCTCAGAACATGAGACAAAACCAAAAACTCACACCCACAACCACAAAGGCACCTCCTTCCCCCAAGTAGGTCTGTGACTATCCAGAGGGTGGTCTGACTCGTGGGCCATAATATATTCCCCCAACATGGCCTGTCCTGTCTCAGATCTGGTCTCCTTAGCCAACTCTGTGAAGTTGTCAGGAGTCCGCGATGAGCCACTACCTGCTTTCTCTGGAAAGGCCAGTTTTCAGAGCTTTCCTGGCATTTGGTCATCCTCACAACAGTAGGACCAAAAAATAATGTCTCTGTCCTTGTTCAATCAAAACAAGTGAGCCCAATGGGACTGGGACTGGGCCTGACTCTGGGTTCCTGGCTTCCTGGATCAAAAGTTCACAGTGTTCCATCACCAAAAGTGTAAGGTGTGGTCATTTCTTTAAGGAACTGAATGAGGTCACTGCCTTGGCAAACACTTTGTCCTCACAGTTGCTTTCAATTGACCAATGAAACGGAGGCTGCCCCTACTTCCTTTGAAATTTTCACAAGTTAGAATGGTAGATCAACCATAGGCTCCTGGAACAGCTCTCCACACAGGCCTGGTTTGGTCCATCTTCTCTAAATTAAGAAGAGAGAGGCTGATTCTGACATATCCTTTCATCCTGACCAGGATGTTTGCCATGGAAGATGACTTTTGCTCTCTCAGGTCTTTCATAGCTGCCTACATCTTCTCCAGGGATCATTTCTACATGGACCTTTGAGGTTCTCAGCAGGTGGAAGATCACCTACATTTCTGTATTGTAAGTCAAACTCTGTCCCTGTTCTTCTGTAAAATTAGATTGAGGGAACGGTGCATTCTTAGGGTTAATAACATGTTCCATTGGGGTTAGGAATCATTCTGTGAGATGAATAATGGTATTGGAACATGCAATATTTATAAGAATATATTGGTGAAATATAAGTATGAAAACAGAAATCTAGGTAAGACTTGAAGCCCAGAAGGGCATTTTGCCCTTGATTGGGATACTTAGCTTTGAATTACATTCTGAACAGTTGTCTCAAATAATTCGATATCGAATGGCAAAAGACCTTGTACCTTGGATGATTGAATGTAGAAGAGAACATCCACTCAAACTGGGATAGTCAGTAGGTTTAGGAAGAAGAGTGAGTATAGGTTTTGGAACAAATTTCATTAGTAATAGGTTTTTGGTTAGAGAGTGAACGTAAATGTCAGCACATGAGAAGAGTCAGTCACATGATGAACAGGGGAAAATATGTAGGAAAACAGATATCAATAGACACATTAGGAAATAAGGCAAAGTATAATGTGAGTGATAGGATTAGACATTTCCAACAGGGTTGAGTTTGAATATATAATCTTAGGAAGAAACAAATATGTAGTCACCAATAGGATTGATATTGAGCATTAGACAACCTGGACATGGATGTTTATAGTAATACATGTTCAATTTCCATTTAGGCTATGGTACAAACATAAGTGTGAGCCTTGCGTTTTGTGTCCAGAATATCACTGTGATAAAATATATATGTAGATCAGGTTACATGAGTAATTCTTCCACCATTTTTTGAAGCAATATTTTGAAGATGTATAAATTAGTATTGGGGGTACAAAGAGATGTACCCTGTGTATATGAATCTAGAGAAAATGCATGAGTAGACCACACTGTGAATTAATAATATAACTAGTTCTACATAAAATAATGGATTGAATTGATATCTTAAAATATATAAGAAATCTTATATTGAAATACTATCATTCATTCCAACTAGTTATACATCTAATGGTAATATTATGGTTATGGTTTATCATGAAGGGTGTGATTTTTGCTTCAAAAGTGATTATGTAATTCAAAAATCATGTGTTTAGAAAGTAGTCTCATGAAACGACCAGTCAAGAAACATGGAGGAATACATTTGTTCTGAAGAAGGAAGTGATTGAAAGTGAAACAAATGCCTATAAATATGCTAACTTGTGGATGAAATATATATCATATGATGTGCATAAACTGAAGAAATAGCAACGTACCAAGTCTTGAATAAAAATGAACGTCAAAATACATGTCATGCCCCATAGGAATCTACTTGCATTGATGTAAAACTGAGTCAGTTACTGTAGAAATATTAGGATTTGTATGCATCGTTCACTGAAGTTAGTTGTCTGTATTAGGAAACAAATATGTATTTCAGGTGGATGAATATTTCTGAGTATAATCTTGTGAAAAGTTGATTATACATCCACATATATGAACATAATAGAATTTAGAGAGTGTATAATAAAACACATATATTTTGAAAAATCTGGATAGGAGATATATATATATATATATATATATATATATATATATATATATATATATATACAAAAAAAACAAAGACATTAAAAAGTAGCAATATGTATGCCAATTGAAATTCATAGTGAAATATATATCATCCACAGATGCAAAAATATTTATTATACTGAACATGGATTTATGTATAATGTTGTTCAACTAGGAAAATTAATCCAAAGTGTATGCAAAATTGTGATACAAAAAATCTTTCCACTCTCATCCTGAACAATGCCTTGACTTACCCTCACCTTAAGTAATTCACAATTATATGAAAAGAGGTAAAAAATCTGTGAGTACATATCTGGAATTGAATATGCTCATGATTTCACAACTTTGCAAGTGGTTGATGAGTTTCCAAAAGTAAGGAACAGGGTAAACACTTCACAAACATGGAGCTCTGCTGGACTAAAGACTTCTTGAGAAACTGCCCCTGAGGTTGTGCACTTGAAATATATGTTTTTGTCAGGAGCTTTACCTACCTTTGTTGTGAGACCATCAAAGCTGGGTCTGCATCTATGTGACCTAGAGGACATGGTTTCTTATTTTCCAATGAACATGAGGCACCAGTGCTGAAGTCTCTCTTTGTAGGTAAACTGTGGCCACTTCGGGCAATGTGACTCCCCGTGTGGACTTTGAAGCCATTTGGTCATCCTCCACTTTTCGTGGTGTTTCTTGCTGCTACACTGGGAGTTTGGTATTTGCTTCATGACATACAAGGAGTTCAACTGGCACACAGTGCTTGAGGGAGTCTTGTAACGTGTGGTGGGTCAGGCTCTGCAGGAAAATGCACCAACTAGGCTTCTATCCCACATTGCTTACCGCCTTGACCATAGAAACCTGATTATGAACATTACCCTGAAACCCCTGCATATAACAAGATGCCTTTTCATATAATGGTCTCCTGGCTGCACCAAGTCAGTCACAAGCCATTTGGAAGCCAATGGCAGATCCACATGGCCACAACACAGATGTATTACCACACATCTGCCCACCACTGCTCTAGGCCCACTACTCAGCAGCCTCCAACTTACTGGCATCTCTGTACTACACAATTTTCATGAAACCCAGTCAATCAAGGCACTGTCTGTTATACTTATGATCAGCAACAGGACATCCAATGGTTCTCCAGTGCCACCTGGTCATTGGGAATTTCAAAAATTTCATGGTGTTTATCTATGCATTTTTCAAGAATGAAGTTGGAGGCACTTTGGGGTTTCCATTCATCTAGGAACCATTACATGGGGAGGAAGCTAATTTCAATGAAAGCTCTGAGGAACTCTCATAGGCAAGGCTTCCCAAACAGTGGCCAAAAGGTCACATGAAGCCAGGCCCATTGAGGTCTACAACGTGAGGTCCATGTGTCTTTTGACTCTAACTATGGCTGCCAAGTTTTTCAGAATAAAATCATGTGATATCTTTGCTGAGATTTTCAGTTCTCTGTGGAAAGCCATCCTGGGCCTAGATCTCAGGTTTCAAGGGCAACTCTCATGTGTGGCCTCCTACAATCCCAACACAATTCATGGCAATACTTCTCTGTCGTCAGTTCCCAAACTCAGTCTCTAAGGGAAATCACACCAGAGTTCAAGCCCATGTAGACCCAGTCATCTCTTCCAACCGCCACACAAATGACCACAATTAAAACCAAAATATTTCCACATGGCCCTCATCTTCATCCATATAGACACTCATCATAAACTCTGGCTGGAGGTTTCCATGAGGGGCGCAGCCCAAGACAGTGTCCAAAATATGCACCCTTGCCCCTCATTTGTCTAAATTTAGGGTGGCCTGGAAACCCATCCTGTGAACAAGGAGTGATCATATAGGCCTGCTGTTAATACTGCTCTGCTTCTCCAATTTGAGGCCTACTGAATGTCAGGTATAGATTGCTTATGTGATTTGGCATCATGAGAGAACCCAAACACTTCTGCAGGACTTTGAAGAACTCATTTGACCCAAAGGAATCCTATTCTCACTTGATGGAGTTCAGGACCTAACACAGGAAGACAAGAGACTTCATCCACAATGACTGATCATTTTGCCATTTTGGTTTTGGATGCACACATGGGATCTTCTTTAGATTTATCAGGAGCTGAGAATCTTAGCCACCCCCTCAATCAGGGCCTAGTGTCTGATTAAGATACATCCCTTTCCAAAGCAATTAAGCAAAGAGCCACACGTGATACCCATTCCTTTAAATTTGAAAACTGTTTCTTCAGGCTTCTAAAAGGGGTGGCCTGAGGCAAAGACCTTCCTGACATTCAAGGCAACAGAACCATAGGTAAGCAAATGGACCAAAGCAGGGTTTCTCCACTGAGACTCTACTGCTCACACTAATATCTGAGTTTTCAGAGATGTTCCCATTCCCTTCAGCTATCAAGAACATGGACATGTCACAGAGCTTGGAGGTGGTACATATCTTGGACAATAAATCATGAGCTTATTCTGGAGAGTGGCCAGAATTCAGGAAGAAAACAGGAACTTAGGAAGTTAGTAGTTGTTTCCTATCCATAAGGCAAACCACAGTCCATTTATCAATTGTGAACGATGAATGCTGGGAAGCTTTCTACTAGACAGGACACCTCCATTGATGCATTCTCTTTTCTAATGTCTAAAACCACGGACACAGTGGATACACAGACATAGAAACACTTGCCTTGTCAAAAGAGTAACTAGAAACAGTCGACTCCAAACCAAACCAACCACCTTTTCTACCTATTCTCAGAACATGAGACAAAACCAGAAACTCACACCCACACACTTAAAGGCACCTCCTTCCCAAAAGTGGGTCTGTGACTATCCAGAGTGTCCTCTGACTGGTGGGCTATACTATGTTCCTCTCGAAATGGCCTTTCCACTTTCAGATCATGTCTCCTTGGCCAACTCTGTGATGCTGTGAGGAGCCTGCAGTTAGCCACTACCTGCTATCTCAGAAAAGGCCCCTCTTCAGAGCTCAACTGGCATTTGGCCATCCTCACATCAGTAGGTACCAAGAAAGTCTTACTTGTACTTGGTAAATCCAAACAAGTGAGCCCACTGGGACTGGGACTGGGACTGGCTCTCGGTGCCTGGCTTCTTGCATCACAATTTCAGAGAGTTCCATCACCAAGGAAGTTAGCTAGGTCACTTCCTTCAGGAACTGAATGAGGTCCCTCTCTTGGCAACAACTTTGTCCTAACAGTTTCTTCCAAGGGTCCCTTTAGATGGAGGCTGCTCCTACTTTGTGTGACAATTTGACTAGTTAAAATGGTATATCAAAATAGGCACCTGGGAACAGCTCTCCACGCAGGCCTGGTTAGGTCCATCTTCTCTACATTAAGAAGAGAAAGGCTGATGCATACACATCCCTTCATCCTGTTCAGGTTGTTTGCCATGGAAGATGGCTTTTGCTCTCTCAGATCCTTCATAGCTGCCTACATCTTCTCCAGGGATCATTTCTGCATCGAACTTTGAGGTTCTCAGCAGTTGGAAGATACCCTACATTACTGTATTGTAAGATGAACTCTGTCCCTGCTCTTTTGTAATTTTAGATTGAGGCAACAGTGTATGGTTAGGGTTAATTACAGGTTCGATTTGGGTTAGGAATCATTCTGCGGGATGAATAATCGTCTTGGGAACCTGCAATATTTATAGGAATATAGAGATGAAATATACGTATGAAAACAGAAATCTAGGTAAGATTTGAAGCTCAGAAGTGCATTGGGCAACTGATTGTGATACGTAGCTTTGAATTACGTTCTGCATACATGTTTCAGAAAAATCGATATACAATAGCATAGGACCTTGTACCTTGGATGATTGAATGTAGTAGAGAACATCCACTCAAAAAGGGATAGTTGATAGGATCAGGAAGATAGTCAGTATGTTTCGGAAGAAGAGTGAGTATAGGATTTGGACCAAAGTTCATAAGCAATAGGGTTTCGGTTAGAGAGTGAATGTCAATGTCAGCACATGTGAAGGGTCAGTCACAATGTTGAACTGGAGAAAATATGTAGGAAAGTAGATATCAATAGAGACATTAGGAAATCAGGAAAAGTACAAAGTGAGTGAATAAATTAGACAATTTCAATGGTATTGAGGTTGAATATATAATCTTAGGAAGAAACAAATATGTAGTCACCAATAGGATTGACATTTGAGAGCATTAGGCAACCTGGTCATGGATGTTTTTAGTAATCCATGTTCAGTTTCCATTTAGGCTTTGGTACAGTCATACGTGTGAATTTTGCATTTTGTGTCCAGAATATTACTGTGATACCATGCATATGTAGATCAGGTGATATGAGTATTTCTTCCACCATTTCTGGGAGCAATATTTTGAAGATGTATAAATTAGTATTGGGGATACAAAGAGGTGTAACCTGTGTCTATTAATATAGAGATAATGCATGAATAGACCATACTGTGAATAAATAATATAACTGGTTCCACTTTACAAAATGTATTGAATTGATATCAGAAAATATATAAGAAATCTTTTATTGATATAAAATCATTCATTCCAACCAGTTATACATCTAATAGTGATATTATAGTTATGGTTTATCATAAAGTGTGTGTCCATTTTGCTTTAAAAGTGATAAAGGAAATCGAAAATAATGTGTTTGGAAAGAAATCTCATGAAAAGATCAGTCAAGAAACATGGAGAAAAACATGTGTTCTGAAGCAGGAAGTGATTGAAATTGAAACAAATCCCTATAAATTTGCTAAATTGTGGAGGAAATATATATCCTATGATGTGCATAAACTGAAGAAATTGTAATGTCCCAGTGTTGAATAAAAATGAACGTCGATATACACATCATGTCCCATAGGAATCTACTTGCATTGATGATAAACTGTGTCAGTTACTGTAGAAATGTTAGGATTTGTATGCACCATTCACTGAAGTTAGTTTTCAGTACTAGGAATCAAATATGTATTTCAGGTGGATGAAATTTTCTGAGAATAATCTTGTGAAACGTTGATTATAAATCCACGTTCATGAACATGAATGAAATTAGGAAGTGTACATAAGACACATATATTTCATATTTTGAAAAATATGGAGAGAGAGTGTATATATATATATATATATATATATATATATATATACACACACACACACACACACACACACACAGAGACATTAAAAATAGCAATATATGCCAATCAAAATTCACCATGAAATATATATCATCCACAGATCCAAAAATATTCATTTTACTGAACAAAGATTTGTGTATAATTTTGTTCTCTAGGAAGCTCACCCATAGGTTGAATTTTCAGTTCCAACGGCGTTTATGAGGAGTGATCTCTTCTCTCAATTTGTATCTGCCAAGTCAGCCACCTCACAAGAATGTACGTGTAGTACCAGGTAGGATTCTCTATGTGCATATAAAAATATATGTGCTGAGTAGGCTACAGAGAAAGAGAGACAAGAATTCACATATTTGTTATCTTTAAAATCACATGGACAACTATTGCAACAAAAATTGTCTAGATTAATAACTCCTAACCTTTATAATGCAAAAGGCAAGTCCAACTATAAACCGTGCCTCCTCTGAACTGTTTGTATTTCTATTATGTTTGGGTTATTTTTCTGCCTCATATTAGGATTAGTAGTCAGACACTAGTAGGGTATGGTTTAGTGTCAGGGATTCAGTATTTCAAATGGAAAATTGGAAAATGAATCCAATATGTATGCAAATATGTCCTACACAAAAGTCTTCCCACTCTCATCCAGAAAAATCCATTGACATTATCTTCACCCTATGTAAGATGCAATTCGAAGAGAAGAGTTAGAAAATCTGTGAATACATATCTGGAATGGAAAATGCTCAGGAGTTCACAACCTTGGAGGTGGTAGAGGAGTTTCCAAAAGTAAGTGACTGCGTAAACACTCCACAAACATGGAACTCTGCTGGCCAAAAGCCTTCTTGAGAAACTGCCTCTGAGTTTGGACACATGAAATATATCTTGTTGTCCGGAGCTTTAGCTTCATTTCTGGTGAGACCATCAAAGTTGGATCTGCATCTATGTGACCTGGAGGACATCGTTTCTTATTTTCCATTGAACATTAGGTACCGGTGTTGATTTCTCTCTTTGTTGGTAAACTGTGGCCACTGGAAGCTTAGTGTCTCCCTGAGTGGACTGTGAAGCCATTTGGTCATCCTGAACTTTTTGTGGTGTTTCTTGCTGCTGCACTGGGAGTTTGGTATTTGCTTCACGAAATACAAGGAGTTCAACTAGGATATAGTGCTAGAGGGAGTTCGGTGACGTGTGTTGGGTCAGGGTCTGCAGGAGAATTCACCAACCAGGGTTCTATCCCACATAGCTTGCCCCCTTGACCATCGCAACCTGATTCTGAACATTGCCCAGAAACCTCTCCATATAACAAGATGCCTTTTCATATAATAGTCTGCTGGCTGTACCAAGTCAGTCACAAGCTATTTGGAAGCCAATGGCTGATCCACATGGCCACACCACAGTTGTATTATCACACACCTGCCCACCACTGCTCTAGGCCCACTACTCAGCAGGCTCCAACTTACTGGCATCTCTGTTCCACACCATTTTCATGAAACCCAGCCAATCAAGTCACTGTCTGTAACACTAATGATCAGCAAGAGAACAACCAATGGTTCTCCAGTGCCACTTAGTCATTGGGAATTTCAAAAACATCATGGTATTTATCTATCCATTTTTCAAGAATGAAGTTGGAGGCACTTTGGGGTTTCCATTCTTCCAGGAACCATTACATGGGGAGGACTCTCATTTCAATGAAAGCCCTGAAAAACTCTCACAGGCAAGGCTTCCCAAACAGTGGCCAAAAGGTCACATGAAGCCAGGCCCATTGAGGTCTACAACGGGACGTCCATGTGTCTTTTGACTCTTAACTATGGCTGCCAAGTTTTTCAGAATAAAATCATGCGATATCCTTGCTGAGAATTTCAGTTCTCTGTGGAAAGCCACCCTGGGCCTAGATCTCAGGTTTCAAGGGCAACTCTTATGCGTGGCCTCCTAAAATCCCAACACAATTCATGGCAACACTTCTCTGAGGTCAGTTCCAGAACTCAGTCTCTAAGAGGAATCACACCAGAGTTCAAGCACATGTGGACCCTGTTATCTCTTCCAACCGCCACACAAATGACCACAATTAAAACCAAAACATTCCCACATGTCCCTCATCTTCATCCATATAGACAGTCATTATAAACTCTGGCTGGAGGTTTCCATGAGGGGCGCAGCCAAGACAGTGTCCAAAATATGCACCCTTGCCACTCATTTGTCTAAATTCATGGTGGCCTGGACACCCTTCCTGTGAACCAGGAGTGATCAAAAAAGCCTGCCATCAACGCTGCTTTGCTTCTCCAATTTGAGGCCTACTGACAGTCAGGTATAGATTCATTATGTGATTTGGCATCATGAGAGAACCCAAGTACTTCTGCAGGACTTTGAAGAACTCATTTGACCCCAAAAAAATCCCTATTCTCACTTGATGGAGGTCAGGAACCTATCGGAGGAAGGCAGGAGACTTCATCTACAATGACTGATCTTTTTGCCATTTTGGTTTTGGATGCACACATGGGATCTTCTTTACATCTATCAGGAGCTGAGAATCTTATCCACAGCCTCAAACAGAGCCTAGTGTCTGATTAAGACACATCCTTTTCCAAAGCAATTAAGAAAAGAGCCACAGGTGATGCACATTCATTTCCATTTGAAATCTGTTTCTTCAGGCTTCACAAAGGGGTGGCATGATGCAAAGACCTTCCTGACATTCAAGGCAACAGAACCATAGGTAAGCAAATGGACCAAAGCAGGGTTTCTCCACTGAGACTTTACTGCTCACACTGATATCTGAGTTTTCTGAGATGTTCCCATTCCCTTCAGCTATCAAGAACATGGACATGTCACAGAGCTTGGAGGTGGTACATATCTTGGACAATACATCATGAGCTTATTCTGGAGAGTGCCCAGAATTCAGGAAGAAAACAGGAACTTAGGATGTTAGTAGGTGTTTCCTATCCATAAGGCATACCACGGTCCATTCATCAATTGTGCAGGATAAATGCTGGGAAGCTTTCTACTAGACAGGACACCTCCATTGATGCATTCTCTTTTCTAATGTCTACAACCACGGACACAGTGGATACACAGACATAGAAAGTCGCCTTGTCAAAAGACTTACTAGAAACAGTCGACTCCAAACAAAACCAACCACATTTCCTACCTATTCTCAGAACATGAGACAAAACCGCAAACTCACATCCACAAACAAAGGCAACTCCTTCCCAAAAGTAGGTCTGTGACTATCCGGAGTGTCCTCTGACTGGTGGGCCATACTATGTTCTCCACAAAATGACCTCTCCTGTCTCAGATCTTGTCTCCTTGGCAAACTCTGTGATGCTGTGAGGAGCCAACGGCTAGCCACTACCTGTTATCTCAGGAAAGGCTTCTCTTCAGAGCTCTCCTGGCATTTGGCCATCCTCACATCAGTAGGTACCAAGAAGGTCTGACTCTGTACTTGGTAAATCCAAACAAGTGAGCGCACTGGGACTGGGACTGGGACTGGCTCTTGGTGCCTGGCTTCTTGCATCAAAATTTCAGAGTGTTCCATCACCAAGGAAGTTAGGTAGGTCACTTCCTTCAGGAACTGATTGAGGTCACTGCCTTGGCAACAACTTTGCCCTAACCATTGCTTCCAAGGGTCACATTGGATGGAGGCTGCCCTTACTTCCTTTGACAATTTGACTAGTTTCAATGGTATATCAAAATAGGCACCTGAGAACAGCTCTCCACGCAGGCCTGGTTAGGTCCATCTTCTCTACCTTACAAAGAGAGAGTCTGATGCATACACATTCCTTTTTCCTGTCTAGATTGTTTGCCATTGAAGATGGCTTTTGCTCTCACAGGTCCTTCATAGCTGCTGACATCTTATCCAGGGATTATTTCTGCACCGAACTTTCAGGTTCTCAGCAGTTTGAAGATACCCTACATTCCTGTATTGTAAGACGAACTCTGTCCCTGCTCTTTTGTAATGTTAGATTGAGGCAACCGTGTATGGTTATCGTAAATAGCAGGTTTGATTTGGATTAGGAATCATTCTGCAGAATGAATAATGATCTTGGGAACCTGCAATATTTATAGGAATATAGAGATGAAATATACGTATGAAAACAGAAATCTAGGTAAGATTTGAAGCTCAGAAGTGCATTGGGCAACTCATTGCGATACGTAGCTTTGAATTACGTTCTGCATACATGTTTCAGAAAAATCGATATACAATGGCATAGGACCTTGCACCTTGGATGATTGAATGCAGTAGAGAACATCCACTCAAAAAGTGATAGTCGATAGGATCAGGAAGATAGTCAGTATGTTTCGGAAGAAGAGCTAGTATAGGATTTGGTCCAAAGTTCATTAGCAATAGTGTTTCCGTTAGAGAGTGAATGTCAATGTCAGCACATGTGAAGGGTCAGTCACAATGTTGAACTGGGGAAAATATGTAGGAAAGTAGATATCAATAGAGACATTAGGAAATCAGTCAAAGAGTATCAAGTGAGTGAAAAAAAATTAAACATTTTCAACAGTTTTGAGGTTGAATATATAATCTTATGAAGAAACAAATATGTAGTCACCAATAGGATTGACATTTGAGAGCATTAGGCAACCTGGTCATGGATGTTTTTAGTAATCCATGTTGAGTTTCCCTTTAGGCTTTGGTACAATCATACGTGTGACTTTTGCATTTTGTGTCCAGAATATTACTGTGATAACATGCATATGTAGATCAGGTGACATGAGTATTTCTTCCACCATTTCTGGGAGCAATATTTTAAAAATGTATAAATTAGTATTGGGGGTACAACGAGGTGTACCCTGTGTCTATGAATATAGAGATAATGCATGAATAGACCATAATGTGAATAAATAATATAACTGGTTACACTTTAAATAATGTATTGAATTGATATCAGAAAATGTATAAAAAATCTTTTATTGATATATAATCATTCATTCCAACCAGTTATACATCTTATGATGATATTACAGTGATGGTTTATCATGAAGTCTGTTTCAGTTTTGCTTCAAAACTGATAAAGGAAATCGAAAATAATGTGTTTGGAAAGAAGTCTCATGAAAAGACCAGTCAAGAAACACGGAGGAATGCATGTGTTCTGAAGCAGGAAGTGATTGAAAGTGAAACAAATGCCTATATATTTGCTAACCTGTGGAGGAAATATATATCCTATGATGTGCATAAACAGAAGAAATTGTAATGTGCCAGTGTTGAATTAAAATGAACATCAATATACACATCATGTCCATTGGAATCTACTTGCTTTGATGATAAACTGTGTCAGTTACTGTAGAAATATTAGGATTTGTAAGAACCATTCACTGAAGTTAGTTCTCAGGACGAGGAAACAAATATGTATTTCAGGTGGTTGAATGTTTCTGAGAATAATCTTGTGAAAAGTTGATTATATATCCACATACATGAATATGAATGAATTTAGAGAGTGTTTAATAAGACACATTTTTTTCATATTTTGAAAAATCTAGAGAGTGTATATATATAAATATATATACATGTAAAACTCATGGAGAAATATTACAATTAAAATTTGACAAGATTTATAATACATACCCTTGATAAAGCTGAAGGCAAATCCAAGTATATACCATGCCTCCTATGAAAGGCCTGTATTTCTATTCTGTTACGTTTCTTTTTATCCATCATATTAGCATTAGTAGTCAGAGTCTATTAGGGTATGTGTTAGTGTCAGGGATCATTATTTCAAATGAAAATAGAAAAATGAATCTAATGTGTATGCAAATATGTGCTACACAAAAATCTTGCCACTCTCATCCAGAACAATTCCTTGACATTTACTTCGCTCCAAGTAAGACACAATTAGTGGAGAGGAGTTCGAAAACCTGTGATTACATATGTGGAAATGAAAATGTTCAGGAGTTCACAACATTGGAGGTGGTAGAGCAGTTTCCAAAAGTAAGGGAGAGGTTAAACACTCCACAAACTTGGAGCTCTGCTGGCCTAAAGACTCTTTGAGAAAATGCCTCTCAGGTTGGGCACATGAAATATATGAAGTTGTCAGGAGATTTAGCTTCCTTTGTTGTGACACCATCAAATGTGGGTCTGCATCTATGTGACCTGGAGGAAATGGTTCCTTATTTTCTAATGAACATGAGACAGCAGTTCTGAATTCTCTTTTTCTTGGTAAACTGTGGCCACTGGGAGTTAAGTTTCTCCCCATGTGGTCTGTGAAGCCATTTGGTCATCCTCCATTTTCGTGGTGTTTCTTACTGCTGCACTGGGAGTTTGGAATTGGCTTAATGAAATACAAGGAGTTCAACTGGCACACAATTCTGGAGGGAGCTCTGTCACGTGTGATTGGTCAGGGTCTTCAGGAGAATTTTCGAAACATGGATCTATCCCACATAGCTTTCCCCCTTGACTATAGCAACCGAATTCTGAACATTGCCCTGAATCCTCTCAATATAACAAGATGCCTTTACATATAAGGGTCTGCTGCCTGCACCATGTCAGTCACAAGTATTTTGGAAGCCAATGGCCGATCCACGTGGTCCCACAACAGATATTTATTCACAACCATATAGTCCACTGCTCTAGCCCCAATACTCAGCAGGCTCCAACTTATGACATCTCGGTTCTATACCATTTTCATGACAAACAGTCAATCAAGGAACTGTCTGGTACACTCATGATCAGCAAAAGTTTCTCCAGTGCCACCTGGTCATGGGAATATTAAAAATTTCATGGTATTTATGTAGCCATTTTTCAAGGATGATGTTGGAGGCACTGTGGGTTTCAATTCATTCAGGAACCATTAAATGGTGAGTAAGCTCATTTCAATGAAAGCTCTGGAGAACTCTCACAGACAAGGCTTCCCAAAGAGTAGCCAGAAGGTCACATGAAGCCAGGCTCATTGAGGTCTACAATGTGAGGTACATGTGTGTTTTGAGTGTCAACTATGACTTCCAAGTCTTTCAGTAAAAAAATCATGTGTTATCCTGGCTGAGATTCCCAGTGCTCAGTGGAAAGCCACCCTGGGCCTAGATCTCAGTTTCCAAGGGCTAATCTCATGTGTGGCCTCCTATAATCCCAACACAAATCATGGCAATACTTCTCTCAGGTGAGTTCCAGAACTCAGGCTCTAAGGAGTATCAGAGCAGAGTTCAAGCCCTGGTGGACCAAGTCATCTCTTCCAACCGCCACACAAATGACCACAATTAAAACCAAAACACTCCTACATGGCCCTCATCTTCTTCCATAAAGACACTCATCATAACATATGGCTGGAGGTTTCCATGAGGGGCACAGCCCAAGACAGTGTCCAAAATAAGCTCCCTTGCCCCTCATTTGCCTAAAGTCAGGGTGGCTTGGACACCCTTCTTCTGAACCAGGAGTGATCTGTAAGGGTAAAAGAAATTGAAATTAAAGTGTTAAAGTTAAAGTGTAAAAGACTGGGTGTTGTAAAGTTTCTAATCTTCAAGGCCTGGTTTAAAATGTAAAGGACCAGGTATTTTTAAGTTTCCATGCTACACGCAAAACCTGAAATACCTGTAAATTGTAGGACAATTTCTGGACTGCCCAGTAAATATTCCCCCTGACCGCCTGGTAGTTTAATAACCTAGGACCCTGTGTGGCCTACCACATATGCATCGCAGGGCCTAAATCAATCAATTTCAATGTGTACCCCGCTTTAGAATTGACCTATCACTCCCGCCTGACGTGTTCAAGCCAATGAATGAACTAATCATGTTTAGGATTTGTTGTTTCATTTTCCCACAGTGTATGATGATTTGCTAAAGGAGGCTGTGATATATGTAAAGTCTCACACTCGCCAAATCGTGTACTTAAGCACTGCTCAACCCCTGCTCGGGGATCTGGGCTGCTCTCCCTTCTTGAGTGAGCACAGAGCACCAGCATGCTGGATTGGATCCTCAATAAATGTCTTTTGCTGTTGCATGAGCCTTGGTCTCATACATGAACATGAATGAAATTAAGGAGTGTATAATAAGACACATATATTTCATATTTTGAATAATCTATTTAGTGTAGATTTTTCACAAAACACATACAGAGATATTAAAAAGTAGCAATATATATGCCAATCAAAATTCATCATGAAATACATATCATACACAGATCCAAAAATCTTTATTTTACTGAACATGGATTTATGCGTAATGTTGTTCAACTAGGAAGCTCACGCAAATGTTGAATTTTCAGTTCCTACAGCGTTTAGGTGGAGTGATCTCTTCTCAAAATTTGTATCTGCCTAGTCAGCCACCTCACAATAATGTACGTGTGGTTCCAGGTAGGATTCTATTTGTGCATATAAAAATACATGTGCTGAATAGGCAACAGAGAAAGGGAGACAGGAATTCACATATCTGATACCTTTCAAAACACATGGAGAACTATTTCAATTAAAAATTAACCAGATTTTTAACAACTACCCTTTATCATGCAAAAGGCAAGTCCAACTATACACTATGCCTCCTCTGAATTGCTTGTATTTCTATTCTGTTTGGGTTATTTTTCTCCATCATATTAGCATTAGTAGTCAGAGTCTAGTAGGGTATTCTTTAGTGTCATGGATTCAGTAATTCAAATGAAAATAAAGGAAAATGAATCCATTGTTTACGCAAATATGCACTACAAAAAATCTTTCCACTCTCATTCAGAGCAATGCCTTGACATTACCTTCACCCCAAGTAAGACACAATTAGAGGACAAGAGTTAGAAAATCTGTGAATACATATCTGGAATGGAAAATGCTCAGGAGTTCACAAGCTTGGACATTTTAGAGGAGTTTTCAAAATTAAGGGACAGGATAAACAGTCCACAATCATGGAACTCTGCTGGCCTAAAGACTTCGTGAGAAACTGCCTCTGAGGTTGGGCACTTGAAATATATTTTCTTTTCAGGAGCTTTAGCTTCCTTTGTAGTGATACCATCAAAGATGGGTCTTCATTTATCTGACCTGGAGGACATGGTTTCTTATTTTCCAAAGAACATGAGGCAGCAGTGCTCAATCCTACCTTTGAAGGTAAACTGTGGCCACGGAGGGCTAAGTGTCTCCCCGTCTTGACTGTGAAGCCGATTGGTCATCCTACAATTTTCGTGGTGTTTCTTGCTGCTGCACTGGGCTTTTGGTATTTCCTTCATGAAATACAAGGAGTTCAACTGGGACACAGTGCTGGAGCGAGTTCTGTTCACGTGTGGAGGGTCAGGGTCTACAGGAGAATTCACCAACCAGGCTTCTATCGCACATAACTTGCAACATTGTCCATAGCAAACTGATTCTGAACATTGTCCTGAAACCTTTCCTTATAACAAGATGCCTTTACATATAAGGGTCTGCTAGCTGCACCATGTAAGCCACAAGCCATTTAGAAGTTAATGGCAGACTCACATGGCCCCACCACAGATATTTTATTATACACCTGCACACCACAGCTCTGGGCCCACTTCTCAGCACTCTCCAACTTACTTACATCTCTGTTCTACACAATTTTCGTGAAACCCAGTCAGTCAAGGCACTGTCTGGTACACTCATGATCAGCAACAATACATCCAAAGGTTCTCCAGTGCCACCTGGTCAGGGGAATTTCAAGGTATTTATGGAGCAATTTTTCAAGGATGAAGTTGGAGGCACTGTGGGTTTCAATTCATTCAGGAACCATTAAATGTTGAGGAACCTCATTTCAATGAAAGCTCTAGAGAACTCTCACAGGTAAGGCTTCCCAAAGAGTGGCCAAAATATACATATATTTCATATTTTGAAAAATCTTGACAGTGTATATCTATATCAATATCTATATCTATATCTACACACACACACACACACAAACACACACAGACATTAAAAACTAGCAATATATATGCCAATCGAAATTCATCATGAAATATATGTCATCCACGTATTCAAAAATATTCATTTTACTGAACATGGATTTATGTATAATGTTGTTCAACTAGAAAGCTCACCCATAGGTTGAATTTTCAGTTCCAACAGCGTTTAGGAGGACTGAACTTTTCTCACAATTTGTATCTGCCAAGTCAGCCACCTCAGAAGAATATATGTGTGATACAAGGTACAATTCTATATGTGCATATAAAAATATATGTGCTGAATAGGATACAGAGAAATGGGGGAGACAGGAATTCACATATTTGATAAGTTTAAAAATACATGGACAACTCTTTCAACAAAAAAAATTGACTAGATTTATAACTCCTACCCTATATAATGGAAAAGGCAATTCCAACTTTACACCATGGCTCCTCTGATGTGTTTGTATTTCTATTCTGTTTGGGTTACTTTTCTCCATCAAGTTAGGATTAGTTGTCAGAGTCTTGTAGGGTATGGGTTAGTGTCAGGGATTCAGTATTTCGAAAGGAAAATTGGAAAATGAATCCAATGTGTATGCAAATATGTGCTACACAAAAATCTTCCGACTCTCATCCAGAACAATGCCTTGACCTTAACTTCGTCCCAAGTAACACATGTAGAGAAGATGAGTAAGAAAATCTGTGAGTACATATCTGGAATTGAATATGCTCAGGAGTTCACAACCTTGCAGGTAGAAGGGGAGTTTCCAAAAGTAAGGGACAATGTAAACACTCCACAAACATGGAGCTCTGCTATCCTAAAGACTTCTGGAAAAACTGCCTCAGATGTTGGGCTCTTGAAATATATGTTGTTGTCAGGAGCTTTAGCTTCGTTTGTAGTGAGACCATAAAAGCTGGGTCTGCATCTATGTGACCTGGAGTAGATGCTTTCTTATTTACCAATGAAAATGAGGCAGCATTGATGAATTCTCTCTTTCTGGGTCAACTGTGGCCACTTGGGGCTCAGTGTCTCCTCATGTGGACTCTGAAGCCATTTGATCATCCTCCAATTTTTGTGATGTTTTTTGCTGCTGCACTGGGAGTTCAGTATTTGCTTCACGAAATACAAGGAATTTAACTGGGACACAGTGCTGGAGGGAGTTCTGTCACGTGTGGTGGAACAGGGTCTGCAGGAGAATGCACAAACCATGCTTCTTTCCAACATAGGTTGCCACCTTGACCATAGCAACCTGATTCTGAACATTGCCCTGAAACTTATCCATATAACAAGAATCATTTACATATAATGGTCTGCTGGATACACCATGTCAGTCACAAGGCATTTGGAAGCCATTGGCAAATCCAGATAGAAGCACCACAGATGATTTATCTCACACATGCCCACCTTTGCTCTAGGTCCACTATTCAGCAGGCTCCAATTTACTGGCATCTCTGTTCTACATCATTTTCGTGAAACCCAGCCAATCAAGGCACTGTCTGGTACACTCATGATCACCAACAGGATATCCAATGGTTCTCCACTGCCTCCTAGATATGGGAATTTCAAAAATTTAATGGTATTTATCGAGCCCATCTTTCAAGGTTGAGGTTGGAGTCACTGAGTGTTTCATTTAATTCAGTAATCATTAAATGGTGAAGAAGCTCATTTCAATGAAAGCTCTGGAGAACTCTAACTGCTAAGGCTTCTAAAAAAGTGGCCAAAATGCCACATGAAGCCAGGCCCATTGAAGTCTACAATGTTAAGTGCATTTGTGTTTTGACTCTCAACTATGGCTGCCAAGTGTTTCAGAATAAAATTATGTGATACCCTGGCTGAGATTCCCAGTGCTCTGTGGAAAGCCACCCTGGGAATTGATCTCTGTTTCCAATGGCGACTCCCATGTGTGGCCTCCTAATATCCCAACACAATTCATGGCAATACTTCTCTGAGGTCAGTTCCAGGACTCAGTCTCTATGGGGTATCACACCAGAGTTCAAGCCCAGGTGGACCCAGTCATCGCTTCCAACTGCCACACAAATAACCACAGTTAAAACCAAAACACTCCCACATGGCCCTCATCTTCTTCCATATAGACACTCCTCATAATCTCTGGCTGAATGTTTCCATGAGGGGCGCAGCCCAACACAGTGTCCAAATAAGCTCGCTTGTCCATCATTTTCCTAAAGTCAGGGTGGATTGTACACCCTTCCTGTGAACCAGGAGGGATCAAATATGCCTTCCAGTATTACTGCTCTGCTTCTCCAATTTGAGGCCTACTGACTGTCGGTATAGATTTTTTATGTGATGTGGAGTCATGAGAAAACACAAGAATGTATGCAATTGCCTTTGCAGGGCTTTGAAGAACTCATTTGATTCAAAGGATCCCTATTCTCACTTGATGGTGGTAAGGAACCTAAGAGAGGAAGGCGAGAGACTTCATCAACAATGACTGATCTTTTTCCCATTTTGGTTTTGGATGCACACATGGGATCATTCTTTAGATCCATCAGGTGCTGAGAACCTAAGCCACAGCCTAACACAGGGCCAAGAGACTGATTCAGACACATCCATTTCCAAAGCAATTAACAAAGAGCCACAGGTGATGCCCATTTAATTCCATTTTAAAACTGTTTTCTTCAGGATTCACAAACTGTGTCCTGAGGCCAAGACCTTCCTCACATTCAGGGGAAGAGAAGAATTGGTTAGCAAAAGGCCCAAAGCAGAGTTTCTCCACTGAGGCTTTCCTGGTCACACAGATATCTGAGTTTTTTGAGATGCTAGCCATTCCCTTTAGCTATCCACTACATGACCTTGTCACAGAGCTTGGAGGTGGTACATATCTTGGACACAAAACCATGAGCCTATTCTGGAGAGTGGCCAGATTTAGGAAGAAAACAGGAACTTAGGAAATTAGTAGGTGTTTTCCATCCATAAGGGAAGCCACAGTCCATTCATCAATTGGGCAGGATGAATGCTGGGAAGGATTCTACTAAACAGGACACATCCATTGATGAATTCTCTTTTCAAATGTCGACAACCACGGACAGAGTGGGATACACAGACATAGAAACACTCACTTTGTGAAACGACTTACTAGGAACAGTCCACTCCAAACCAAACAAACCACCTTTTTTACCTATTCTTAGAACATGAGACAAAACCACAAACTCACACTCACACCCACAAAGGCACCTCCTTCCCCCAAAGAGGTCTGTGACAATCCGGAGTGTCCTCTGACTTGTGGGCCTTATTATGTTCCCTGAAATGTCCTGTCCTGTCTCAGATCTGGTCTCCTTGGCCAAATCTGCGAAGTGGTCAGGAGCCAGCTGTGAGCAACTACCTGCTTTCTCAGGAAAGGCCCCTCTTCTGAGCTCTCCTGAAATTTGGCCATTCTCACATCAGTAGGTACCAAGAAAGACTGACTCTGTTCTTTGTAAATCCAAATAAGTGAGCCCACTGGGAATGGTACTGGGACTGCCTCTGGTTGCCTGGCTTCCTGGATCCCAAGTTCAGAGAGTTCTATCACCAAGGAAGTGAGGAAGGTCACCTCCTTTGTGAACTGAATGAGGTCACTGCTTTGGAAACCACTTTGTCCTAAAATTTGCTTCCAAGGTTCCCATGAGATGGAGGCTGCCCCTATTTCCTGTGATACTTTCACAACTGAGAATTGTATATCAACCATAGGCAGCCTGGAACAGCTGTCCACACTGGCCTGGTTTGGTCCATCTTCTCTACATTTAGAAGAGTGAGGCTGATTCTGACACATCCCTTCATCCTGACCGGGTTGTTTGCCATGGAAGATGACTTTTGCTCTCTCAGGTCCTTCATAGCTGCCTAAATCTTCTCCAGGGATCATTTCTGCATGGAACTTTGAGGTTCTCAGAGGTGGAAGATCCCCTACATTCCTGTATTGGAAGACCAATTCTGTCCCTCCTCTTCTGTAAAGTTAGATTGAGGGAACATTGTATGGTTAAGGTTAATAACAGGTTCCATTTTGGTTAGGAATCATTCTCTGGGATGAATAATGGTATTGGGATTTTGCGATATTTTCAAGAATATATAGGTGAAATATAAGTATGAAAAAAGAAATCTAGGTAATTTTTGAAGGACAGAAGGGAATTGGCCCCATGATTGGGATTCTTAGCTTTCAATTATGTTCTGCACAGGTGTCTCAGATAAATTGATATACAGTGGCATAGGATCTTGTCTTTTGGATGATTGAATGTCGAAGAGAACATCTGGTCCAAAAGGGATAGTTGGTGGATTAGGAAGATATTCAGTAGGTTTAGAATGAAGAGTGTGTATAGAATTTGGACCAAAAGATCTTTAGCAATAGGGTTTTGGGTAGAGACTGAAAGTAAATGTCAGCACATGTGAAGAGTCAGTCACAGTGATAAACTGGGGAAAAAATACAGGAAATCAGATATCAATAGAGACATTAGGAAATCAGGACAAGTATAAAGTGAGTGATAGGATTAGACATTTTCAACAGGGTTGAAGTTGAATATGTAATTTCAGGAAGAAACAAATATGTAGTCACCAATAGGATTCACTTTGAGAGCATTAGGCAACCTGGATATGGATTTTTTTTTTTAATCCATGCTCACTTTCCATTTAGGATTTGGTACAATCATAAGTGTGACCTTGCTTTTTGTTTCCACAATATTACTGTGATTAATGTATATATAGATCAGATGACATGAGTATTTCTTCCACCATTTCTGGGAGCAATATTTTGAAGACATATAATTTAGTATTGTGGGTACAAATAGGTATAGGCTGTGTTATACGAATATAGAGATAATGCATGAATAGACCATACTGTGAATAAATAATATAACTGGTTCAAAATTTAAATAATGGATTGAATTGATATCTGGATATATACTGGAAAACTTATATTGATATTCATACAATCATTCGTACCAGTTATACATCTAATGGTAATATTAGTGTTATGGTTTATCATGAAGTGTCTGTGAGTTTTGCTTCTAAAATGATTATGGAAATCAAAAATAATGTGCTTGGAAAGAAGTCTCATTAAAACAACAGTCACAAAACCTGGGGGAATACATATGTTCTGAAGCAGGAAGTAATTGAAAGTGAAAAAAAATCCTATAAATTTGTGAATTTGTGAATAAAAAATGTATTCTATTATGTGCAAAAACTGAAGAAATATTAATGTACCAGTTTTGAATAAAAATGAACGTCAAAGTACATATCATGTCCCATAGGAATCTACTTGCATTGATGTTAAACTGAGTCATTTACTGTAGCAATATTAGGATTTGTATGCACCATTCACTGAAGTTAACTTTCAGTACTAGGAAACAAATATATATTTCAGGTGGATTAATATTCCAGAGAATATTCTTATGAAAAGTTTAATAAAAATCCACATTCATTAACATCAATGAATTTAGGGAGTATATAATAAGACACATACATTTCATATTTTGAAAAATCTGGAGAGTTTATACATATATATATGCACACACACACACACACACACACGTATACATTAAAAAGTAGCAATATAAATCCCAATCGAAATATATCATGAAATATATATATCATCCACAAATCCAAAAATCTTCACTTTTCTGAACATCAATTTAAGTATAATGTTGTTCAACTAGGAAGCTCACCCATAGTTTGTTTTGTAAGTTCCAACAGCATTTAGGAGGAGTGATCTCTTCTCACAATTTGTATTTGCCAAGTCAGCAACCTCACAAGTATCTACGTGTGATACCAGGTAGGATTCTATATGTGCATATAAAAATACATGTGCTGAATAGGGTACAGAGAAATGGAGACAGGAATTCTCATATTTGTTAACTTTAAAAACACATGGAGAAGGGAGGGGCAGAGCCGCCAACCGCGCCTGTAAGGTAGGCGGACCTGCGAGCCACCGGTAGAACAGGCCTAGCGGCCCGCAATCATACAAAACACATCGCCCTGGTTGGGGGTTGGGCAGAGCCGCTGCACGCCTGCAAGGAACGCGGACATGCGACCCACAGGGAGAACAGGCCGAGCAACCCGCGGAGGGGCAGAGACACCCCTTGCAACTTCTAGATAGGTGAACCTGTGACCCACCGGCAGAAGAGGCCCAGCTGCCTTCAGAGGGGCAGAGCCGGCCCCCGCGCCTGCGAAGTAGGCAGACCTGCGAACACCGACAGACCAGGCGCTAGGCCCCGCCACGGTGCTAGACACATAACCAGGTTTGGGGAGGGGCCGAGCCACTGCCCGTGCCTGGAAAGCAGGTGGACCTCTCACCCTCCGGCAAAACAGACCCAGCAACCTACCAGCCTGGTAGATATATCGCCCCGGTTTAGGGAGGGGCAGAGCTGCCACTCGCGCCTGCAATGTAGACAGCCCTGCAATCCACAGACAGAAGAGGCCCAGCGGCACGCGGAGGGGCAGAGCCGACACCTGCGCCTGCAAGGTAGGTGGACCTGTGACCCACTGGCTGAACAGGACCAGCGCCCGAAGAGGGGTAGAGCAACTACCCGCTCCTGCAAGGTAGGCGGACAGGCTACGACCGGCAGAACAGGTCCAGAGGGCTGCTGGTGTGGTAGGCACATTGCCCCAATTGGAGGAGGGGCAGAGCCACCGCCCACACCTGTGAGGGAGACTTTTCATGAATACAATAGCAATATAAACATTTAGGGGTAAAATTCAATAACACAAAAGTTCCACCAAACAGAAAAAAACGCGAACAGTAGGAAAAGACAAGGAAAGAAAGGACCACAAGCAATGCAGGTCAACTCAACATTAGAAGAGGTAATATCTGCAGCAGATGGAATGTCAGATAAAGAATTTAGGATATACTTGCTTCCGATGATCTGAGTCAACAGGGAGACATTAGACAGCAAAATCAGACAATGAAAGATCACTTCAACAATAAATTACATAAACAAATCCAAGAAGCAAAAGATCAACTATACAGGGAGATAGAGGTTATAAAAAAAAAACAAACAGAAATCATAGAAATGCAGGAAGCAATAAACCAACTTAAAAACTCAATTGAGAATACTACCAGCAGAGTAGATCACGTAGAAGATAGAACAACAGACAATGAAGACAAAGTATTTCAACTTGAAAAGAACATAGACAGCTCAGCAAGACTGTTAAGAAACCATGAGCAGAAAATCCAAGAAATATGGGATAACATGAAGAGACCAAACTTAAGAGTAATTGGGATACAGGAAGGTATACAGGTGCAAAACAAAGGAATGAGCAAACTATTCAATGAAATAATATGAGAGACCTTCCCAGACATGAAGAATGAGACAGAATCCCAAATCATAGAAGCCTACAGGATGCCGAATGTGCAAAATCATAAAAGATAAAGACCTAGACATATTATAATGAAGATGCCAAACATACAGAATAAAGAGAGAATTTTAAAAGCTACAAGAGAAAGGAAGCAGATTACATTTAGGGGTAAACCAATCAGGATAACAGCAGATCTTTCAACACAGACTCTGAAAGCTAGAAGATCCTGGAATAACATTTTTCAAACACTGAAGGAAATTGGGTTCCAACCAAGAATTGTGTATCCAGCGAATTTAAGCTTCAGGATGGAAGATAAAATTAAAACCTTCCATGATAAACAAAAGTTAAAAGAATTTGCAGCTAGAAAACCCTTTCTTCAAAAGATCCTTGGCAAAACATTATAGGAAGACAAAATGGAAAATAACAATGAAAACCAACAGTGGGAGGTAGTACAGTAAAGGGGGGAAAAATAATCAAAGAGGAAAAAAAAACATGGTTAGTAACATAAATAAACAAATATGGCTGGAATAACAACCCATATCTCAATAGTAACCCTAAATGTTAATGGCTTAAACTCACCAATTAAGAGACACAGGCTAGTAGAATGGATCACGAAAGAAGACCCAACAATTTTCTGCCTGCAGGAGACGCATTTGATAGGAAAAGAGAAACATAGACTGAAGTTGAAAGGTTGGGAGAAATCATATCACTCATATGGACTTCGGAAACAAGCAGGAGTGTCCATACTCAGATCAAATAAAATAGATGTCAAGCCAAAGTTAAGCAAAAGGGATAAAGGGGGACACTACATACTGCTCAAGGGAACCATACACCAACAAGACATAACAATCATAAATATATATGCCCCAAACAATGGTTCAGCTATGTTCATCAAAAAAACTCTTCTCAAGTTCAAGAGTCTGATAGACCACAATACAATAATCATGGGAGACTTCAACACACCTCTCTCACTACTGGACAGATCTTCCAAACAAAAGTTGAATAAGGAAACTATTGAACTGAATAACACAATTAATAACATAGACTTAATAGACATATATAGAATATACCACCCAACATCAAGCAGTTACACTTTTTTCTCAGCAGCACATGGATACCTCTCAAAAATAGATCATATATTATGTCACATGGCAACTCTTAGACAATATAAAGGAGTATAGATAATACCAGGCATCTTATCTGATCATAATGGAATGAAACTGAAAAATCAACAATAAAAGAAGGAAGGAAACTTCATGCATCACTTGGAGAATGAACAATACGTACTGAATGATCAATGGGTTATAGAAGACATCAAGGAGGAAAATAAAAAATTCTTAGAGATAAATGAAAAAGACAGACGGAACATATCAGAATCTATGGGACACATTGAAAGCAGTTCTAAGAGGAAAATTCATTGCTTGGAGTTCTTTCCTTAAAAAAAGAAAAAAAAAACAACAAATAAATGATCTCATAGTTCATTTCAAAATCCTAGAAAAAAAAGAGCAAAACAACAGCAAAAGAAGTAGAAGGCAAGAAAAAATTAAAATCAGAGCTGAAATTAATAAAATCAAAACAAAAGAATCAATTGAAAAATTTGACAATACTAAAAGTTGAAAAATAAATAAAATTGACAGACTCTTAGCCATGTTAACAAAGAGAAGAAGAGAGAGAACTCAAATTACTATCATACTGGATGAAAATGGCAATATCACAACAGACACTTCTGAAATACAGAAGATAATCAGAAATTATTTTGAATCCTTATACACCAATAAATTAGAAGATAGTGAAGGCATTGATAAATTTCTTAAGTCATATGATCTGCCCAGATTGAGTCAGGAGGATATAGACAACCTAAGCAGACCAATATTAATTGAGGAAATAGAAGAAACCATCCAATGACTACCAACTAAGAAAAGAACAGGACCGAATGGGTATACAGCAGAGTTTTTCAAAACCTTTAAAGAGGAACTAATACCAGTACTTTTCAAGATATTTCAGAAAATAGAAAAAGAGAGAGAACTTCCAAATTCATTTTAGGAGGCCAATATCACCCTGATTCATAAAACAGACAAAGACACTTCAAAGAAACAAATCTACAGACCAATATCTCTAATGAACCTAGATGCAAAAATCCTCAATAAAATTCTGGCGAATCAGATACAAAAACATATTTAAAAAATTGTGCAACATGATCAAGTAGGATTCATCCCTGGGATACAAGGCTGGTTCAATATACGGAAATCAATAAATGTTATTCACCACATCAATAGACTTAAAAATAAGAACCATATGATCACCCCAATAGATGCAGAAAAAGTATTCAACAAAGTACAGCATCCCTTTATGTTCAAAACTCTAGAAAAACTAGGGATAACAGGAACATACCTCAATATTGTAAAAGCAATCTATGCTAAGCCTCAGGCTAGTATCATTCTGAATTGTGAAAAAATTGAAAGCATTCCCTCTAAAATCTGGAACAAGACAGGGATGCCTTCTCTCACGACTTCTGTTCAACATAGTTCTCGAAACACTGGCCAGAGAAATTAGACAAATGAAAGAAATTAAAGGCATAAAATTAGGAAAAGAAGAACTTAAATTATCACTATTTGCAGATGACATGACTCTATACCAAGCAGACCCAAAAGGGTCTACAAAGAAACTATTAGAGTTAGTAAATGAATTCAGCAAAGTGGCATGATATAAAATCAACAATCATAAATCAAAGGCATCCCTGTATATCAGCAACAAATCCTCTGAAATGGAAATGAGGACTACCACTCCATTCAGAATATCCTCAAAATAAAAATAAAATACTTGGGAATCAACGTAACAAAAGATGTGAAAGACTTACACAATGAAAACTACAGAACCCTAAAGAGAGAAATAGAAGAAGATCTTACAAGATGGAAAAATATACCCTGTTCATGGATAGGCAGAATTAACATCATCAAAATGGCGATATTACCAAAAGTTCTCTATAGGTTTAATGCAATGCCAATCAAAATCCCAAGGGCATTTCTTGTAGAAATAGATAAAACAATTATGAAATTCATATGGAAAAATACAAAACCCAGTATATCAAAGACAACTCTAAGCAGAAAGTTTGAATCAGGCGATATAGCGATACAAGTCCTCAAATTATACTACAGAGCAATAGTAACAAAAAGAGCATGGTACTGGTACCAAAACAGGTGGGTGGACCAATGGTACAGAATTGAGGACACAGAAATCAGTCCACAAAATTACAGCTATCTTATATTTGATAAAGGAGCTAATAGCATGAAATGAAGGAAGGATAGCATCTTTAAAAAATGGTGCTGGAAAAACTGGAATTCCATATGTAACAAATGAAACTGAATCCCTTTCTCTCTCCATGCACAAAAGTTAACTCAAAATGGATCAAGGAGCTTGATATCAAATCAGAGACACGGCATCTGATGGAAGAAAACTTTGGCTATGATCTACATACTGTGGGGTCGGGCTCCAAATTCCTCAATAGGACACCCATAGCATAAGAGTTAATAACTAGAATCTACAAACTGGACTTACTCAAACTAAATAGATTTTTCTCAGAAAAAGAAACAATAAGAGAGGTAAAAAGGGAGCCTACACCCTGGGAACAAATCTTGACTCCTCACACTTCAGATAGAGCCCTAATATCCAGAGTTATACAAAGAAATCAAAAAAATTAACAATAAGAAAATGAATTACCCAATCAACAAATGGGCCAAGGACCTGAACAGACACTTCTCAGAGGAGGACATACAATCAATCAATAAGTACATCAAAAAATTCTCACCATCTCGAGCATTCACAGAAATGCAAAACAAACCCACCCTAAGATACCATTTCACTGCAGTAAGCTTAGCAGCCATTATGAAGTCAAACGACAACAAGTTCTGGCGAGGATGTGGGGAAAAGGGTACACCTGTACATTGCTGGTGGGACTGCAAATTGGCGCAGCCAATTTGGAAAGCAGTATGGAGATTTCTTGGAAAGCTGGGAATGGAACCACCATTTGACCCAGCAATTCCCCTTCTCGGTCTAATCCCTATAGACCCAAAAAGAGCATGCTACAGGGACACTGATAAATCTATGTTCATAGCAGCACAATTCACAATAGGAAGACTGTGGAACCAACCTAGATGCCCTTCAATAGATGAATGGATTAAAAAAATGTGGCATTTATACACAATGGAGTATTACTCTGCATTAAAAAATGACAAAATCATACAATTTGCAGAGAAATGGATGGCATTAGAACGTATTATGCTACGTGAAGATAGCCAATCACTAAAAAACAAATGCCAAATGTTTTCTTTGATATAAGGAGAGTAACTGAGAACAGAGTTGGAAGGAAGAGCATGAGAAGATGATTAACATTAAACAGGGGTGAGAGGTGGGAGGGAAAAGGAAAGAGAAGCAAAATTGCATGGAAATGGAAGGAAACCCTCATGGTTATACAAAATTAAATACAAGATGAAGTGAGCGGAAAGGGGACGAAAACAAGGGGAAGAAATGAATTACAGCAGATGGGGTACATTGAGAGGATTGGAGGGGAGGGGATGGGAGATAGTAGAGGACAGGAAAGGCAGCAGAATACAACAGACACTAGTATAGCAGTATGCAAAACAGTGGATGTGTAACTGATGGGATGCTGCAATCTGTATACGGGGAAAAATGGAAGTTCATAACCTACTTGAATCAAAGTGTGAAATATGACATGTCAAGAACTATGTAATGTTTTGAAGAACAAACAATAAATATCAAAGGAAAAAAACACATGGAGAACTATTTCAATTAAAAATTGACTAGGTTTATAACACCTACACTTTATCATGCAAAAGGCAAGTCCGACTATACACCATGCCTCTTCAGAACTGCTTGTTTTTCTATTCGGTTTGGGTCATTTTTCTCCATCATATTAGGATTAGTAGTCAGAGTTTTGTAGGGTACGTGTTAGTGTCAGGGATTCAGTTTTTGGAATGGAAAATTGGAAAATGAATCCAATGTGTATACAAATATGTGCTACACAAAAATCTTCCCACTTTCATCCAGAACAATGCCTTGACGTTACCATCTCCCCAAATAAGAAACAATTAGAGGAGAAGAGTTAGAAAATCTGTAAATACATATCTGGAATGGAAAATATTTAGGAGGTCACAAACTTGCAGGTGGTAGAGGAGTATCCCAAAGTAAGGTACAGGGTAAACACTCCACAAATATGGAGGTGTGCTGGCCTAAAGACTTCTAGAGAAACTTCCTCTGAGGATGGGCACTTGAAATATATGTTGTTGTCAGTAGCTTTAGCTTCCTTTGTAGTGAGATCATCAAAGCTGGGTCTGCATCTATGTGACCTGGAGGACATTCTTTCTTGCTTTCCAATGCACATGAGGCAGCAGTGCTGAATTTTCTCTTTGTATGTAAACTGTGGCCACTGGGGTCTAAGTGTCTCCCCGTGTGGACTGTGAAGCCTTTTGTTCATCCTCCACTTTTCGTGGTGTTTCCTGCTGCAGCACTGGGATTTTGGTATTTGCCTCACGAAATACAAGGGGTTCAACTGGAACACAGTGCTGGAGGGAGTTTTGTCACTTGTGGTTTTTCAGGGTCTACAAGAGAATGCACCAACCAGGCATCATTCCCACATAGCTTGCCCCCTTGTCTATAGCAACCTGATTCTGCACATTGCCCTGAAAACTATCAATTTAACAAGACACGTTTACATATAATTGTCTGGTCACTGCACCATGTCAGTGACAAGCCATTTGGAAATCAATGGCAAATCCACATGGCGCAACCACAGATGATTCATCACACACCTGCACACCACAGCTCAGGGCTCACTACTCAGGAGGGTCCAACTTAATAGCATCTCTGTTCTACACCATTGTCATAAATCCCAGTCAATCAAGGCACTGTCTGGTACACTCATGATCAGTAAAAGTGCATCCAAATGTTCTCCAATATCATCTGGTCATGGCAATTTCAAAAATTTCATGGTATTTATCTAGCCTCTTGGTAAATCCAAACAAGTGAGCCCACTTGGACTTGGACTGGGACTGGCTCTGGGTGCCTGGCTTCTTGGATCACAAAATTCAGAGATTTCCATCACCAAGGAAGTGAGGTGAGGTCACTTCCTTCAGAAAATGAATGAGGCCACTGTCTTAGCCACCACTTTGTCGTAACAGTTGCTTCCTAGTGTCTCAGGAAAAGGAGGCAGCCTCTATTTCCTGTGACACTTTCACAAGTTAGAATGGTATAGAAACATAGGCACCTGGGAACAGCTCTCCACACATGCCTGGTTTCATACATCATCCCTAAATTAAGAAGAGATAGGCTGATTGAGACACATCCTTTCATCCTGATCGGGTGGTTTGCAAAGGAAGATGACTTTTGCTGTTTCAGGTCCTTCATAGCTGCCTACGTCTACTCCAGGGATCATTTCTGCATGGATTTTGAGGTACTCAGCAGGTGAAAGATCTCCTAACTTCCTGTATTGTAATACTAACTTTGTCCCTGCTCTTCTGTAAAGTGAGATTGAGTGAACAATCTCAGTTTACAGAATGGTTAGGGTTAATAGCATGTTCGATTTGGGTTATGAATCATTTTGCTGGATGAATAATGATATTGGGAACCTGCGATATTTATAAGAATATGGAGGTGAAATATAAGTATGAAAACAGAAATCTAGGTAATATTTGAAGCCCAGAAGGACTTTGGGCCCTTGATTGGGATACATAGCTTAAATTATGTTCTGTGTGACCTTTGCATTTTGTGTCCAGAATATTACTGTGATAATATGTATATGTAGCTAAGGTGACATGAGTATTTCTTCCACCATTTCTGTGAGCAATATTTTGAAAACTTATAAATTAGTACTGGGGATACTAATAGGTTTACCCTGTTTTGATGAATATAGAGATGATGCATTAATAGACCCTACTGTGAAAAAATTATATAACTGGTTCCAAATTTAAATAATGGATTGTATTTATATCTGAAAATATATAGGAAATCTTATATTGATATACATACATTCATTCCAACCAGTTATATATCTAATGGTAATGTTAGGGTTATCATTTATCATGAATAGTGTGTGAGTTTTGCTTCAAAAATGATTATGGAATCGAAAATAATATGTTTAGAAAGAAGTTTAGTAAAAAGACCAGTCAAGAAACATGGAGGAATATATGTCTTCCAAAGGAGGAAGTGATTGAAAGTGAACCAAATGTTTATAAATTTGTGAACTTGTGAATGAATGGATATATCTAATGATGTCCATAAACTGAAGAAATAATTACGTACCAGGTTTGAATAAAAATGAACTTTAACAAACACAATAGAAACATTAGGAATTCTGGAAAAGTATAGTTCGCAGTGAAAGGTTAATAAAATAAGTACTTGTCACTTCCTGTTTTTCTGTATGCTTAACAAAACACTGTTGAAATCTTGAGAACTTTTTGATAGTCTTATTCCCAGAATGTGCTGTCCAAAACTGCCAAACTGCAGAATGTACTCCCTCAACCGGTTGCACACAAACCGCTCACTCGCCCGGACCCATCAATAAACTTCCCCCCCTGCCCTCTCCTAGGAAAATATATAAGCTCTGCTTAAGCTGTTCTCAAGGCTCTCTGCTCTATTCAAGTGAGCTCTGAGCCCCAGCATGCTGGACCCCCAATAAACCCTTTGCTTTGCATGAGACAGTCTCTTGGTGGTCTCTTCACCCGATTGTCACCAGACCTTTACATATGGAGGTTCCACCGAGATCCGGCAGCCGTGGACAAGCGACCCCAACGAACTCCTCTCGGGGTAAGTAAGGTGCCTCTTTCTGGTTTCAGGTTTCAGGTCAGGGCTTGGCAAAATGGATGTCGATGAAGAGCGTGAGCTCTCTCCGATGGTGGCTGACAGTCATGTCACAGAGCCACAGGCCAAGTCCCTGGGGGACGTCATAGAGGACTCAGAAAATCGAGGAACAATAGTCTCCATGACTCAGTGATATTTTGTTTCAGATTCGGTATTGCCAACCCATCGGGTTTTGCCAACTACTCAGTCCTGGTCTCAGTGTTGGACTTCCATATCCTGTCTTTATTGTCTTGTCTTGTCTGTGTCATGTGTTGTTGCTTTTACTGTTTGTGTATCTTTCATTATGGGACAGAGCACTTCAATGCCTCTGTCTCTGACCCTTGTTCACTGCAACAAAGTTTGCTTAAGGGATCAGAATCTTTCTTTTTCAGTAAAATGCTGGACCTGGCAGACTCTCTGTGCCTCACAATGGCTCACCTTTGGATTTGGATGGACCCTAGAAGGATCTTTCTACTTCCCACTAATTTAAAAAGTTAGAGATATTGTCTTTCAGCCAGAGCCACATAGATACCTGTGAAGACAGATGGACACTGCCTACCAACCCGGTGACGAGGGGAATCAACATCAATATCAAGAAAGAGACTTTGTCTACATTAGACGACATCAAGTGTCATCCCTGGAACCCTGCTGGAAGGGACCATAGCAGGTGCTACTTATAACACCTACAGCAGTAAAGGTAGACAGAATCACTTCCTGGATCCATACCTCTCATCTCAAGCCTGTGCCCTGTCCAGACTCTGGCTGGAAACTGTAAAAGACTGGTAACGCTTTCAAATTGTGTATTTGCCATGTGGATAAGGCAATAGACTCTCCCCTTGACCACCAGTAGTCCTAACCCTCATCAGCCCATTCAGCAGCGATGGCTGATCACAAATCTTACTGGACAAGAAGTATGGTCTATCTCGCATACAGCCCACTTAGGGACATGGTCGCCATCTCTCCACAGAAACATTTGTCAGCTGGCTATAGGTCTTTTCCATTGGGATATCCGTGATGAAGTGGATCCCACTAAAATTCCATTAAATCCCTTCTCTACCATAGATAATGGAAACAAATATTATGGATGTAGGGACACGCGAGCCAGATGCAGGTTGGGTAGCCTAGATTACTATGTTTGCCCGGCGGACTATCAAAGCCACAAACAGTCAAGGCTGTGTTGGGGGAAAGCCGGCTTCTTCTGTAAGTCATGAGGATGTGAGCATACAGGGACTGCTTGATGGAACCCAAACTCCTCATCAAATTCTGTACACAACATTGGCCATATTACCAATTAGATAACCAAAATTGATGGCCCCCAGAGGGGTCTCTGGATCCTCAAATTCTGTGTGACCTTTTTAACTTCTGCAAGTGCTGAAAAGGGTAAAAGGAGATTCCCCTATGTGGAGGCCTTTTCCCTCCTTTGCTCACATCCTGAACTATGCTTCTGCAATAGATCCTCACCCTCAGCCTTCTGCTCCAGACTCTCTGCTCTTACTCTCACCTATGCAACCTGATTTCTCCCCTCCAATTACATCGATCAAAAACCCAAACCTCTGCCTGTTCTAAGACCGTTGCCCCCTTCTTGAGGTAGCAGGTACTGAGGTACACCTCAACCAACTCACTCCTCTCTTCTCCTGTCATTGCCCGCACTGGGTCCCACCAGGTCGTCTTACTACCTAACACAAAGCCCAAACCAGCTGAGAAGAGCCCTCACACCCTTATCCAAGATGCAATGTAAATGGCCTTTAAAGTTGCTTTTTCATCACTGAAAACATGTTACTAAGTATTTAAAGTCCCTCAAATGCTTTTTGGGATACTAACTCCCATCTTACCCTCTGCTGTACCTGTTGTACTGCTCAAGATTTGTTCCTAGAAAAATCCAAAACCCCTTTTCCATTATTCTTTTACATTTCTCCTACCTCATTCTCAGATCCACGGAACTGCTCACAGCCATGCCTTCCCCGTCTTCCCCCTCCGTACCAGGCCCACAGAAAAGTCTTAACTGACCTTCTCCAGAAATCTCCAACATAGCTGAATTTAGGAATTTCAGCAAAAGAGTCCCAATAAAAGATTTCTAAGTAGATAAAATTCCACTTTTCGTGTTGCCCTATTTTACTTGGCCACTGGCTAAAAAAATCTGCAATCCTAAGCTAGACACCCCCATACTAATTTTTCACAAAATATGTGAACAAGGCCTTGGCCTTGAGCTGAGGCTTCACATAGATGGCTACATTTGTAAGATAAAGAAGTTACCAACTGGACTCCATGGTAACAGTTGGCAGGGGGAAAAATAAAGGGAATATAAAGCTCTCCCTCACCCAGGTGTCCTTGGAAGGTTAACTTTCCCAGAACAGAGGAAAAAAAAAGAAGACAAACGGCTTCTTGTGAACTTCTTAAGACTGTGAACTTCTGAGCCCCTTCCCTTATATGTTGGGTACAAAATTCTGAAACTACCTAAACTTGGGATTCCGGGGATTTAATTGATTACAACAGAAGTAATGCCCTCTGAATATGGTTGCAAACAAATAGGACTGTTTTCCTGTCTTTGGTACTATCTTAGGTGCCTTGCCTTGTCCATCCCTACAACAGTATAATTCTATATACTTAAAACATTGTTTATGTTTTCATGAAGTGGTCAAAAGATGTGATTAATTGTGTAGTTGTGCAAATGTTTCCCAGAGTGCTCTATCATGACACAGGTTCATTTGAAGATCAAATAGGGGGGCATAAAACCTGGTTCCACTGGGAACATATATCCCTAACTTTCACCATCCTATTAGGAATACATGTTGCTGCATGGGTGGGCACAAGAACCACTGCCTTGGTCCATGGGACAAAACAAATGACCCAAATAGAAGCAGCAATAGGCCAAAACTTAAAGATATTAGAAACCTCCATCACAGCATTGCAGGAATCTTTAACCTATCTCTCTGAAGTTGTTTTACAGAACAGTCGAGGATTGGAATTTCTCTTCATGAGAGAAGAGGGCCTTTGTTTTGCATTGATGGAAGAATGTTGTTTTTATGCCAACCATACTGGAGTTGTAAAAAAATCTATGAGTAAATTAAAATGACGACTTGAAGTGCATCAACGAGAGAGAGAGGCCCAAAAAGGGTGGTTTGAATCTTGGTTCACAAAGTCCCCCTGGTTAACTACTCATTTATCAACCCTGGCGGGTCCAATAATAATCCTCACATTATTGCTAACTATAAAACCCTGCTTGCTCAACCATGTAATTTATTTTCTCCAGGCTCAAATTGGACAAGTTAAACTAATGGTAATACCCCACTAGCAGACATGGAATGTGACACCACCCAATGATCATATTTATGATTAAAAGTAGCCAGAAAAAGAAGTGTCAAATGAAAGGTTAATAAAATATGTAGTTGTCACTTCTTGTTTTTCTGTACACTTAACAAAACACTGTTGAAATCTTGAGAAATTTTTGCCAATCTTGTTCCCAGAATGTGCTGTCCACAACTGCCAAACTGCAGAATGTACTCCCCCACCAGGTTGCATGCAAACTGAACACTCGCCCTGACACATCAATTAACTTCCCTCCCTGCACTCGCAAGGAAAAGTTTATAACATCTGCTTAAGCTGTTCTCAGGGCTCTCTACTCTTTTCAAGTGAACTCTGAGCCCCAGCATGCTGGACCCCCAATAAACCCTTTGCTGTTACATGAGATAGACACTTGGTGGTCTCTTCTTCCGACGCTCGCCCGACCGTTACTTGGATGATTGAATGTAGAATAGAACATCCAGTCAAAAAGGGATAGTCGGTAGGATTAGGAATATAGTCCGTAGGTTTAGGAAGAAGAGTGAGTATAGGATTTGGACCAAAAGTTCTTTAGCAATAGGGTTTCGGTTAGAGAGTGAATGTAAATGTCAGCACATGTGAAGAATGAGTCACAATGATGAAATGCGGAAAATATGTAGGAAAGCAGATATCAATAGAGACATTAGGAAATCAGGCAAAGTACAAAGTGAGTGATAGGATTAGACATTATCAACGGGGTTGAGTTTCAATATATAATCTTAGGAAGAAACAAATATGTAGTCACCAATAAGATTGACATTTGAGAGCATTAGGCAACCTGGACATGGATGATTTTAGTAATCCATGTTCACTTTCCATTTAGGCTTTTGGGAGAATCCTAAGTGTGACCTTTGCATTTTGTGTCCAGAATACTACTGTGATAAAATGTATGTATAAATCAGTTGACATGAGTATTTCTTCCACCATTTCTGGGAGCAATATTTTGAAGATATACAAATTATTATTGGGCGTACACAGAGGTGTACCCTGTGTCTATGAATATAGAAGTAATGCATGAATTGACAATACTGTGAATAAATAATATAACTGATTCCACTTTAAATAATGGATTGATAGAATTGATATTTAAAAATATATAAGAAATCTTATATTTATATATAATCATTCATTCCAATGAGTTATACATCTAATGGTAATATTAGGGTTATATTTTATCATGAAAGGTGTGTGAGTTCTGCTTCAAAAGTGAGTATGGAAATGGAAAATAATGTGTTTGGAAAGAAGTCTCATGAAAAGACCAGTCAAGAAACATAGAGGAATGCATGTGTTCTGAAGTAGGAAGTAATTGAAAGTGACAAAAATGCAAATAATTTTGCTAACTTGTGGGTGAAATATAAGTATGGAAAAAGAAATCTAGGTATGATTTGAAGCCCAGAAGGGCATTTGCCCCTTGAGTGGTTTAATTAGCTTTGACTTATGTACTGCACATATGTCTCAGATAAAGCCATATACAATGGAACAGGAATTTGCACCTTGGATGATTGAATAACGAAGAGAACATCCAGTCAAAAAGGATTTGTCGCTAGGATTAGGAAGATAGTCGGTAGGTTTAGGAAGAAGATTGAGTATAGGATTTGGACCAAAAGTTCTTTAGCAATAGGGTATCGGGTAGAGATTGAATATATATGTCAGCACATGTGAAAAGCCAGTCACAATGATGAACTGGGGAAAATAGTAGGAAAGCAGATATCAATAGAGATTAAGAAATCAGGCAAATTATAAAATGAGTCATAGGTTTAGACATTCTCAACAGGGTTGAGATTGAAATTGTAATCTTCAGAAGAAACACATATGTAGTCACCAATATGATTGACATTTGAGAGCATTAGGCAACCTGGACATGGATGAGTTTAGTAATCCATGTTCACTTTCCATTTAGGCTTTTGGGAGAATCCTAAGTGTGACCTTTGCATTTTGTGTCCAGAATACTACTGTGATAAAATGTATGTATAAATCAGTTGACATGAGTATTTCTTCCACCATTTCTGGGAGCAATATTTTGAAGATATACAAATTATTATTGGGCGTACACAGAGGTGTACCCTGTGTCTATCAATATAGAGATAATGCATGAATAGACCATACTGTGAATAAATAATATTACTGGTTCCACTTTACATAATGGATTAAATTGATATCTGAAAGTATACAAGAAATCTTATATTGAAATACAATCATTCATTCCAACCAGTTTTATATCTAATGATAATATTAGGGTTATGGTTTATCATGACGGTTGTGTGAGTTTTGCTTCAAAATTGATAATCGAAATCGAAAATAATGTGTTTATAAAGAAGTCTCTTAAAAAGAGCAGTCAAGAAACATGGAGTAATCCATGTGTTCTGAAGCAGGAAGTGATGGAAAGTAAAACAAATGCGTATAAATTTGCTAAATTGTGGATGAAATATACATCCTATCATGTGCATAAACTGGAGAAATAGTAATGTACCAGTTTTGAATGAAAATGAACGTCAAAATACACATTATATCCCATAGGAATCTTCATGCATTGATGTTAAACTGGGTCAGCTACTGTAGAAATATTTGATTTTTTTTGGTGTCATAATACACTTTATTTTAGCACTAGCATGCCACAGAATGTAGAGGAAAGAGCAATAGATTTTCAGTTATAGCACTAATAATCTAACATTTAATGACTATTTGGGGAGTCTAGAAATTGCATAAGGCTATGTAACATAATTGTTTTTTATTTAACATTCATAAAAACTTGGAATTTTGGTAATATTTCTCCTTTTTCATTTTTTATTTTTTCAGTTGTTCATAGACCTTCATTTTATTTATTTGTATGTGGTGATGAGAATATAACCCAGTGCCTCACACATGCTAGACAAGCATGTTAACACTGAGCCAGAAACCCAGCTCCTCCACTTTATCTTATCATCAAACACTCCTCACCCTCTTCATTACTCACTTTCTTAATCGTTTTCCCCCTTCTCTCTATTCTTTTTCACTTTCCCTCCTTATGTATTTTTCTCTCATGTCATTACAAACACTAGTATGCTATGAAATTTACATTTAAAACTGATTTTATAGTTATTCTTTTTTCTTGAGAAAATTTAAAAATTATAATCACCTGATAGATATATTACAATACATTTATTATACATATGCATCTATATTCATTCACATGTATTCCATATATATATATACATATATATTTAAAATTACTTTGATTAGCCTGTTAGAAATAATATATACCAAGTCTTTCTTAATTTTCAAGTCTTCCAGAATTAACATCTTACAGTGAAAATCAAATAAACATGTTTAAGTTAACAGGTATCATTCTTATTTATCAATACTGATAATTTAAGGTTTTATATCACATTAAGTTGTAATATGGCATATTAACTCTTATGAATTAGAGAAATTTTTTTTGAACAACCTATTATTTAAGGACCATATGCACTGACATTTCAAATGGCCTTCTTGTGATTTCAATTTCTATCAATTGTGTGTTAATTAAAAAATACTTATTTTAGTAATTTTCATATTCATAATTGATATAAAGTCAATTGTTTAATCCTTTTTGTAAGTAGTTACTTATTACAGTAGGGGCAGTATTAATAATTCTAAATCTTTATAAGAAAAATGGTACAAAGATATTTTCAGGCACAATTAAGAATAATTGCGATCTCTAAATGTTTGATTACTGATACATATAATACAGAGCTTTTGATGAGTCTCTTTCCCAGTAAAACATAAAATGCAAAGATACAGTTGGGTATGTATGTCCAAATAAAGATAAGAAAAAATACACATTATCAGTTAGAAACTATTAAATAAAAGATGAAAAGAACAATCCAACACATTGTACCAACTTGTCAGTTGAGTTAGTATTCTGGAAGAATAGCCTAAGACTAGAACTGGTCCATGACAAAATATTCACTAAAAAATGAAATATGAAAAATATAGGAAATACTATGAATTTTTCAGGAGGGTAGGTGGATTAACCTTTAATCTCAATTATGTTCATTTTTAAAACCAGTTTTCTGGTACAATAAATTTGTGATAGATACAACTAAACAAAACAAAGTTTCTGCTTAGCAAAATGAATGCATCTCAACACTTTTTTAGCTGATATCTTCCCACTCAATTTTAAACCATTATTTATTTATTTTTTATTGGTTGTTCAAAACATTACAAAGATCATGGTATATCATCTTTCATACATTTGACTCAATTGGGTTATGAACTCCCAATTTTCCCCAAATACGAGTTGCAGAATCACAATGGTTACACATTCATATTTTTACAAAATGTCATATAAGTGACTGTTGTATTGTGCTACATTTCCTATCCCCTACTATATTCCCTCCCCTCCCCTCCCATCTTCCCTCTCTACCTCATCTGCTGTTTTTCACTTCTCTCCCTATTCCACCCCGCTTTCCCCTCACTACCTCTTATATGTAATTTTGTGTAACATTGAGGGTCTCCTACCATTTCCATATGGTTTCCATTCTCTCTCCCTTTTGCTTTCCTCTCTCGTCTTTGATTAATGTTAATCTTTTCCTCAAGTTCTTTCTCCCTGTTCTATTCTTAGTTGCTCTCTTTATATCAAAGAAGACATTTGACTTTTGTTTTTTAAAGAGTGGCTACCTTCTCTTAGCATAATCTGCTCTAATGCCATCCATTTCCCTACAAATTCTATGATTTTGTCATTTTTTAGTGCTGCATAATACTCCATTGTGTATAGATGCCACATTTTTTTTTTATCCATTCATATATTGAAGGACATCTAGTTTGTTTCCACAGTCTACCTATTTTGAATTGTGCCACTATGATCATTGATGTGGCAGTATCCCTATAGTACGCTCTTTTAAGATCCTCAGGGAATAGTCTGAGAAGGGCAAAAGCTGGTTCAAAGGGTGGATCCATTCCCAGTTTTCCCAGGAATCTCCATTCTGCTTTCAAAGTTTGCTTCACCAATTTGCAGTCCCACCAGCAGTGTACAAGTATACCCTTTTCCCCACATCCTCGTCAACACTTGTTGTTCTGTGACTTCATAATAGCTGCAAATCTTACTGGAGTGAGATGGTATCTTAGGGTGGTTTTGATTTGCATTTCTCTGACTGCTAGAGATGGTGAGCATTTTTTCATGTACTTGTTGATGGATTGTATGTCTTCCTCGGTGAAGTGTCTGTTCAGTTCCTTGTCCCATTTGTTGATTACATTATTTGTTATCTTATTGTTTAATTTTTTGAGTTCTTTGTATATTCTGGATATTAGGGCTCTATCTGAAGTGTGAGGGGTAAAAATTTGTTCCCAGGATGTAGGCTCTCTATTTACCTCTCTTATTGTTTCTCTTGCTGAGAAAAAAGTTTATAGTTTAAGTAAGTCCAATTTGTTTATTCTTGTTATTAACTCTTGGGCTATGGGAGTCTTATTATGGAATTTGGAGCCCGACCCCACAGTATGAAGATCGTAACCAACTTTTTTTCTATCAGACGCAGTGTCTCTGATTTTATATCTAGCTTCTTGATCCATTTTGAGTTAACCTTTGTGCATGGCAAGAGAAAGAAATTCAGTTTCATTTATTTGCATATGGATTTCCAATTTTCCTAGCACCATTTTTTGAAGATGCTATTCTTTCTCCATTGCATGCTTTTAGCCCCTTTATCAAATATAAGAAAGTTGTAATTTTCTGGATTGGTTTCTGTGTCCTCTATTCTGTACCATTGGTCCACCTGCCTGTTTTGGTACCAGTACCACACTGTGTTTGGTACTATTGCTTTGTAGTACAGTTTGAACTCTGATATCGCTATAACTCCAGATTCACACTTACTGCTTAGAGTTGCTTTCGCTATTCTGGGTCTTTTGTTTTTCCATAAGAATTTCATGATTGCTTTATCTTTTTCTACAAGAAATGCTGCTGGGATTATGATTGGCATCACTTTAAACCTGTAGAGAACTTTGGGTAATATTGCCATTTTGATAATGTTATTTCTGCCTATCCATGTACAGGGTTCATTTTTCCATCTTCTAAGATCTTCTTTTATCTCTCTCTTTAGAGTTCTGTAGTTTTCATTATATAAATCTTTCACCTCTTTTGTTAGGTTGATTCCCAAGTATTTTATTTTATTTGAGGATATTGTGAATGGAGTGGTTTTCCTCATTTCCATTTCAGAAGTTTTGTTGCTGATATACAAAAATGCCTTTGATTTATGTGTGTTGATTTTATATCCTGCCACTTTGATGAATTCATTTATTTACTCAAGCCGTTTCTTTGTAGACCCTTTTGGGTCTGTTAAATATATTATCATGTCATCTACAAATAGCGATAATTTAAATTCTTCCTTTCCTATTTTTATGCCTTTATTTTCTTTTGTCTGTCTAATTGCTCTGGCTAGTATTTCTAGAACTTAATTGAATAGAAGTGGTGATAGAGGGCATCCCTGTCTTGTTCCAGATTTTAGAGGGAATTTCTTCAGCTTTTCTCTATTTAGGATGATGCTAGCCTGATTTTTAGCATATATAGCTTTTACCATGTTGAGGTAAGTTCCTTTTATCCCTAGTTTTTATAGTGTTTTGAACATAAAGGGATGCTGTAGTTTGTCGAATGCTTTTTCTGCATCAATGGAGATGATCATATGGTTCTTGTCTTTAAGTCTATTGATGTGGTGGATTACATTTATTGATTTCCATATATTGAACCAGCCTTGCATCGCAGGGATGAATCCTACTTGATCATGAAGCACAATTTTTTTGATATGCTTCTGTATTCGATTCGCCAGGATTTTATTGAGAATTTTTGCATCCAAGTTCATTAGAGATATTGTTCTGTAGTTTTCTTTCTTTAAAGTGTCTTTGTCTGGTTTCGGGATCAGGGTGATGTTGGCCTCATAGAATGAATTTGGAAGAGCTCTTTCTTTTTGTTGTTCTTGAAATAGCTTGAATAATATTGGTATTAGTTCTTCTTTGAAGGTTTTGTAGAACTCCGCTGTATACCCATCGAGTCCAGGGTTTTTTTTGGTTGGCAGTCCTTTGATGGTTCTTCTATTTCTTCCTTTGTTATTGGTCTGTTTAAATTGTGTGTGTCTTCCTGACTCAATCTGGGCAGATCGTATGACTTAAGAAATTTATCAATACCTTCACTATCTTCAATTTTATTGGAATATAGTGTTTCACAATACTTTCTAACTATCTTCTTTATTTCTGTAGTGTCTGTTGTGATATTGCCTTTTTCATCCCGTATTTTAGTAATTTGAGTTCTCCCTCTTCTTCTGTTCATTAGTATGGCTAAGGGCCTGTCGATCTTATTTATTTTTTCAAAAAACCAACTTTTAGTTTTATCAATTTTTTCAATGTTTTTCTTTGTTTCAATTTTGTTGATTTCTTCTCTAATTTTGATTATTTCTTGTCTTCTACTACATTTGCTGTTGTTTTGCTCTTCCATTTCTAGGTTTTTGAGGTGTAGCATGAGTTTATTTATTTGCTGGTTTTTCTTTTTTTGAGGAAAGAACTCCAATAAATGAATTTCCCTCTTAAAACTGCTTTCACTGTGTCCCATAGATTCCGGTACATTGTGTCTGTATTGTCATTTGTCTCTAAGAATTTTTTTATCTCCTCCTTTATGTCTTCTGTTACCCATTGATCATTCAGTAGCATGTTGTTCATTTTCCATGTGATGCAGGATTTTTCCTTCCTTCTTTTATCATTGATTTCCCGTTTCATTCCATTATGATCAGATATGGTGCATGGTATTATTTCCATGCCTTTATATTTACTAAGAATTGCCCTATGGCATAATATATGGTCTATCTTTGAGTAGGATCAATGTGCTGCTACTGAGAAGAATGTGTATCCACTTGATGATGGTTGATATATTCTATATATGTCTGTTAAGTCTAGGTTATCGATTGTGCTGTTGAGTTCTATAGTTTCTTTATTCAGTTTCTCTCTAGAGGATCTGTCCAATGCCAAGAGTGGTGTGTTGAATTCACCCATAATTATTGTGTTGTAGTCTATGTGACTCTTGAACTTGAGGGGAGTTTGTTTTATGAACGTTGCAATTCCATTGCTTGGTGCATACAAATTCATAATTGTTAGTCTTGTTGGTGGATGGTTCCTTCTAAAAGAATATAGTGTTCTTCTTTATCCCTTTGATTTACTTAGGTTTGAAGTTGATTTTATTCCATATGAGTATGGCCACTCCTTCTTGCTTCTGAGGGCCATGTGAGTGGTATGATTTTTCCCAAACTTTTACCTTCAGCCTGTGTATGTCTTTTCCTATCATATGGGTCTCCTGAAGACAACATATTGTTGGATTTTTTTTTTCCACGTTACTAGCCCATGTCTCTTGATTGGTGAGTTTTGGCCATTAACATTTAAGGTTACAATTGAAATATGATTTGTACTTCCAGTCATGTTTATTTATTTATTATATTTTAGTTTGGCTAGTTTTTACTTTTTTGGTTATTTTCCTCCCCCTTTACTGAAATACCTCCTGCTGTTAGTTTTGGGCACTATTTTTCAATTCTTCTTCTTGTAGTATTTTGCTCAAAATGCTTTGCAGTGCTGGTTTTCTGGCTGCATATTCTTTTAGCTTTTGTTTATCATGAAAGACTTTAATTTCATTTTCAAATCTGAAGCTTAATTTTGCTGGGTACAGTGTTCTTGGTTGGAATCCATTATTTTTCAGCATTTGAAATACATTGTCCTAGGATCTTCTCTCTTTCAAAGTCTGTGATGAAAAATCAGTCATTAAACTAATTGGTTTACCCCAGAATGTAATCTGCCTCCTTTCTCTTATAAGCGTTTAATATTTTCTCCTTGTTCTGTATGTTGGCTATCTTCATAATTATATGTCTTGGATTTGGTCTATTATGTTTTTGAATGTTTGGGGTCCTGTAGGCTTCCAGGATTTGGCAATCCAATCCATCTTTCATCTCTGGGATGTTTTCTAGAATTATTTCATTTAATATGTTGTCCATTCCTTTGGTTTGAATCTCTATGCCTTCTTCTATCCTGATGACTCTCAAGTTTTTTTTTTTTTGACATCCCTTATCTCTTGAATAGATTTAAGCATCTTTTCTGTGTTGACTATATTCTTTTCAAGTTGATAAACTTTGTCTTCATTTTCTGACTTCTACTTGATCTACTCTATTTGTAATATTCTTGTTTGAGTTTTTAATTTGGTTTATAGTTTCCTGCATTTCTAGAATTATTGTTTGAATTTTTTTTAAGATCTCTATTTTTTGGTAAAGCTCATTTTTTGCCATTTGAATTTGTTTGTTTAATTCATTTTCAAAATATACTTTTATTCCTTGGACTTGCTGCCTCATGTCTTCTCTAATATTTCTTTCCATCTGAGTTAAGTATGCCTTGATTTCTTTCCCTATCCCTGTTTCTGGTGCTTCTAGGTCCTCCTGTAGAATTAAGTTGTCCTGCATTGTTTGTACTCCTTTTATTCCATTGTTTTTTCATGATGTTCACGTTACTTTCCAGCTCTATTTGATTGCTGTGTTTCTGCTTTATTCTAGAGATTTGTTTTGGTGTTGTATGTCTCTGTTGTCTCTCCTTTGTGTTGGTAGACTATGCATGCTAAAGTGGATTCCGCTTGGAAGAAATTCCGAAGGCCGAGCTCCAGTGACATCACCTCTCTGTTTTGGCAGGCCCAAGGCTCCTTGCTGAGGTGTCCGTATAGGGGGGTGGGACTGTACTGTCACTTGTTGGTTTCAGCTCCGGGTCACTGGCGGGCAGGCGGTCTCCAGCTGCCCAGTCACTTGTGCAGCAGGTGGGCTGTCACTGGCGGGCGGGCGATCTCTAGCCACCCAGTGGTGCGGTCGGTCGCCGGCGGCAGGGCGTTCCCAAGCCGCCTAGTCACGCGGGCAGCGGGTGGACTGTCGCCTGTGGGCCTGCAGTCTCCCGCTGCCCAGTCACAAGGGCCTGGCCTCTAGTCCTCTGGTTTCTCCTGCTAGTCCTGGTTTTTCCTGCAAGACCAGATTTCCCCTGAGTGATGGCTCTCGGCAGTTCAAACTGTACTCTGGGCCTGCCGTTTGTTGGTTGTGGAGGGTGTCTATTGGGAAGCCAGACACTCTATTGTTTTGATTTTTTCCACTTGCCCCTCCCCCAGCACTGGTTAGACAGGTTTTATTTTCACAGTTGATGAGAGGGGGAGTTGAAGGTCAGTTGCCTCTTGTTTTCCCCCATCTTTATGCAGGCTCGCTCTGATAATCTCTCCCCCGGAAATCCTAGGAGAGATTTTATGCGAATTCCCCGATATATGGGAGATGAGCTGAATAACACACTCCTGTTTTATTGTTGTAATCCGTAGGAGAGTGGCTGTGGTTACTTCAGCTCTCCAAGATGATGGCCATTGGTTTCCTTGGAAGAGTTTCCATTGTGGGAGATAGAACTGTACCGCTTCCTTCCCTGTCTGAAATCCTGAACTCAGCTCAGGGCTCAGTGGGGGCTCTACCGGCAGGATTCCACAGAATCCTCATCAACGTTTCTCCCTGCTTATTGGACCCATCTCGGTGGTGCCGCACCATCTTTAGCCACTGGGTGGGCCACGCGGATCAGTCAAATGGGATCTCGGGTCGCATATTTGGCTCGTGTTTGAGACGCAATTACCGGACCATGGTGCTAGAAATCCTTCTTCTAGGTTTTGGTGCACCCCCATTTTGCTGTAATTTCCTAACAAGATAGTTTTTTTGTCACTCTAACTCGTTATTCACCTGTGCAGTGGTGCAGTACACTTGGTGTGATGCACTCTATTCGTGGCCATCTTGCAATGACGAAATATTATGATTTGTATGCACCATTTACTGAAGTCAGTTTTCAGTTTTAGAAAACAAATATGAATTTCAGGTGTATGAATATTTCGGAGAATAATCTTGTGAAAAGTTGATTATAAATCCACATACATGAATATGAATGATTTTAAGGAGTGTATAATAAGACACATATATTTTATATTTTGAAATATCTGGAGATATGTATATATATATATATATATATATATATATATATATATATACACACACACACACACAAACACACACACACACACAGACATTAAAAAGAAGCAGTATATATGCCAATCGAAATTCATCATGAAATATATATCTTCCACATATCCAAAAATATACATTTTACTAAAAATGGATTTATGTATAATGTTGTTCAACTTGGAAGCTCACACTTAGGTTGAATTTTCAGTTCCAACAGCGTTTAGGAGGAGTGATCTCTTCTCACAATTTGTATGTGCCAAGTCACCCACCTCAGAAGAAGGTACGTGTGATACCAGGTAGGATTCTATATGTGCATATAATAATACATGAGCTGAAAAAGGCTAAAGAGAGACAGGAATTGACATATTTCTTAACTTTAAAAACACATGGTGAACTATTTCAATAAACATTGACTTATTTATAACTCCTATCCTATATAATGAAAAAGGGAAGTCCAAATATACACCATGCCTCCTCTGAACTGCTTGTATTTCTATTCTGTTTGAGTTACTATTCTCCATCATATTAGGATTAGTAGTCAGAGTCTAGTAGGGTATGGGTTAGTGTCAGAGATTCATTATTCCAAATGGAAAATAGGAAAATAAACCCAATGTGTTTTCAAATATGTGCTACACAAAAATCTTCCCACTCTCATCCAGAACAATTCCTTGATATTACCCTCGCCTGAAGTAATGCACAATTAGAGGAGAAGAGTTAGAAAATCTGGGAATACACATCTTGAACGGAATATGCTCAGGAGTTCACAACCTTGGAGGTGGAAGAGGAGTTTTCAAAAGTAAGGGACAGGGTAAACACTCCACAAACATGGAGCTCTGCAGGCCTAAAGACATCTTGAGAAACTGCCTCTGAGTTTGGGCACTTGAAATATATGTTGTTGTCAGGAGCTTTAGCTTCCTATGTAGTGAGAGCACCAAAATTGGGTCTGCATCTATGTGACCTGGAGGACATGGTATCTTATTTTTCAATGAACATGAGGCAGCAGTGCTGAATTCTCACTTTGTAGGTAAACTGTGGCAACTGCTGTCTAAGTGTCTCTCCGTGTAGACTGTGAAGCCATTTGGTCATCCTCTAGTTTTCCTGGTGTGTCTTGCTGCTTCACTGGGAGTTGGGTATTTGCTTCACGAAATACAGGGAGTTCAACTGGGACATAATGCTGGAGGGAGTTATGTCACATGCGGTGGGTCAGGGTCTGCAGGAGAATGCACCAATCAGGCTTCTATCTCACATAGCTTGCCCCCAGGCCCATAGCAACCTGATTCTGAACATTGCCCTGACCCTCTCCATATAACAAGATGCCTTAACATATAAGGGTCTGCTAGCTGCACCATGTCAGTCACAAGCCATTTGGAAGCCAATGGCAGATCCACATGGCCCCAACACAGATTTTTTATCACACACCTGCCCACCACTGCTCTAGACCCGCTACTAAGCAGGCTCCAACTTACTGGCATCTCTGTTCTACACCATTTTTCATGAAACCCAGTCAATCAACGAATTGTCTGGTATACTCATGATCAGCAAATGGACATCAAAAGGTTCTCCAGTGACACCTAGACATGAAAATTTCAAAAATTCCATGGTATTTATCTAGCCATTGTTCGTGGATGAATTTGGAGGCACTATGATTTTCAATTTATTCAGGAACCATTAAATGTTGAGGAAGCTCATTTTAATGAAAGCACAGGAGAACACACACAGGCAAGTCTTCTCAAAGAGTGGCCAAATGGTCACATGAAGCCAGGCCCATTGAGGTCTACAATGTGAGGTCCATGTGTGTTTTGACTCTCAACTACGGCTGCCAAGTTTGTCAGAATAAAATCATGTGATATCCTTGCTGAGATTCCCCGTGCCTTGTGGAAAGCCTTCCTGGGCACACATCTCAATTCCAAGGGTGACTCTCATGCATGGCCTCCTAAAATCCCAACACAACTCATGGCAATACTTCTCTGAGGTCAGTTCCAGAACTCAGTCTGTAAGGAGAATTACAGCAGAGTTCAAGCCCAGGTGGAGCCAGTCATCATTTCCAACCGTCAAACTAATAACCACAATTAAAACCAAAACACTTCCGCATGGCCCTCATCTTCTTCCATATAGACACTCATTATAACCTCTGACTAGAGGTTTCCATGAGGGGCGCAGCCCAAGACAGTGTCCAAAATAAGCTCCCTTTCCCCTCATTTGCCTAAAGTCGGGGTGGCCTGAACACCTTCCTGTGAACCAGGAGTAATCGAGTAGGCCTTCCGTTAATACTGCTCTGTTTCTCCAATTTGAGGAATACTGACTGTGGGGTTTAGATTCTTTATGTGAATTAGAAACATGAGAAAACCCAAGCACCTATGGGCTTCCCTCTTCAGGGCTTTGATGAACTCATTTGACCCAAAGGATCCCTATTCTCACTTGATGAAGTTCAGGAACCTTACAGAGGAAGGCGAGAGACTTCATCCACAATGACTGCTCTTTTGGCCATTTTGGGTTTGGATGAAAACATGGGATCCATCAGGTGCTGAGAATCTAACCACAGCCTCACACAGGGCCAAGAGTCTGATTCAGACACATCCATTTCCGAAGCAAATAAGCAAAGAGCCACAGGTGAATCCCATTCATTTCCATTTGAAACTGTTTTCTTCAGGCTTCACAAAGGAGTGGCCTGAGGGAAAGACCTTCCTGAAATTCAGGGCAACAAACAAGAGGTAAACAAAAGGCACAAAGCAGGGTTTCTCCACTGAGACTTTCCTGGTCACACTGATATCTGAGTTTTCTGAGATGCTCGCCATTGCCGTCAGTTATCCAGAACATGGCCATATCACAGAACTTGTAGGTGGTACATATCTTGGACACAAAACCATGAGGCTATTCTGGAGAGTGGCCAGAATTCAGGAAGAAAACAGAAACTTTGGAAGATAGCAGGTGTTACCCTTCGATAAGGCAAGCCACAGTCCATTCATAAATTTGGCAGGATGAATGCCTGGAAGCTTTCTACTAGACAGGACACATCCATTGATGCATTCTCTTTACTAATGTCTACAATCACGGACAGAGTGGGATGCACAGATATAGAAGCACTTGACTTGTCAAACGACTTACTAGAAACAGTCAACGCCAATCCAAACAAACAGCCTTTCCTACCTATTCTCAGGGCATGAGACAAAACCAGAAACACACATCCACACCCACAAAGGCACCTCTTTTGCCCAAGTAGGTCTATGACTATCCGGAGTGTCCTCAGACTGATGGGCCATATTATATTCCCCCAAAATGGCCTCTCCTGTCTCAAATCTGGTCTCCTTGGCCAACTCTGTGAAGTAGTCAGGAGCCATGGTTGAGCCACTACCTGCTTTCTCAGGAAAGTCCCCTCTTCAGAGCTTTCCTGGCATTTGGCCATCCTCACATCAGTAGGAACTAAGAAAGACTGACTCTGTCCTTGGTAAATTGAAACAAGTGAGACCACTGGAACTGGGACTGCGAGTGCCTCTGGGTGTGTCTCTTCCTGGATCACAAGTTCAGAGAGTTCCATCGACAAGGAGGTGAGGTGAGGTCACTTCCTTCCGAAACTGAATGAGGTCACTGCCTTGGCAACCTCTTTGTCCTAACAGTTACTTCTAAGCGTCCCATGAGATGCAGGCTGACCCTACTTTCTGTGACACTTTCACAAGTTAGAATGGTATATCAACCATAGGCACCTGTGAACAGCTCTTCACACAGGCCTTGTTTGGTCCATCTTCTCTATATTTAGAGGTTGATTCAGACACATCCCTTCATCATGACCAGGTTGTTTGCCATAGAATTTAACTTTTGCTTTCTCATGTCCTTCATAGCTGCCTATATCTTATCCAGGGGTCATTTCTGCATGGACCTTTGATGTTCTCAGCATGTGGAAGATCCCCTACATTCCAGTATTGTAAGACCAACTCTGTCCCTCCTCTTTTGTAAAGTTAGATTCAGGGAACAGTGTATGTTTAGGGTTAATAACATGTTTTATTTGGGTTAAGAATGTCTCTGCCGGATGAATAATGGTATTGGGAACCTGTGATATTTACAAGAATATATAGCTGAAATATAAGTATAAAAACAGAAACCTAGGTAAGATTTGAAACGAGAAGGGCATTGGGCCCTTGAGTGGGATACTTAGGTTTTAATAATTTTCTGTATATATGTCTCAGATAAATTGAAATACAATGGCTTAGGACCTTATACCTTGGACTATTGATTGTCGAATTGAACATCGAGTCAAAATGCAATAGTCAGTAGGATTAGGAAGATAGTCAGTAGGTTTAGAAATAAGAGTGAGTATAGGATTTGGACCAAAATTTCTTTAGCAATAGGGTCTAGGGTAGACAGTGAATGTATATGTCACCAAATGTGAAGTGTCAGACACAATGATGAACTGGGGAAAATATGTAGGAAAACAGATATCAATTGAGATATTAGGAAATCAGGCAAAGTATAAAGTGAGTGATAGGATTAGACATTTTCAACAGGCTCGAACTATAATATATAATCTTAGGAAGAAACAAATATGTAGTCACCAATAGGATTTACATCTGAGAGCATTTGGCAACCTGGACATTGTTGTTTTAGTAATCCATGCTCACTTTCCATTTAGGGTTTGATACAATCATGATTGTGACCTTTGCTTTTTGTGTCCAGAATATTACTGTGATAAAAAATATATATAAATATATATATAGATAAGGTGATATGAGTAATTCTTCCACCATTTCTGGGAGCAATATTTTGAAGAGGTATAAATTAGTATTGGGGGGACAAAGAGGTGTACACTGTGTCTTTGAATATAGAGATAATGCATTAATAGACCATACTGTGAATAAATAACATAACTGGTTCCAACATTAAATAATGCATTGAACGGAAATGTGAAAATATACAGAAAATCTTTTATTGATATACATACATTTATTCCAACCAGCTATACATCTAATGGTAATATTAATGTTATGGTTTATCTTGAAGAGTGTGTGAGTTTAGCTTCGAAATTGATTATGGAAATCGAAAATGATGTGTTTGGAAAGAAGTCTCATGAAAGACCAGTCAAGTAACATGGAGGAATACATGTGTTATGAAGCAGGAAGTGACTGAAAGTGAAACAAATTCCTATAAATTTGTGAACTTGTGGATGAAATATATATCTTATGATGTGCAAAAACTGAAGAAATAGTAATGTACCAGTGTTGAATTATAATAAACGTCAAAATAGAAATCATGTCCTATAGGAATCTACTTGCATTGATGTTAAACTGGGTCATTTACTCTAGAAATATTAGGATTTGTAAGCACCATTTATTGAAGTTACTTTTCAGTACTGGGAAACAAATATGTATTTCAGGTGGATGAGTATTTCTGAGAATAATCTTGTGAAAAGTTGATTATAAATCCACATACATGAACATAAATGAATTTACGGAGTTATATAAGACACATACATTTCATATTTTATAAAATGTGAAGAGTGTGAATATATATATATATATATATATATATATATATATATATATTTGTATATATATATATATTTATATATGTATTTATATATATATTTATATATATTAAAAAACCACAAAAAATACATTAAAAAGTATCAATATCTATATGCCAATCGTAATTCATCATGTAATATAAATCATCCACAGATGCAAAATTATTTATTTTACTAAACATGGATTTATGTATAACATTGTTCTACTAGGAAGCTCACCCATTGTTTGAATTTTCAGTTCCAACAGCGTTTAGGAGGAGAGATCTCTTCTCACAATTTGTTTCTGCCAAGTCAGCCAACTCATAAAAATGTACATGTGATACCAGGTAGAATTCTATATGTGCATATAAAAATACATGTGCTGAGTAGGCTACAGAGAATGGGAGACAGGAATTCACATATTTGTTAACTTTAAAAACACATGGAGGACTATTTCAATTAAAAATTGACTAGATTTATAAAACCTACCCTTTATCGTGCAAGAGGGAAGTCCTACTATACACCATGCCTTCTCTGAAATGCTTGCATATTCATTCTGCTTGGGTATTTTTCTCCATCATATTAGGATTAGTAGTCATATTATAGTAGGGTATGAGTTAGTGTCAGGGATTCAGTATTTCGAATGGAAAATAATAAGAAGAATCCAATGTTTATCAAATATGTGCTTCACAAAAAATTTTTCTACTGTCATCCAGAACAATGCCTTGACATTACCTTCGCCCCAAGTAAGACACAATTAGAGGAGAAGAGTTAGAAAATCTTTAAATACATATCTGAAATAGAAAATGCTCAGGAGTTCACAACCTTGGAGATGATAGAACAGTTTCCAAAAATAAGGGACAGTGTAAAAACTCCACAAACATGGAGATTTGCCTGCCTAAAGACGTCTGGAGAAACTGCCTTTAGGTTGGGGACTTGAAATACATGTAGTTGTCAGGAGCTTTAGGTTCCTTTCTAGTGAGACCATCAAAGATGGGTCTTCATCTCTGTGATTTGGAGGACATGGTTATAATTTCCCAATGAACATGAAGCAGCAGTGCTGAATTCTCTTTGTAGTGAGAGCATCAAAGGTGAGTCTGCATCTATGTGACCTGGAGGACATGGATTCTTATTTTACAATGAAAATGAGGCAGCAGTGCTGAATTCTCTCTTTGTATGTAATCTGTGGCCACTGGGGGCTAAGTGTCTCCCCACGTGGACTGTGAAGCCATTTCATCATCCTCCACTTTTCACAGTGTTTCTTGCTGCTGCACTCGGAGTTTGGTACTTGCTTCAGGAAATACAATGCGTTCAACTGGGACACCATGCTGGAGGAAGTTCTGTCAAATGTGGTGGGTCAGGGTCTGCAGGATAATGCACCAACAGGGCTTGTATACCACATAGTTTGCCCCCTTGACCAAAGCAACCTGATTCTGAACATTGCCCTGAAACCTCTCCATATAACAAGATGTCTGTACATGTAAGGGTCTGCTAGCTGCACCATGTCAGTCACAGCGATTTGGAAGCCAATAGCAAATCCACATGACCCCACAACAGATGTTTTATTACACACTTGCTCACCACTGCTCTAGTCCCACTACTAAGAAGGCACCAACTTAATGGCATCTCTGTTCTCCACAATTTTCATGAAATCCAGTCAATCAATGCACTGTCTGGTACAGTCATGATCAGCAACAGGACATCCAAAGGTTCTCCAGTGCCACCTGGTCATTGGAATTTCAAAAATTTTATGGTATTTATCTAGTCAATTTTCAAGGATGAAGTTGGAGGCACTGTGGGTTTCAATTCATTCAGGAATCATTCAATGGTGAGGAAGCTGATTTCAATGAAAGTTTTGGAGAACTCTCACAGGCAAGTCCTCCCAAAGAGTAGCCAAAAGGTCACAAGAATCCAGGCCCACTGAGGTCTACAATTGAGGTCCATGTGTGTTTTGACTAGTAAATATGGCTTCAAAGTCTTTCAGAATAAAATTATGTGATATCTTGGCTGAGATTCCCAGTGCTCTGTGGAAAGCCACCCTGGGCCTAGTTCCCAGATTCCAAGGGCGAATCTCATGTGTGGCCTCCGAAAATCCCAACACAATTCATGGCAATACTTCTTTGATGTCTGATCCAGAACTCAGTCTTTCAGGGGAATGACACCAGAGTTCAAGCCCAGGTGGATCCAGTCATCTCTTCCAACTGCCACACGAATGACCACAATTTAAACCAAAATACTCCCACATGGCCCTCATCTTATTAAATATAGACACTCATCATAACCTGTGGCTGGAGGTTTCAAAGCGGGACACATCCCAGAAAAGTGTCCAAAAAAATCTCCCTTACCCCTCATTTGCCTAAAGTCAAGGTGGCATGGACACCCTTCATGTGAACCTGGAGTGATCCAATAGACCTGCCGTTAATACTGCTCTGCTTCTCCAATTTGAGGCCTACTGATTCTCAGCGATAGATTTTTTATGTGATTTGGAGTCATAAGAAAACACAAGCATCTCTTCAGGGCTTCAAAGAACTCATTTGACCCAAATGATCCCTATTCTCACTTGATAGAGGTCAGGGACCTAACAGAGGAAGGCAAGAGACTAATCAACAATGACAGATTTTTGGCCATTTTGCTTTTGATTGCACACATGGAATCTATCTTTAGATTCATCATGTGCTGAGAATCTAAGCCACAACCTCATACAGGGCCAAGAGGCTGATTCAGACACATCCCTTTCCACAGCAATTAAGCAAAGAGCCACAGGTTATGCCCATTTATTTTCATTTGAAAACTGTTTTATTCAGGCTTCACAAAGGGGTGGCCTGAGGCAAAGACCTTCCTGAAATTCAGGGCAACAGAACCATAGGTAAGCAAATGAACCGAAGCAGGGTTTCTCCACTGAGAGTTTACTGGTCACACTGATATCTGAGTTCTCTAAGATGTTCCCATTCTCTACAGCTCTCAAGTATATGGACATGTCACATATCTTGGAGATGGTACATATCTTGGACACAAAACCATGAGCCTATACTAGAGAGTGTCCAGAATTCAGGAAGAAAACATTAACTTAGGAAGTTAGTAGGTGTTGCCCATCCATAAGGCACACCACAGTCCATTCATCAATTAGGCAGAATAAATACTGGAGAGTTTTCTACTAGACAGGACACATGCATTGATGCATTCTCTTGTCTAATGTCTACAACCACAGACACAGTGGGATACACAGACATAGAAACAATAGCCCTGTCAAACGACTTATTAGAAACAGTCCACTCCAATCCAAACAAAGAGCCTTTCCTACCTATTCTCAGAAATTGAGAGAAAACCACAAACTCACACCCACACGCAAAAAGGCACCTCTTTAACACAAGTAGGTCTGTGACTATCCAGAGTGTCCTCTAACTGGTGGGCCATACTATGTTCCCCTGAAATGGCCTGTCCTGTCTCAGATCTGGTCTCCTTGGGCAACTTTGTGAAGTTTTCAGGAGCCAGTGGTGAACCAATACCTGCTTTCTCAGGAAAGGTCCCTCTTCAGAGCTCTTCTGGCATTTGACAATCCTCATATCAGTAGGTACCAAGGAAGACTGACTCTGTCCTTGGTAAATCCAAACAAGTGAGACCACTGGAACTGGGACTGGGACTGGCTCTGGGTGCCTGGCTTCCTGGATCACAAGTCCAGAGATTTCCATCACCAAAGAAGTGAGGTGAGGTCACTTCCTTCAGGAACTGAATGAAGTCACTGCCTTGGCCACCACTTTGTACTTACAGTTGCTTCCAAGGGTCCCATGAGATGGAGGCTGCTCCTACTTCCTGTGACACTTTCACAAGTTAGAATGGTATATCAAGCATAGGCACCTGGGAACAGCTTTCCACGCAGGCATGGTTTGATCAGTCTTCTCTACAATAGGAAAGGAGAGGCTGATTCAGACACATCCCTTCATACTGACCAGGTTGCTTGCCATGGAATATGACTTTTGAACTCTTAGGTCCTTCATAGCTGCCTGCAACTTCTCCAGGGTATCATTTCTGCCTGGAACTTTGATGTTCTCAGCAGGTGGAAGACCCCCTACATTACTATTGTAAGACAAACTCTGTCCCGGCTCATCTGTAAACTTAGTTTGAGGGAACAGTGTATGTTTAGGGTAATAACAGGTTCGATTTGGGTTAGGAATCATACTGAGGAACAAACAATGGTATTGGGAACTTGCGATATTTACAAGAATATATTGGTGAAATATATGTATGAACACAGAAATCTAGATAAGATTTGAATCCAAGAAGGGCATTGGGCTGTTGATTGGAATACTTAGCTTTGAATTATATTCTGCATAGATGTCTCAGATAAATCAATATACAATGGCTTAAGATCTTGTACCTTGGATGATTGATTGTAGAAGAGATCATCCAGTCAAAAAGGTATAGTTGGTAGGATTAGGAAGATAGTCAGTAGATTTAGAAAAAAAGAGTGAGTATAGGATTTCGACCAAAAGTTCTTTAGCAATAGGATTTCGGATAGAGAGTGAATGTAAATGTCAGCACATGTGAAGAGTCAGTCACAATGATGAATTCGTGAAAATATGTAGGAAAGCAGATATCAATAGAGACATTAGGAAATCAGGCAAAATACAAAGTGAGTGATAGGATTAGTCATTTTCAACAGGGTTGAGGTTCAATATATAATCTTAGGAAGAAACAAATATGTAGTCACAAATAAGATTGATTTGAGAGCATTAGGCAACGTGGACATGGATGTTTTTAGTAAACCATGCTCACATTCCATTTAGGCATTGGTGAAAGGTTAATAAAATAGGTACTTGTCACTTCCTGTTTTTCTGTATGCTTAACAAAACACTGTTGGAAACTTGAGGACTGTTTGCTAATCTTGTTTCCAGAATGTGCTGTCCCCAACTGCCAAACTGCAGAATACACACCCTCACCCGTTTGCACGCAAACCCCCCCCTTGCCCTGACCCATCAATAAACTTCCCTCCCTGCCCTCTCCAAGGAAAGTATATAAGCTCTGCTTAAGCTGTTTTCATTGCTCTCTGCTCTATTCAAGTGACCTCTGAGCCCCAGAAAGCTAGTCTCCCAATAAACCCTTTACTGTTGCATGAGACATTCTCTTGGTGGTCTCTTCCTCTGTCGCTCACCCGATCTTTACATCTGGAGGCACCAGCGAGATCCAGCAGTGGCGGATGAAAGACCCCCAAGGGGCTCCTTTCAGGGTAAGTAAGGTGACTCTTTCTGGTTTCAGGTTGCAGGTTAGGGTTTTGCAAAATCGCTATCGGTGTTGAGCATGAGCTCTCTCTGACGGTGGCTGACAGACGTGTCACAGAGCCACAGGCCACATCCCTGGGGGACGCCCCAGAGGACTCAGGAAATCAAGGAACAATAGTCTCCTCGACTCTGTGATATTTTGTTTTGGATTCGGTATTGCCAGCCCATCAGGTTTTGAGGGCTACTCAGTCCTTGTCTCAGTATTGGACGTCCATTGTCTGTCTTTATTGTCTTGTCTTGTCTGTGTAGTATGTCGTTGCTTTCACTGTTTGTGTATCTCTCATTTTGGGACAGAGCACTTCAACACTTCTCTCCCTGACCCTTGATCACTGGACCAAAGTCTGCTTAAGGGCCCAGAATCTTTCTTTTTCATTAAAACGCTGGACCTGGCAGACTCTCTGTGCCTCAGAATGACACACCTTTGGAGTTGGATGGCCCCCAGAAGGATGTTTCTACTTCCTACTAATTTGAAAAATCAGAGATATTGTCTTTCAGCTGAGGCCACATAGCCATCCAGATCAACAGCCATATATCTTAACTTGGCAGGACCTCTGCAAATCTCCTCCTCCATGGCTGAAGCCTTTCCTTGTCCCTGCCTACGCTCCTACTCCTTCCACCACGATTCTATCTCTCAAACCCTCTGCTCCTCCTCCTCCACCCTCTGTTCTCCCTGAGTCTCAAGATTCTACTGGACTCTCCTCCTCCTTCTTATCCCCTGCCCTTGTCCCCAACCCCCAACAACCTCTAAGTGATTCCCATGCTGACTCTGCTTCTCTGCCATTGGAGGAAGTTAGGCCGGCCCAGTGCCCTCCAGATGACTCCCCCGCGTCACACACAGCCCCTCCTTCCCTGGAGGAAGCTGGCCCGGCTAAAAGAACTCAAAGAACTCCCTGGGGTTTTCACACTTGCCTACTTGGGATGACTGCCAACAAATCCTAGGGACTCTCTTTACGGCAGAGGAATGAGAGAAAAACCTCCTGGAAGCTAAAAAATATATTCTCGGACCAGATGTGTGACCAACACAACTTCCCAACATAATCAAAGCCAGCTTCCCCTTGAATTGACCCAACTGAAACCCCAACACCTTTGAAGGTAGGGAGCATCTGTCCACTTATTGCCAGGCCCTAATAGTGGGTTTCCAATCGGCCGCTAGGGAACCACCTAATTTGGCCAAGGTAAGAGAGATAATTTAAGGGCCTGATAAATATCCCTCTATGTTTCTAGAGAGAATTATGGAGGCATATAGGAGATTTACTCCTATTGATCCTCAGGCAGAGGATCAAAAGGCATCTGTCATGATGGCCTTCATTGGGCAAGCTGCCCTGGATATTAAAAGAAAGTTACAACTCTTAGAGGGATCACAAGATATGACTTTGGGAGATTTAGTCAGAGAAGCCGAGAAAGTATACTATATGAGAGAAACAAAGAGAAAGAAAGGGAGCAAAGGGAAGATGAGAGATGCAAAAGACAGACTAAGGCATTGACTAAGGTCCTGGTCACAACAATAAATAGGCCAGAAATTAACAAACAGGAAGACAGGAACGGAAACCTGGGCGCACGCCAGAGGCCACCCCTGGCCTCAGATCATTGTGCCTACTGTAAAGAAAAAGGTCACTGGGCCAAAGAGTGCCCTAGAAAAGAGTCAGCCATGACAGCCAGCCATTCTGACTCAAAAGGATGACTAAGAACGTCGGGGCTCAGATCCCTTCCCCGAGCTCAGGGTAACTTTTGAAGTGGAGAGGACCCAGGTAAACTTTGAAGTGGATACAGCAGCAGTATACTCAGCCCTTAAGGCCCCACTGGGCACACTATCAAATAAAATGTCTCTAGTTCAAAGGGCTAATGGCAGTAAATATCAGACATAGACAACTAAGAGGACCATGGACATGGGGAAAGGAAAAATCCATCACTCCTTCCTAGTAATCCCAGAATGCCTGGCCCCATTGATGGGCAGAGATCTGCTCAGTAAGCTCCAGGCCAAAACAACTTTTAACCCCGAAGGCCCCAAAATGAAATTTCTAAATCCTTCAGTAAAAACTCCTATAGTCTTGGCTTTATAAATATCAGTAGAAGATGAACATCCACTCTTCACACCCCCCAAGACTGCTCAAACAAGCAAGCTACCCCAGAAATGGATAACAGATTACCCAGATACCTGGGCAAAAATGGCTAGGTTAGGCCTAGCCGTGAAACAACCTCCAAGAACAGTGGAGTTAAAAACCTCAGCCTCCCCAATCAATGTCAAACAATATCCTCTGAGCAGAAAAGCTAAAGATGGGATAAGGCCCCATATTCAGAAATATCTGGCCTTAGGGTCCTAAGGCCCTGTCAATCGGCCAGGAAGACTCCCCTGCTCCCAGTAAAAAAAGCCAGGAACCGGGGACTATCCCCCGTTCAAGACCTAAGAGAGATTAATAACAGAGTGCAGGACATTCACTCCACGGTAACTAATTTGTACAATCTGCTTATCACTCTGAACCCTTAGCAGAAATGGTATACTGTTCTGGACTTAAAAGATGCTATCTTTTGTTTTCCTCTGCATAAAGATAGTCAGTTGCTGTTTGCTTGCTAGTGGGTAGACCCACAAACTGGAACGTCTGATCAAGTAACTTGGACTAGACTCCCACAGGGGTTCAAAAACTCTCCCACTCTCTTTGATGAAGCCCTCCACAGAGATCTCAACAACGTCAGAACTACACACCCGAAAGTCACAAAGCTTCAACACGTGGATGACCTGCTACTGGCAGCCAACACCAAAGAAAACTGTGAGTCTGGGACCCAAGCACTATTATATGAGCTTGGTCAACTCGGGTATAGAGCTTCTGCCAAATAGGCCCAAATTTGCCAGCAAGAAGTAATCTTCCTGGGCTATTCCCTTAGGGGCAGTAAACGATGGCTCACTGAGCCCAGAAAACAAACGGTTGTGCAGATACCACCCCCATCTAGCAGCAGACAACACAGAGAGTTTCTTGGGACTACTGGGTTTTGCAGGTTATGGATTTCTGTGTTTGTGTCCTTAACTTCTTCTTTATACCCGCTGTTAAATGGAGATACCCAATTCCAATGGACCCCTGAGCACCAGAACACTTTTGATAACATCTAACGATACTGGCACTGAATTCCTCAACTTGACTGAGCCAAGCCTGCAATTTCAGAAAGCCCTACACTACGTTAAAAATGTACATTAATTCACACACCTTGGTTCAAAGAAACTGCAGGCATTCCTGAAGGATCAAGAACAGTTTTCCACTAACCCACTCGCAGCAAACGGAAATAACTGAACAGGTAACAAAAGTCTGTCCGGTCTGTCAATAGGTTAATGCTTATCTTTCCAAGCTTTCCTCAGGAAAGCACCTATTAGGAACCAGACCAGTACAATTCTGGGAAGTGGACTTTACTGAAATTAAGCCAGCAAGGTATGGACTTAAATATCTCCTAGTCTTTGTAGATATATTTTCAGGATGGATTGAAGCCTTCCCCACAAAAAAAAAGGCACAATTGGTGGTCAAGAAGACCCTGAAAGATATTTTTCCAAGACACGGCCTGCCTAAGGTAATAGGGTCTGATAATGGCCCGGCGTTCATGGCCCAGGTAAGTCAGGGGTTAGCCAGGACACTGGGGATAAATTGGAAGTTACATTGTGCTTATAGACCCCATAGCTCAGGACAGGTAAAAAAAATAAATAGAACCATTAAAGAGACCTTAACGAAATTAAGCTTAGAGAGCGGCATAAAAGATTGGACTATGCTCCTGCCTTATGCACTGTTTCATGCAAGAAATACTCCCTCTATTTCTTTGTGTAACCTCACCCCCTATGAAATTCTTTATGGAGCCCCTCCTCCAGTAAGGGACCTAACCCCAACTCTAAGACCTAGTGATCCCCTCCACAACCCCTTGTTTGACAGACTTAAAGCTCTTGAAAGAACTCAGCGATACCTGTTGAAACAGCTGGCCACTGCCTACCAACCTGGTGAAGAGGGGACTCCACATCGATATCAAATAAGAGACATCCTCTACATAAGACAACATCAGGTGTCATCCCTGTAACCCCGCTGGACAGGACCATACCAGGTGCTACTTATAAAACCTACAGTGGTAAAGGTAGAAGGAATCAATTCCTGGATCCTAATTCTTATCTCAAGCTTGCGCCCTGTCCAGACTCTGGCTGAAAAACTGGAAAAGACTGGAAACCCTTTCAAATTGCATATTCGCCATGTGGATAAGGCTATAGACTCTCCCCTTGTCCACCAGTAGTCCTTACCCTCATCAGCCCATTCATCAGCGATGGCTGATCACAAATCTTACTAGACAAGAAGTATGGTCTATCTCGCATACAGCCCCCTTAGGAACCTGGTGGCCATCTCTCCACCCAGAATTTGTCAGCTGGCTATACGTCTTTCATATTGGGATATCTCTGATGAAGAGGATCCAACTAAAATTCCATTAAATCCCTACTGGACCACAGATAATGGAAACAAACATTATGGATCTAGGGACACGCGAGCCAGATGCAGGTTGGCTAGCCTAGAATACTATGTTTGCCCGGCAGACTATCAAAGCCACAAACAGCCATGGCTGTGTGGGGGAAAAGCGGACTTCTTCTGAAAATAATGGGGATGTGAGCATACAGGGGCTGCCTGGTGGAACCCAAACTCCTCATCAAATTCAGTACACAGCATTGGCCATATTACCAATTAGACAACCAAAACTGATGGCCCCCAGAGGGGTCTCCAGATCCTCAAATTCTGTGTGACTTTTTCAACTTTGGCAAGTGTTCAAAAAGATCCATCAATTGGGAATTTCCTTCCAAGGAAATTCCCCTATGTTTATGCCTTTTCCCTCCTTTGCTCACATCCTGAACTATGCTTCTCCAATACATCCTCACCCCCCGCCTTCTGCTCCAGACTCTCTGCAGTCACTCTCACATGAGCAACCTGATTTCTCCCCTCCAATTACTAGATCAAAAACAAAAACCTCCGCTGGATCTCATACCATTGCCTCCTTGCTGAGGTAGCAGGTACTGAGGTACCCTTCCACCCACTCACTCCTCTCTTCTCCTGTCAGTGCACGCACCGGGTCCCACCAGGTCCTCTTACCAGCTAACACAAAGCTCAAACCAGCTGAGGAGTGCCCTAAGACGCCTATCCAAGATGTAATGAAAATGGCCTTTAAAGTTGCTTTGTCATCACTGAAAACAGGTTACAAAGAATTTAAAGTCCCTCAAAGGCTTTTTGGGATACTCACTCCCATCCTCCCCTCTGCTCTACCTGTTCTACTGCTCAAGTTTTATTGCCAGGAAAATCCCAAACCCCTTTCCCATTATTCTTTTATATCTCTTTTTCCTCATTCTCAGAACCACGGAGCTGCTCTCACCCCCCACCTTCCTTGTCTTTCCCTCTGTTCCAATCCCACAGAAAAATCTTAAATGGCCTTCTCCAGAAGCCTTGATCATGGCTGACTTTAGGACTTTCAGCAACAGAGGCCCTATACAAGAGTTCAGTGTAGATAAACTTCCTCTTTTTGTGTTGCTTTGTTCTACTTGGCCACTGGCTGGAAAAATCAGCACTCCTAAGCTAGACACCCCCTTACTATTTTTTCACAAAATATGTGAACAAGGCCTCTGGCGTTGAGCTGGGGCTTCCAGAGATGGCTACATTTCTAAGATAAAGAAGTTACCAACTGGGCTCCATGGTAACAGCTGGCAGGAAGAAAAAAAAAGAAGAAAAAAGCTCTCCCCCTACCAGGTGTCCTTTAAAAGTTAACTTTCCCAGAGCAGAGGAAAAAAAACAGAAACAAAAACTGCTTTTTGTGAACTTCTGCAGACTGTGAATTTCTGAGCCCCTTACGTTACATGTTGGGTACAAAATTCTGAAACTACCTAAACTTGGGGTTCAGGGGATTAAAAGATTACAACAGAAGCAATGCCCTCTAAATCTGGTTACAACCAAATAGGACTGTTTCCCTGTCTTCTGTGCTATCTTAGGTGCCTTGCCTTGTCCGTCCTTACAACAGTATAATTCTATATACTTAAACATTGTTTATGTTTTCATAAAATGATCAACATATGGCTGTTGCATGAGACAGTCTCTTGTGGTCTCTTCCTCTGATTAAGTATGTAATGGTGCAGATGTTTCCCAGAGTCCTCTATCATGACGCAGGATCATTTAAAGTTCCAATAGGGGGGCATACAACCTGGTTCCACCAGGAACCCGTATCCCTCACTTTCTCCATACTATTAGGAATAGGAGTTGCTGCAGCGGTGGGCACAGGAACCACTGCCCTAGTCCATGGGACACAACAAATGACCCAATTAGAAGTAGCAATAGACCAAAACTTAAAGATATTAAAAACCTCCATCACAGCTTTACAGGAATCTTTAACCTCTTTCTCTGAAGTTGTTTTACAGAACAGGCGAGGGTTCGACCTCCTCTTATTGAGAGAAGGGGCCTTTGTCCTGCATTGAGTGAAGAATGTTGTTATTATGCCGACCATACTGGAGTTTTAAAAGAATCTATGATTAAATTAAGAAGACGCCTTGTAGAGCATCAACAAGAGAGAGAAGCCCCAAAAGGGTGGTTTGAGTCTTGGTTCACAGAGTCCCTCTGGTTAACTACGCATTTATCAGCCCTGGCTGGTCCATTAATAAACCTCATATTATTGCTAACTGTGAGACCCTGTTTGCTCAACCGTGTAGTTTCCTTTTTCCAAGCTCAAATTGGACAAGTTAAACTTATGGTAATAAGAAAACAATATACCACACTAGCAGACATAAAATGTGACACCCCCAATGATCACTTTAATGATTAAAAGTAACCAAAAGAAGAAGTGGGGAATGAAAGGTTAATAAATTAGGTACTTGTCACTTCCAATTTTTTGGTATGCTTAACAAAACATTGTGGATATCTTGAGAACTGTTTGCTAATCTTGTTCCCTGAATGTGCTGTACCAACTGCAAAACTGCAGAATGTACTCCCTCACCTGTTTGCATGCAAACTGCCCACTCGCCCTGAGCCATCAATAATCTTCCCTCCCTGCCCTCTCCAAGGAAAGTATATAAGCTCTGCTTAAGCTGTTCTCAGGGCTCTCTGCTCTATTCAAGGGAGCTCTGAGCCCCAGCATGCTGGACCCCCATAAACCCTTGGCTGTTGCATGAGACAGTCTCTTGTGGTCTCTTCCTCTGACACTCGCCTGACCATTACATTGGTAAAATAATAAGTGTGACCTTTGCTTTTCGTGTCCAGAATATTACTGTGATAAAATGTACATGTAGATAAGGTGACTTGAGTATATCTTCCACCATTTCTGGGAGCAATATTTTGAAGATGTACAAATTAGTATTGGGTGTACAAATAGGTGTACCCTGTGACTATGAATATAGAGATAATGCAAGAATAGACCATACTGTGAATAAATAATATAATGGGTTCCAAATTTAAATAATGCATTCAATTTATATCTGAAAATATAAAGGAAATCTTATATTGATACACATACATTCATTCCAACCACTGATACATCTAAAGGTAATATTAGGTTTATGGTTTATCATGAAGAGTCTGTGAGTTTTGCTTCAAAACTGATTATGGAAATTTAAAATAATGTGTTTGGAAAGAAGTCTCATGAAAAGACCATTCAAGAAACACGGAGGAATCCATGTGCTCTGAAGCAGGAAGTGATTGAAAGTGAAACAAATGCCTATAAGTTTGCTAACTGGTGGATGAAATATATATCCTATGATGTGCATAAATTGAAGAAATAGTAATGTACCAGTGTTGAATAAAAATGAACATTAAAATACACAACATGTCCCATAGGAATCTACTTGCATTGAGGTTAAACTGGGTCAGTTACTGTATAAATATTAGTATTTGTATGCAACATTAACTGAAGTTAGTTTTCAGTACTGGAAACAAATATGTATTTCAGGTGGATGAATATTTCTGAGAATAATCTTGTGAAAAGTTCATTATAAATCCATATACATGAATATGAATTTACGGAGTGGGTATAAGACACATATATTTCATATTTTGAAAAATCTGGAGAATATATATATATATATATATATATATATATATATATTTCTTGTGTGTGTGTGTGTATATACATATATATATATATATATACACACACACACACAAACACACACACAGAGATATTAAAAAGAGCAATATATATGCCAATCGAAATTCACCACGAAATATATATTATCCACAGATCCAAAAATATTATTTTTACTGATCATGGATTTACGTATAGTGTTATTCAACTAGGAAGCTAACCCATAGGTTGAATTTTCAGTTCCAACACTGTTTAGGAGCAGTGATCTCTTCTCACAATTTGTATCTGCCAAGTCAGCCACCTCACAAGTATGCATGTTTCATACCAGGAAGGATTCTATATGTGCATATAAATATACATGTGCTAAATAAGCTACAGAGAAACGGAGACAAGAATTCACATATTTCTTAACTTAAAAACACATAGAGACCTATTCCAACAAAAAATTGACTAGATATATAACTCCTACCCTATGAAATGCAAAAGGAAAGTCCAAATATACACCATGCCTCCTCTGATCTGCTTGTATTCCTATTCTGTTTGGGTTATTTTTCTCCCTCATATTAGTATTAGTAGTCAGAGTCTAGTAGGGTATGTGTTAGTGTCAGGGTTTCAGTATTTCGAATGGAAAATTAGATAAGGAATCCAATGTGTATGCAATATGTGCTACACAAAATTATTCCCACTCTCATCCAGAACAATGACTTGACATTACCTGTGTGGGTAAACACTCCACAAACATCGAGCTCTGTTGGCCTATAGACTTTTTGAGAAACTGCTTCCAAGGTTGGGCACTTGAAATATATGCTATTCTCAGGAGCATTAGCTTCCTTTCTAGTTAGACCATCAAAGCTGGGTCTGCATCTATGTGACCTGGAGGACATCGTTTCTTATTTTACATTGAACTTGAGGCAGCATTGCTGAATTCTCTCTTTGTAGGTAAACTGGTGCCACTGGAGGCTAAGTTTCTTCCCATGTGGACTGTGAAGCTATTTGGAATTCCTCCACTTTTCGTAGTTTTTATTGGTGCTGCACTGGGACTTTGGTATTCGCTTCATGAAATACAACAAGTTCAACTGGGAGACAGTGCTGGAGGGAGTTCTGTCATGTGTGGTGGGTCAGGATCTGCAGGAGAAAGCACCAACCAGGCTTCTATCCAACATAGCTTGCCCCCTTGTCCATAGCAACCTGATTCTGAAAATTGCCCTGAAATCTCTCCAAATAACAAGATGCCTTTACATATAAGGGTCTGCTGGCTGCACCATGTCAGTCCCAAGCCATTTAAAAGCCAATAGCACATTCACATGGCCCCACCACAAATGCTTTATCACACACTTGCACACCACTGCAATAGGCCCACTACTCAGCAGGCTCCAACTTACTGGCATCTCTGTTCTACACCATTTAAATGAAACACAGTCAATCAACGCTTTTGCTGGAACACTCAAGATCAGCAGCAGGACATCCAAAGGTTCTCAAGTGCCACCTGGTCATGGGAATTTAAAACATTTCATGGTATATATCTTCCCCGTTTTTCAAGGATGAAGTTGGAGGCACTGTGGGTTAAAATCATTCAGGGACCATTAAGTGTTGAGGAAGCTAATTTCAATGAAAGCTCTGGAGGACTCTCACAGGCAAGGCTTCCCAAAGAGTGGCCAAAGGTCACATGAAGCCAGGTACATTGAGTTCTACAATGTAAGGTCCATGTGTGTTTTGACTTTCAACTATGGCTGCCAATTATTTCAGAATAAATCATGTGATATCCTGGATGAGATACCCAGTGCTCTGTGGAAAGCCACCCTGGGCCTAGATCTCAGTTTCCAAGGGTGACTCTCATGCGTGGCCTGCTAAAATCCCAACAAAATTCATGACAATACTTCTCTGAGTTCAGTACCAGAACTCATTTTCTAAGGGGAATCACTCCAGAGTTCAAGCCCAGATGGACACAGTCATCTCATTCAACTGCCACGCAAATGACCACAATTAAAACCAAAACACTCCTTCATCGCCCTCATATTCTTCCACATAGACACTCATCATTACCTATGGCTGGAGTTTTCCATGAGGGGTGCAGCCCAAGACAGTGTCCAAAATAAGGTCCCTTTCCCCTCATTTGGCTAAAGTCATGGTGGGCTGGACACCCTTTCTGTGAACCAGGAGTGGTCAAATAGGCTTGCCTTTAATACTGCTCTGCTTCTCCAATTTGAGGCCTAATGACTGTCAGGTATAGATTCTTAATGTGATATGGAGTCATGAGAAAACCCAAGCACCTATGGGCTAGCCTCTGCAGGGCTTTGAAGAGCTCATTTGAAAGAAAGGATCCCTATTCTCACTTGATGGAGATCAGTAACCTAACAGAGGAAGGCAAGAGACTTCATCCACAATGACTGAACTTTTTGCTATTTTGGTTTTGGATGTACACATGGGATCATTCTTTGGATCCATCAGGTGCTGAGAATCTAATCCACGGCCTAACACAGGGCCAAAAACCTGATTTAGACAAGTCCCTTTCCAATGCAATTAAGCAAAGAGCCACAGGTGATGCCTATTCAATTCCATTTAAAAACTGTTTTCTTCACGCTTCACAAAGTGGTGGCTTGAGGCAAAAACCTTCCTGAGATTCAGGGCAACAGAACAATAGGTAAGCAAAAGGCCCAAAGCAGTGTTTCTCCACTGATATTTTCCTGGTCACACTGATATCTGAGATTTCTGAGATGCTCCCCATTCCCTTCAGCTATCCAGTGCACGGCCATGTCCCAGAGCTTGGAGGTGGTACATATCTTGCACACAAAACCATGAGCCTATTTTGGAGAGTGGCCAGAATTCCTGATGAAAACAGGGACTTAGGAAGGAAGTAGGTGTTGCCCATCCCTAAGGCAAGTGACAGTCCATTCATAAATAGGGTAGGATGAATGCTGGGAAGCTTTCTACTAGACAGGACACATCCGTGATGCATTCTCTTTTCTAATGTCTACAACGAAGGACACAGTGGGATACACAGATATAGAAACACTCACCTTGTCATAAGTCATACTAGAATTTGTCCACTCCAAACCAAACAAACCGCCTTTCTTACCTATTCTCAGAACATGAGACAAAACCACAAACTCACACCCACACCCACAAAGGCACCACCTTCCCCCTAGTATGTCTGTGACTATCCAGAGTGTCCTATGACTGGTGGGCCCTACTATGTTTTCCTGAAATGGCCTGTCCTGTCTCGGGTCTGGTCTCCTTGGCCAACACTGTGAAGTTGTCTGGAGCCAGCGGTTAGCCACTACCTGCTTTCTCAGTAAAGGCCCCTCTTCAGAGCTCTTCTGGCTTTTTCCATCCTCACATCAGCAGGTACCAAGAAAGACTGACTCTTTCCTTGGTAAATCCAAACAAGTGAGTCCACTGGGACTAGTACTGCAACTGGCTCTGAGTGCCTGGCTTCCTGGATCCCAAGTACAGAAGTTCCATCACCAAGGAAGAGATGTAGGTCACTTCCTTTAGGAACTGAATGAGCTAACTGCCTTGGCAACCACTTGGTCCTAAGAGTTGCTTCCAAGTGTCCCATGAGATGGAGGCTGCCCCTACTTACTGTGACACTTTCACAAGTTAGAATGGTATATCAACCATAGGCACCAGGGAACAGCTCTCCAAACAGGCCTGGTTTGGTCCATCTTCTCTATATTAAGAACAGAGAGACTGATACAGACAAAACCCTTCATCCTGACAAGGTTGTTTGCCATTGAAGATGACTTTTGCTCTCTCAGGTCCTTCATAGCTGCCTACAACTTCTCCAGAGTTCATTTCTACATGGATCTTTGAGTTTCTCAGCATGTGGAAGATCTCCTACATTCCTGTATTGAAAGACCAACTCTGGGCCTGCTCTTTTGTAAAGTTAGATTGAGGGAACAGTTTATGGTTAGGATTAATAACAGGTTCGATTTGGGTTAGGAATCATTCTGCGTGATGACTAATAGTATTGGGAATCTGCAATATTTACAAGAATATATAGGTGAAATATAAGTACGAAAATATAAATCTAGGTAAGATTTGAAGCCTAGAAGTGCATTGGGCCCATGATTGGTATACTTAGCTTTGAATTACATTCTGCACAGATGTCTCAGATAAATCGATATAAAATGGGATAGGACCTTCTACCTTGGATGATTGAATGTCGAAGAGAACATCCAGTCAAAAAGGCATAGTCGGTAGGATTAGGAAGATAGCCTGTAGGTTTAGAAAAAAGAGTGATTATGGCATTTGGACAAAAGTTCTTTAGCAATAGATTTTTGGGTAGTGAGTGAATGTCAGTGTCAGCACACGCGAAGGGTCAGTCACAATGATGAACTGGGGAAAATAAGTAGGAAAGCAGATATCAATAGAGACATTAGGAAATCAGGCAAAGTATAATGTAAGAGGGTTAGACATTTTCAACATGGTTGAGGTTGAATATATAATCTTAGGAAGAAAGACATATGTTGCCTCCAATATGATTAACATTTGAGAGCATTAGGCAACCTGGACATGGTTGTTTTTAGTAATCCATGCTCACTTTCCATTTTGCTTAGGTGAAAGGTTAATTAAATAGGCACTTGTCACTTCCTGTTTTTCTGTATGCTTAACAAACCACTGTTGAAATCTTGAGACCTGTTTGCTATTTTGTTCCCAGAATGTGCTGTCCCCAACTGCCAAACTGCAGAATATACTCCCTCACCCGGGTGCACGCAAACCGCACACTCGCCCTGACCAATCAATAAATTTCCCTTTCTGCCCTCTCCAAGAAAAGTATGTAAGCTCTGTTAAAGCTGTTCTCAGGGCTCTCTGCTCTATTTAAGTTAGCTCTGAGCCCCAGCATGCTGGAACCCCAATAACCTCTTTGCTGTGGCCGAGTGAAAATTGTATACTGTTCTGTACTTAAAAGATGCTTTCTTTTGCTTGCCTCTGCATAAAGATAGTCAGTTGCTGTTTGCTTTCGAGTAGGTAGACCCAGAAACTGGAACGTCTTTTCAACTAACTTGGACTAGACTCCCACAGGGGTTCAAAAACTCCCCCACTCTCTTTGATGAAGCCCTTCACAGACATCTCTACAACTTCAGAACTACACACCCCGAAGTCATTCTGCTTCAATATGTGGATGTCCAGCTACTGGCAGCCAACACCAAAGAAAACTGTGAGTCTGAGACCCAAGCACTATTATCTGAGCTTGCTCAACTCGGGTAGAGAGCTTCGGACAAAAAGCCCCAAATTTTCCAGCAAGAAGTAATCTTCCTGGGGTATTCCCTTAGGCACGGTAAATGATGGCTCACTGAGCCCAGGAAACAAACCGTTGTGCAGATACCACCCCCATTTAACAGGAGACAACATAGAGAGTTTCTTGGGACTGCTGGCTTTAGCAGGTTATGGACCTGGGTTTGTGTTCTTAGCTGCTCCTTTATACCCGCTGTTAAATGAGAATGCCCAATTCCAATGGACCCTTGAGCACCAGCAAGCTTTTGATAACATCTAAGAACACTGACAATGAACTCCTCAACTTCAGTGAGCCCAGCCTGCAATTTCAGAAAGCCCTACACTACGTTAAAAATGTACATCAACTCAATCAACTTGGTTCAAAAAAACTGCAGGCATTACTGTAGTATCAAGAACAGAGTTTTAGACTAACTCACTCACAGTGAAAGGAAATAATTGAATGGGTAACAAAAGCCTGTCAGTTCTGTCAATTGGTTAATGCTTACACTTCCAAGCTTCCTACAGGAAAGCACCTATGAGGAACCAGACCAGGACAATTCTGGGAAGTGAACGTTACTGAAATTAAGCCAGCAAGGTATGGGCTTAAATATCTCCTAGTCTTTGTAGATACATTTTCAGGATGGATTGAAGCCATTCCCACCAAAAAAAAAATAAAAGAAAACCGGCACAAATTGTGGTCAAGAAGATCCTGAAAGATATTTATCAAAGACACGGCCTGCCTAATGTAACATGGTCTGATAATTGAAGACCCTTTATGGGCCAGGTAAATCAGGGGTTAGCCAGGACCCTGGGGATTAATTGGAAGTTACATTGTGTTTATAGACCCCAGAGATCAGGACACGTAAAAAAAATAAATAAAACCATTAAAGAGACCTTAACGAAATTAAGCTTAGAGACCGGCATAAAAGATTAGACTATGCTCCTGCCTTATGCACTATTTCATCAAGAAATACTCCCTTTGTTTCTTTGTGTAACCTCACCCCCTATGAAATTCTCTATGGGGCCCCTCCTCCACAAAGAGACCTAACCCCGACTCTAAGACCTAAGGATCCCTTCCACACACCCTTGCTTGACAGACTTAAATCTCCTGTAAGAACTCAGATATACCTGTGGAAACAGCTGGCTACTGCCTTCCAACCTGGGGACGAGGGGAATCCACATTGATATCAAAAAAGAGACTTCCTCTACATAAGATGACATCAGGTGTCATCCCTGGAACCCCGCTGGAAAGGACCATTCCAGGTGCTACTTATAGCACCTACAGCAGTAAAAGTAGAGGGAATCACTTCCTGCATCCATGCGTCTCATCTCAAGCCTGTGCCATGTCCAGACTCTGGCTGGAAACTGGAAAAGACTGTTAACCCTTTCAAATTGCATATTCGCCACGTGGGTAAGGCTATAGACTCTCTCCTTGGCCACCCGTAGTCCTAACGCTCATCAGCCCCTACTGCAGCGATGGCTGATCACAAATCCTACTAGATAAGAAGTATGGTCTCTCTTGCATACAGCCCACTTAGGGACCTGGAGGCCATCTCTCCACCCAGACATTTGAAGCTGGCTATAGGTCTTTCCTATTAGAATATCCCTGATGAAGAGGATCCCATTAAAATTCCATTAAATCCTTTCCGTACCATAGATAATGGAAACAAACATTATGATTGTAGGGACAGGCAAGCCAGATGCAGGTTGGCTAGCCTATATTAGTATGTTTGCCCGGCAGACTATCAAAGCCACAAACCACCACGGATGTGTGGGGGAAAAGACGACTTCTTCTGTAAGTCATGGGGATTTGAGCATACAGGGGCTGCCTGGTGGAACCCAAAATCCTCATCAAATTCAGTACACAGCATTGGCCATATTACCACTTAGACAACCCAAACTGATGGCCCCCAGAGGAGTCTCTAGATCCTCAAATTCTGTGTAACCTTTTTAACTTCTGCAATTGCTCAAAAGGGTGAAAGGAAATTCCCCTATGTGAAGGCCTTTTTCCTCTTACACTCACATCCTGAACTATGCTTCTCCAATAGTTCCTCAAACTCAGCCTTCTGCTCCAGACTCTCTGCTGTAAGTCCCACCTCAGCAAACCTGATTTCTCTTCTCCAATTACTAGATCAAAAACCGAAACCTCAGCCGGTTCTCAGAGCATTGCCCCCTTGCTGAGGTAGCAGGTACTGAGGTACCCATCCACCCACTCACTTCTCTCTTTTCCTGTCAGTGCCCACACCGGGTCCCACCAGGTCCTCTTACCACCTAACCCGAAGCTCAAACCAGCTTAGGAGAGCCCTCAGACCCCTATCGAAGATGTAATGAAAATGGCCTTTAAAGTTGCTTTGTCATCACTGAAAACAGGTTACTAAATTTTAAAGTCCCTCACAGGCTTTTTGGGATACTCACTCCCGTCTTCCTTTCTGCTCTACCGTTTCTACTGCTCAATTTATGTTGCTAGGAAAATCCCAAAATCCTTTCCCATTATTCTTTTACATCTCTCCTTCCTTATTCTGAGATCCACGGAGCTGCTCTCACCTCCCGCCTTCCCCATCTTCCCCCTCTGTACCAGGCCCTCAGAAAAATCTTCACTGAACTTCTCCAGAAGTCTTCACCATGGCTGACTTTAGGACTTTCAGCAAAAGAGTCTCTATAAATGAGTTCAGTGTAGATTAACTTCCTCTTATTCTGTTGCCCTGTTCTACTTGCCTACTGGCTGGAAAAATCAGCACTCCTAAGCTAGACACCCCCTTAATAGTTTTTCACAGAATATGTGAACAAGGCCTCTGGCCTTGAGCTGGGGCTTCACAGAGATGGCTACATTTCTAAGATAAAAAGTTACAAACTGGGCTCCATGGTAACAGTTGGCAGGGAGATAAAAGAAAAGGAAAAAAAAAGCTCTCTGCCTCCCAGGTGTCCTTGAAAAGTTAACTTGCCCACAATAGAGGAAAAAACAGAAAAAAAAAAAGCTTCGTTTTGTGAATTTCTGCAGACTGTGAACTTCTGAGTCCCTTCTCTTTCCTGTTGGGTTCAAAATTCTAAAACTACCTAAAATTTGGGTTCAGGGAGTTAATTGATTACAACAGAAGCAATGCCCTCTGAATCCGGTTGCAACCAAATAGGACTGTTTCCCTGTCTTTGGTGCTATCTTAGGTGCCGTGCCTTGTCCGTCCCTACAACAGTATAATTCTATATACTTAAACGTTGTTTATGTTTTCATGAAATGGTCAACAGATGTGATTAATTGTGTAATGGTGAAGATGTGTCCCAGATTGCTCTATAATGACCAAGGTTCATTTGAAGTTCAAACAGGGTGGCATACAACCCGGTTCCACTGGGAACATATATCCCTCACTTTAGCCATCATATTAGGAATTGGAGTTGTGGCAGGGGTAGTCACAGGAACCACTGCCCTGCTCCATGGTACACAACAAATGACCCAAATAGAAGAAGCAAGAGACCAAAACTTAAAGATAATAGAAACCTCCATCACAGCTTTGCAGAAATCTTTAACATCTCTCTCTGAAGTTGTTTTACACTCAAGTTGAGGGTTGGACCTCCCCTCCATGAGAGAAGGGGGCCTTTGTGCTGCTTTGATGTAATAATGTTGTTTTGATGCCGACCATACTGAGGTTGTAAAAAAAAACCTATGAGTAAAATAAAAGGATGCCTTGAAAAATGTCAACGAGAGAGAGAGGCCCAAAAAGGGTGGTTTGAGTCTTGGTTCACACAGTCCCCCTGGTTATCTACGCTTTTATCAACCCTGGCCTGTCCAATAATAATCCTCATATTATTGCTAACTATATAACCCTGTTTGCTCAACCATGTAAGTTCTTTTCTCCAAGCTCAAATTGGACAAGTTAAACTTATGGTAATACCCCACTAGCAGACATAGAATGTGACATGCCCCAATAATCACCTTTATTATTAAAAGTAGCAAGAAGAAGAAGTGGGGAATAAAAGGTTAATAAAAAAGGTACTTGTAACTTCCTGTTTTTCTGTATGCTTAACAAAACACTGTTGAAATCTTGAGAACTGTTTGTAATCTTGTTCCCAGATTGTGCTGTCCCCAACTGCCAAATTGCAGAATGTATTCCCTCACCCAGTTTCACACTAACCTCCCACTCGCTCTGACCCATCAATAAATTTCTGTCCCTGCCCTCTCCAAGGAAAGTATATAAGCTCTGCTTAAGCTGTTCTCAGGGCTCTCTGCTCTATTCATGTGAGTATATTCAGAAGGAGTATAAAGTGAGTGACAGGATTAGACATTTTCAACAGGCTTGAGGTTGAATTCATAATCTTAGGAAGAAACAAATATGTAGTCACCAATAGGATTTATATTTGAGAGCATTAGACAAAGGTGAAATGGATGTTTTAGGAATCCATGCTCACTTTCCACTTAGGATATGGTACAATCATAAGTGTGAACTTTGCATTTGTGTCCAGAATATTACTGTGACAAAATGTATGTGTAGATCAGGTGCATGAGTATTTCTTCCACCATTTCTGGGAGCAATATTTGAAGACTATAAATTTTTATTGGGGGTGCAAATAGATGTACCCTGTGTTTATGAAAATAGAGATAATGCATGAATAGACCATACTGTGAATAAGTAATGTAACTGGTTCCAACTTTAAATAATGGATTGAATTCACATCTGAAATTATACAGGGAATCTTATATTGATATACAATCATTCATTCCAACCAGTAATACACCTAATGGTAATATTAGGGTTATGGTTTATCATGATGTGTGTGAGTTTTGCTTCAAAAGTGATTATGGAAATTGAAAATAATGTGTTTGGAAAGAAGTCTCATGAAAAGACCAGTCAAGAAACCTGGAGGAATGCATGTGTTCTGAAGCAGGAAGTGATTGAAAGTGAAACAAATGCATATAAATTTGTGAACTTGTGGATGAAATATATATATTATGAAGTGCAAAAACTGAAGAAATATTAATGTACCAGTGTTGAATGAAATTGAACGTCAAAAGACTCATCATGTCCCATAGGAATTCACTTGCATTGATGTTAAACTGGGTCAGTTACTGTAGAAATATTGATATTTGTAACCACCATTCGCTGTAGTGAGTTTTCTGTTATAGAAAACAAGTATGTATTTCAAGTGGATGAATATTTCTGAGATAAATCTTGTGAGAAGTTGATTATTAATCCACATACATGAAAAAGAATGAATTTTGAGAGTGTATATAAGACACATGTAATTCATATTTTGAAATATTTTAGAGTGTATATATATATATATATATATATATAAACACACACACACACACACACATACATCACATACATACACACAAAATACACACAGACATTAAATAGTAGCAATATATATGAAAAACGTAATTCATCATAAAATATAGACCAACCACAGATGGAAAAATAATATTTATTTTACTGAAAATGGATTTATGTATAATGTTCTACTAGGAAGCTCACCCATAGGTTGAATTTTTAGTTCCAACAGCGTTTACGAGAAGTGATCTCTTCTCACAATTTGTATCTGCCAAGTCAGGCACCTCACACAAATGTACGTGTGATACCAGGTAGGATTCTATATGTGCATATAAAAATACACGTGCGGAATAGGCTAGAGAGAAAGGGAGTCAGGAATTGACATATTTGTTCATTTTTAAAACACATGGAGAAATATTTTAATAAAAAATTCACTAGATTTATAACACCTACCCTTTATCTTGCAAAAGGCAATTCTAGTATACACCATGCCTCCTCTGAAATGCTTGTATTTCAATTCTATTTGGGTTATTTTTCTCCATCATATTATTATTAGTAGTTAGAATCTATTAAGCTATGGGTTAGTGTCAGGGATTCAGTATTTCGAATGGAAAATTGGAAAATGAATCCAATGTATATGCAAATATGTGCTGCACAATAATCTTCCCACTCTCATCCAGAATAATGTCTTGACATTACCTTGGCCTCAAGTAAGACACAATTAGAGGAGAAGAGTTAGAAAATCTGTGAATACATATCTGGATTGGAAAATGCTCAGTAGTTCACAACCTTGGAGGTTGTAGAGGAGTTTCCAAAAGTAAGGGACACGGTTGATACACCCACCCTAAGCTTTTATTAAAATTAGGAGCCATCTTTCCACAAAACCATGAAAAGATAATTTTGGCTTTAGTATAAATTACTGCAAATTCTGAACCTGCTTGAAATGCCTGCCCGTGCCTTGAACTCCCCCATGCCTAGCTCTCTGACCAGATCGCAGCCCTCTCTGAAACTTCAGTGACACCTCATAAATAATGGCCTTCCCTGACCATACAACGACCCTCTCTGAGGCTCTAATGGTCCTCATAATTTCTGATTCTAGGGCCAGCAAAAAAAAATGTAAACAAAAATTAGTGTGATGCTTATCAAAATTCTGTTTTCTGTAACGCCCCTTTTGTGTAACTTTCTGGGCTATAAAGCTGGGCTGTAGGAGAGGTGGGTTTGCTGTCTTGTTTCCACTATTTTGAGAGGAAGATGCAGCCCGGTCACTGAAAATAATAAGCTTGTCTTAATTTGACTTTAATTGGAGTCAGTGGTCTTTTCTTGAATCGTGGTCTAACATTTTGTAGTTCCGCAGCGAGATGAACCTGCCCCAACAGATCACAAGACCAGACTGTTGGAAATTCTGAAGCTGGCCTTCCCTCCAGGGCTCCATCCTGGAGAGGCAAGTTCCAAGGCCTTGGAGTGAGCTTTTGGTCCGGGGAGAACTGCAGTGAACCACCGCACTAAAACAATTAGCAAGCTCATGGTGGAGGAGGCCTCCATTGGTAAGTAGCACCTATATAACATTTGATATCTGGTAAAGGGAGATCTCTTCTGATGACAGAGAGGTGGCCTGGGGAGGCACACATATACTCCTGTCTGGGACAGTAACGAGAATCATTCTGTCCTCTGTTCTATTCTGTAGTGAATTCCTCTGAAAGGGTAGAGAGATGCCAACAGACACACAGAAGTTCCTATCCCGGAGCATTAGCAAGATGTTCCATTGCTCCTCTGTTTTTCTGTTTCTGCACCGAGTTTCTGTTTTTTGTGTGTTTTTTTTTCTGTGTTCTACATGTTTTTTGTTTGTTTGTTTTTGTGTGTTTTGTTGTGTGATTTCTGTGGAAAAAACTTAAGGATATTGGACATGAAAATGGGTAATAAAGCATGTAAGACTGACATCCCTTTGAACTGTGTTTTAAAGAACTGTGATGAACTTTACCCCCCTTTGTTAAGCAGGATAAGAGAAGCCACTAGCTGGCTGCCTGGAGCACACACACTGCACAGGGCAATGCCTGCTGGGGACGTAAGAACTGAGTATCTCCCAGGTTAACAATTGAAACTCCTTTAAAACCCCTTGTCCCTTCAGACAAAGAGAGTTACAACCTTTGGGCAGAGACCCCTGTGTTTTCCTTTGTTAGCAAAGCAGTAAAACTCCCTTTTTCTTTTTCTCAAACCCTGTCCTCATTATTAAATTGGCATGAATTGACTTCAAATTCAGGAAGTGAACTTTAAGTTACAAATTTTGGTACCCCCCACCGCCCCGGAAATTTTTGAGAGATGACTACTGAAATGTTAGGAGATGGAGCGTGCTTGGGGTGGAACGAAACCAGAAGAGCTAATCCTGTAAGTATAAGGAGGGACTGAGCGACTCCCAGCAGCTGCCAAAGCCCTGTTTTTTCAGAGAATTACCTCCTTCCTTCCCTGCACTCTAAGGATTATGCCACCTCTGTTTTTTTAAAAAGGAGAAAAAGAATAAGGGGACACTAAATGCAGTAAAGTAAGCATGGAGACCCTTGATATTACATTTCAGGTTGTCCCTCTGTGAAAACATCTGGTTCCCTTGTGGGGACATCTATGGTTCCACTGGTGTAGTTGATTTTTCTCTTATCTGCTCTGTTTTAAAGGCTTCTGTCTGTCAGCCATATTCTGGAGCTCCTTTCTGTCTGTCTTGTGTCTTTTTTTCTGGCCCTTTAAGACATGTGCAATGATATGTTCATATTATAAATTGTTTCTTGGGAATGATCTTAGCTGAATGTGTGTCTAAATGATGATGTTTTATTGTAACAATCTGGTATCTGAATGGGTTTTTAAAGCATTGCACAATCTTGCAGTTAAAAGTCGGGTTTAGGTAATTGTTTAGTTTATGATTTCAGATAATTCATGTCAGAGAACTTAAATACTTAGGATGGAAAACTAAACAACACAACTTCCAAGTTGGCAAGTAACTTCCCAATCATTCAGGCTATTTTTCACCAATTTTGAACTGGGTAGCCTGGGAAAATGTCACTGTGTGTAGCAGTGCATTTAATTGGACAAGGATAGGAAATCATAGTATGGTATCTGTTGACAAAAAAAAGATGTAAAGATATAAAATTTTGTGAATTGTATCTTAAACTTGTATGATAATTTTCAACATCCAAACCTGAATATTATGGTTGAAATGCCTTAGGCCTGTGGTGTCTGCTCAGATTAGCAGCTTTTCCCTGTTCCTTCTGGACCTCAGCCAGGACTTATGTTGAAATGCAAATGAAAGAAGCCTGCTAACTTAGTAGGAGACAGATCTGAGGCCTAAGAGAAAAAAAAAAGTTAAATTGTATGGTATTTACTAATTAATTACCAGTCATTATTTCTAGAACTCTTATTTTTTTCCTTAGATTCTTTATTTTTTTTTTGAGCTCATGATTTTGATCCTACAGACCTAGGTTAATGTTTTTCTGATCAGTTCTATCTTTGACCAACTGTGGAGTTTTTGAAACATTGCAATGGATATTTCACCTGTGAAAAGCTACAAGACCTTTACTATTATTATGTGTACACACTGTTGTTATGTGTTGTATATCTATATATACATATGTCCGTATATCATATATATGATACACAAATTAACATATATAAAGTGCACTCATAAAAACAACGCTCATAAAAACAAATTTTACAAAGTGGATCTAAAGATCTTTAATTCACGTGATTTAAATTGTTGAATTTAAATTGGATAAACAGATTAACATAAATGTCTTTAAAACTCAGCTTACAAGTTTTTCTAGGTGTTCAAAAATCTAATAAAATATTAATGTCTACAAAAATTCTAATATGACTTGGTTCTAGGACTTTTCCTTCAACAAAAAAAAATGGTTTACAATCTTCAATACATTTGTCTAATATTTTGATAAATAAGTAAAGTAAATTTGATATGGGATTACTCATTCATGAGTACTTTTGTTAGATATCTGATTGATTTACTAAGGTCTGTAGAAGTGTGTAATAAAGTCTGTATAAGATTGTAAAAATCAGTCATGTGTTAAAGAGACAAAAATTTCTGAAAACATAAGTTTACCCATAACATTGTGTTTTATTAAGTTTTATTTTTTCTAGAGCAAGCAACCATAAAAATTAAACAACTGATTAAATAAGAACTGTTATTTTAGAGCCCTGTACTGCCATTTCTTTAAAAGCTAAACTTGCTTAATGTAGAAACATCAATGTAATTGTGATGCTATTAATGTGCTCCTATCTTTCAGGTATACAAGTCTGTAAGGTAGAAACTTTAAAAGAGCATTATACCAAGCTGGTGTTCTGAAGTTGTATAGTAAAAAAAATATATTGGGCATTCATTTACCTGTTTTCAATAAGATATTTAAAGTTTTATGTTACTTTTTACATTGGGGAACAATTTAAATGTATTTTTATGTTAATGAGAGCCTTATCTATGCAAAGGTTAAAAACTTTCAGTGTTTATTAAATTCATGTTTTAAATGTGATATCCTATGGTGTTAGCTAATGTTCATGTGACCTCAAACAATTTATATAAAATTTGTAAAATGATATTTAAAAAAACAAAGTTCATCTTTAGAACTAAAACACTTAATATTTATAAAGAGCCCTGCCTTACCTGAGATAAGGCTCTGTGTCCCATATTACTACATGTGAGAATGACTACGAAAGCTGTAGGTAAGATTATGTTTCATTTAAAGTTATGTTCAAAAGTTGTTTTGTTTTCTGTTAAGATTACTAGGATCTCAAACAGGGGATATAATGTATAACTCAGCTAAAAAATTCAGGGGAGCTATTACACGAACTAAGTATTTTTACACTTGTTAAAAAATTTTATTTTGTAATTTCCTTATAAGTGATCTAAAGATTCCCTGTTAGTGTTTTACAGAAGTGTTGCTTTAAGAACACAGCATGGGTTAATTTAAGATAATAAGTCATCACCTACAAGACACCTACAATACAGATCCCAATTAATAAAAAGATAAATAATTATAAACTTATAGACATTAAACCCCAGTACTCTTAATATAAGGCTGTTAAAATTTATTTGCTGGATAATTAAGATTAGGATTTAAAATTAAATTTACATGAAAAGAGCCAAGAAAACCAATATTTGGCTCTTGCCCTCTGAGTCAGTCTGAATCCATTGAACAGGGGACTTCTCTAAAAGCTTTGCAACTCTGGGGGTCATAACCTCCCAATCAGGGAGATTAATGAGACCACTGGAAAACAGAAAGCCAATCAGGGCATTTGCTATAAAGAAGAGAGTCATCAGAGAAGGGAGACATCTTTGATGCTTCCGAGGGAAGCCCCATGGTCAAGCAAGACCTGGACCCACCTAGCGCAAATGGCACCAGCAGAACTGAGAAGCTGCTCTCAAGTTTCCCCAGGAATGACTTTCATAAAACTCAGCTAATGTTAACAATAGATAGAAACAAAAGTCAGTTTGACAGCTTCATCTTAAACACTTAGCAAAGAGAGTTAAAACCAAAATACAGACATTCCTGACATTTTAAATAATAATAATAATAATAATAATAATAATAATAATAATAATAATAATATTTTAAGGTATTCACTTTATGTTATCCTCCCAAAATAAGTAAGACTGGAGGCCACAAAGAAGGATTCTCAGTCAGCAATGCGTGATAACTATAAAAAGTGACTATCAAGAGGAGCTGCCAGAGGCACAAATTTTAAGTTTAAGGCCTACAGATATTCCTAACCTACACAGGTAGGCTTGGTGTTTGCTAGTATGATTATCCAGCCCTGAGTAACAGAATTAAAGGTTTCTCTATTACACACAGAGGTCATACTAGTAAAAGAATTTTGCAAGATCAGATGACATTAAATTATTAAACTGTATCTTATGGGGAGGGACAAATGTAACACTAAATGTTAAATATTAAGTTGACATTCTGATAACTGGGGATATTAAAGCCTGCTGAGGGAACTTCTATACAGTGACATGTTCCAGCTGCTGCAACATTTTTTCAGTACTCATGGTTTTTGTTTCTCACATAGAAGAACCCATCCCCAGATGACTTTACAACCTGTTCTTCCCCAACCAGACTTCAAACCGAACTGATTTCTAAAAGGCAACCCATGTCCCTCAACTGACTTCTAAAAGACAAGTCATGTCCCATATGCTGTGCCCACTCACGTCACCCTCTCTCAGCTCTGAAGACGCCAAAATGAGTGACGCCTCTCGTCTAACAACTATGGAGCCAAAAATAAATAGACTATCAATATAAGTAATTAATTATGTCAGGTAAAATCAGAAATCCAGTTTTGGGTGAGTTCTAAAAATTTGGAGACTGTTACCTGAGGAATTAAAATTCCCTCATTGCTCTTTTCCTACCCTATCAAAGATTTGGAAGGGGCACATTAGAAAGGGGGAATGATAGACCCAACATGATCATTTATTAAAATTGGGAGCCATCTTGCCACAAAACCATGAAAAGATAATTTTGGCTTTACTATACATTACTGCAAATTCTGAATCTGCTTTGAATGCCTGCCCATGCCTTGAACTCACCCATGCCTGGCTCTCTGACCAGATAGCAGACCTCTCTGAAACTTTAGTGACACCTCATAAATATTGGCCTTCCCTGGCCAGACAACGACAGTCGTTGAGGCTCTAATGGTCCTGATAAATTCTGATGAGGGGCCAGCAAAAAACAAAAAATGTAAACTAGCATTAATGTGATGCTTCTCCGAGTTCTCTTATCTGTAACCCGCCTTTGTGTAACTTTCTGGGCTATAAAGGTGGGCTGTAGGAAAGGTGGGGTTGCTGTCTAGTTTCCACCATTTTTAGAGGGAGAGGAAGCCAGTGGAAATAATAAGCTTGGTTTAATTTGATTTTAATTGGAGTCAGTGGTCTTTTGTCATGTCCTGGTCTAACAGGTAAACACTCCACAAATATGGAGCTCTGCCGGCCTAAAACTTCTTGAGAAACTGCCCCTGACCTTGGGCACTTGAAATATATCTTGTTGTCAGGAGCTTTAGCTTCCTTTGTAGTGAGACCATCAAAGCTGGGTCTGCATATATGTGACCTGGAAGATATAGTTTCTTATTTTCAAATGAACATGAGGCAGCAGTGCTGAATTCTCTCTTTGTTGGGAAACTGTGGCCACTGAAGGCTAAGTGCCTCCCCGTGTGGACTGTGAAGCCATTTGCTCATCTTCCACTTTTCATGGTGTTTCTTGCTGTTGCACTGGGAGTTTGGTATTTGCTTCACAAAATACAAGGAGATCAACAGGGACTCAGTGCTGGAGGAATTTCTCATACGTGTGGTGGGTCAGGGTCTGCAGGAGAATACACCAACCAGGCTTCTATCCCACATAGCTTGCCCCCTTAACCATTGCAACCTGATTGTGAACATTGCCCTGAAACCTCTCCATATAACAAGATGCCTTTATATGAAGAGGTCAAACGTATAAGGGATTACGCGCTGCACCATTTCAGCCACAAGCCATTTGGAAGTCATTGGCAGATCCACATGGCCCCACCAGAGATGTTTTATCACACACCTGTGCACCACAGCTCTGTGTCACTATTCAGCAGTCTCCATCTGAGTTTGCCTAGATCTCAGTTTCCAAGGGCGACTCTCATGAGTGGCCTCCTAAAATCCCAACACAATTCATGGCAATTCTTCTCTGAGGTCAGTTCCAGAACTCAGTTTCTAAGGGGAATCACACCAGAGTTCCAGTCATGGTGGCCACAGTCATGTCTTCCAACCGCCACAAAAATGACCACAATTAAAACCAAAACACTCCCACATGGCCCTCATCTTCTTCCATATAGACACTCATCAAATTCTCTGGCTGGAGGTTTTCATAAGGGGCGCAGTCCAAGACAGTGTCCAAAATATGCTCCCTTGCCCCTATTTTCCCTAATGTCAGTGTGGCCTGAACACCCTTCCTGTGAATCACGAGTGATCAAATAGGCCTGCCCTTATTACGGCTTCACTTCTCCAATTTGAGGCCTAATGACTGCCAGTTATAGATTCTTTATGTGAATTGGAGTCATGAGAAAACCCAAGCATCTATGGTCTAGCCTCTGCAGGCATTTGAAGAACTCATTTGTCCCAAAGGATCCCTATTTTCACTTGATGGATGTCAGAAATATTACAGAAGATGGCGAGAATCTTCATACACAATGACTGCTATTTTGACCATTTTGGTTTTGTAGCACACAGGGAATCTTTCTTTAGATCCATCAGGTGATGAGAATCTAAGCCACAGCCTCACACAGGACCAAGAGGCTGATTAAGAAACATCCCTTTCCAAAGCAATTAAGCAAAGAGCCACAGGTGATGCCAATTCATTTCCATTTGAAAACTGTTTTGTTCAGGCTTCACAAAGGGGTGGCCTGAGGCAAAGACCTTCCTGACATTCAGGGCAATGGAACAATAGGTAAGCAAATGGCCCAAAGCAAGGATTCTCCACTGAGACTTTACTGGTCACATTCATATCTGAGTTTTCTGAGATCCTCCAATTCCCTTCAGTTATCATGTACATGGCCATGTCACAGAGCTTGAAGGTGATACATATCTTGGACACAAAACCATGAGCCTAGTCTCGAGAGTGGCCAGAATTCAGGAAGAAAACAGCAAGGTAGTAAGATAGTAGGCATTGCCCATCCATAAGGCGAGTCAAAGTCCATTCACAAATTGGGCAGAATGAATGCTGGGAAGCTTTCTACTAAACAGGACACATCCATTGACGCATTCTCTTTTCTAATGTCTACAACCAAGGACAAAGTGGGATACACAGACATAGAAACACTCGCCTTATCAAACAACTTACTAGAAAAAGTCCACTCCAAACCAAACAAACCGCCTTTTCTACCTATTCTCAGAACATGAGAAAAAACCACAAACTCACACCCACAAGCAAAAAGGCAACTCCTTCCCCCAAGTAGGTCTGTGACTATCCGGAGTGTCCTCTGACTGGTGGGTCATACTATGTTCCCCTGAAATGGACTATCCATTCTCAGATCTGGTCTCCTCGGCCAACTGTGTGAGGTTGTCAGGAGCCTGTGGTGAGACACTACCTGCTTTCTCAAGAATGACCCTGGCATTTGGCCATCCTCACATCAGTAGGTACCAAGGAAGAGTGACTCTGTCCTTAGTAACACAAAACAAGTGAGCCCACTGGGACTGGGACTGGGATTGGTTCTGGGTACCTGGCTTCCTGGATCCCAAGTTTAGAGAGTTCCATTACCAAGGAAGTGAGGTAGGTCACTTCCTTTAGGAACTGAATGAGGTCACTGCCTTGCCAAACACTTTGTTCTAACAGTTGCTTCCAAGTGTTCCATGAGCTGGAGGCTGCCCCTACTTCCTGTGACACTTTCACAAGTTAGAATGATATATCATTCATAGGCACCAAAGAACAGCTCTGCACAAAGGCCTGGTTTGGTCCATCTTCTCTACATTAAGTAGAGAGAGGCTGATTCATACACTTCCCTTCATGCTGACCAGGTTTTTTGCCATGGAAGATGACTTTTGCTCTCTCACGTCCATCATAGCTGCCTACATCTTCTTCAGGGATCCTTTCTGCATGGACCTCTGAGGTTCTCAGCAGGTGGAAGATCCCCTACATTTCTGTATTTTAAGATCAGCTCTGTCCCTGCTCTTCTCTAAAGTTAGATTGAGGGAACAATGTGTAGTTAGGGTTAATATCAGGTTTGATTTGGGTTAGGAATCATTCTGTGGGATGAATAATGGTACTGGGAATCTGTGATATTTATAAGAATATAGACGTATGATTCAAGTATGAAAAACAGAAATCTAGGTAAGATTTGAAGCCCAGAAGAGAATTGGGCCCTTGATTGGGATACTTAGCATTGAAATACTTTCTGCACAGATGTCTCAGATAAATCGATATACAATGGCATAGGGTGTTGTACCTTGGATGATTGAAAGTCAAAGAGAACCTCCAGTCAAAAAGGGATAGTTGTTAGGATTAGGAAGATAGTCGGTAGGTTTAGAAAGAAGAGTGAGTATAGGATTTGGACCAAAGTTCTTTATCAATAGAGTTTCAGTTAGAGAGTGAATGTTAATGTCATTCCATGTGAAGAGTCAGTCACAATGATGAACTGGGGAAAATATGTAGAAAAGCAGATATCAATAGAGACATTATGAAATCAGGCAAAGTATTAAGTGAGTCATAGGATTAGGCATTTTCAACAGGGTTGAGGTTGAATATATAATCTTAGGAAGAAACAAATATGTAGTCACGAAGAGAATTGACATTTGTGAGCATTAGGCAACCTGGACAAGAATGTTTTTAGTAATCCATGCTCACTTTACATTTAGGCTTTGGTGAAATTACATAAAATAGGTAGTTGTCACTTTCTGTTTTTCTGTATGCTTAACAAAACACTGTTGAAATCTTGAAAACTTTTTGCTAATCTTGTTTCCAGAATGTCCTGTCCCGAACTGCCAAACTGTAGAATGTATTCCCTCTCCCGTTTACACGCAAACCGCCCACTCGCCCTGACCCATCCATAAACTTCCCTCCCTGCCCTCTCCAAGGAAAGTATATAAGCTCTGCTTAAGCTGTTCTCAGGGCTCTCTGCTCTATTCAAGTGAGCTCTGAGTCCCAGAATTCTGGACCCTTGGCTGTTGCATGAGACAGTCTCTTGGTGGTCTCTTCCTCCAACGCTCGCCCGAACTTTACATCTGAGGGCCGCAGGGAGATCCAGCAGTGGTGGATGAAAGACAGACAATGGCTCCTCTCAGGGTGAGTAAGGTGCCTCTTTCTGGTTTCAGGTTTCAGGTTAGGGATGGGCATAATGGCTATCGGTGATGAGCATGAGCTCTCTCTGAGGGTGGCTGAGAGACGTGTCACAGAGCCACAGGTCATGTCTCTGGGGGACGCCCTGGAGGTCTCGGGAAATCGAGTAACAATAGTCTCCTCGACTCAGTGATATTTTGTTTTGGATTCGGTATTGCCCGCCCATCAGGTTTTGCCGGCTACTCTGTCCTGGTCTCAGTACTGGACGCAAAAAGGTAACTGTCTTTATTGTCTTGTCTTGTCTGTGTCGTGTGTCATTGGTTTCACTGTTTGTGTATCTTTCATATGGGACAGAGCACTTCAACGCCTCTGTCCCTGACCCTTGATCAGTGGACCAAAGTCTGCTTAAGGGCTCAGAATCTTTCTTTTTCAGTAAAACGCCGGACCTGGTAGACACTCTGTGACTCAGAATGACCCACCTTCGGAGTCGGATGGCCCCCAGAAGGATGTTTCTACTTCTCACTAATTTAAAAACTCAGAGATATTGTCTTTCAGCCAGGGCCACTTAGCCATCCAGATCAACAGCAATATATCTTAACTTAGCAGGACCTCTGCAAATCTCCTTCTCCATGGGTGAAACCTTTCCTTGAACCTGCCCCTGCTCCTATTGCTTCCCCCACGATTGTATCTCTCAAACCCTCTCCTCCTCCTCCTCCACCCTCTGTTCTACCTGAGTCTCAAGACTCTACTGGACTCTCCTCCCCCTCCTTATGCCCTGTCCTCGTCCCCCAACCCCCAACTCCCTCTAAGTAATTCCCCTGCTGGTGACTCAGACTCTCCACCATTGGAGGAATCTAGGCCAGCCCAGCTCTCTCCAGATGACTACCCCGTGGCACACACAGCCCCTCCTTCCCTGGAGGAAGCTGGCCCTGCCAAAAGAACTCAAAGAACTTGCCGGCAGTGAGTAAATTTTGAAGTGGACACAGGGGCAGTATACTCAGCCCTTAAGACACCATTGGGCCATCTATCAAATAAAATGACTCTAGTTCAAGGGCCTAATGGCAGTAAATATGGGGCTTAGACAACTAAGAGGACCATGGTCCTGGGGAAAGGAAAAATCCATCACTCCTTTCTAGTAATCCCAGAATGCCCCCCCCCCATTGATGGGCAGAGATCTGCTCAACAAGCTCCAGGCCAGAATAACTTTTATCCCTGAAGGCCCCCAAGTGAAATTTCTAAAACCTTCAGTAGAAACTCTTATAGTCACGGCTTTAACTATGTCAGTAGAAGATGAACATCAACTCGTCACCCCACCCAAGACTGATCAAACAGGCAAGCTACCCCAGAAATGGATAACAGATTTTGCAGATGCCTAGGAAAAAACTGCTGAGTTAGGCCTAGCCATGAAACAACCTCCAATAACAGTGGGGTTAATAACTACAGCCCACCCAATCAATGTCAAAAAATATCCTCTGAGCAAGAAAGCTAAAGATGGGATAAGGCCCTGTATTCAGAAATATCTGGCCTTAGGGGTCCTAAGGCCCAGTCATTCAAACTGGAACACACCCCTGGTACCAGTAAAAAAATCCAGGAACTGGGGTCTATCGCTTCCTTCAAGACCTAAGAGAGATCAACAACAGAGTGCAGAACATTCACCCCACGGTACCTTATCTGTACAATCTGCCTAGCACTCTGAACCCTGAGCGGAATTGCTATACTGTTCTGTACTTTAAAAAAATGCTTTCTTTTGCTTGTGTCTGCATAAAGATAGTCATTTGCTATTTGCTTTCGAGTGGGTAGACACAGAAACCAGAACGTCTGGTCAACTAACTTGGACTAGATTCCCACAGGGGTTCAAAATTTCCCCCACTCTCTTTGATGAAGCCCTCCCCAGAGATCTCAACAACTTCAGAACTACACACCCTGAAGACACCCTGCTTCAATATGTGGATGACCTGCTACTGGCAGCCAACACCAAGGAAAACTGTGAGTCTGGGACCCAAGCACTATTTTCCGAGCTTGCTCAACTCGGGTATAGTGCTTCTGCCAAATAGGCCCAAATTTGCCAGAAAGAAGTAATCTTCCTGGGATATTCCCTTAGGGGCAGTAAACGATGGCTCACTGAGCCCAGAAAAGAAACCATTGAGCATATACCACCACCATCTAATAGCAGACAATTCAGAGAGTTTCTTGGGACTGCTGGCTTTTGCAGGTTATGGATACGCGGGTTTGCGTCCTTAGCTGCTCCTTTATACCCGCTGTTAAAAGGAGATGCCCAATTCTAATGGACCCCTGAGCACCAGCAAGCTTTTGACAACATCTAATGACACTGAAACTGAAATCCTCAACTTCACTGAGCCCAGCCTGCATTTTCAGAAAGCCCTATGGTATGTTAAAAATGTACATCAACTCACTCACATTGGTTCAAAGAAACTTCAGGCATTCCTGAAGAATAAAGAACAGAGTTTTCCACTAACCAACTCAGAGTGAAAGGAAATAACTGAACAAGTAACAAAAGCCTGTCAGGCCTGTCAATTGGTTAATGCTTACCCTTCCAAGTTTCTTGCAGTTAACCACCTACAAAGATCCAGACCAGGACAATTCTTGGAAGTGGACTTTACTGAAATTAAGCCAGCATGGTATGGACTTAAATATCTCCAAGTTTTTGTAGGTACATTTTCAGGATGGATTGAAGCCTTCCCACAAAAAAAAGGCACAAATTGTGGTCAAGAAGATCCTGAAAGATAATTTTCCAAGATACGGACTGCCTAAGGTAATAGGGTCTGAAAATGGATTGGCGTTCATGGCCTTGTAAGTCAGGGGTTAGCCAGGACCCTGGGGATTAATTGGAAGTTACAATGTGCTTATAGACCCCAGAGCTCAGGACAGGTAAAATAAATAAATAGAAGCATTAAAGAGACCTTAACAAAATTAAGCTTAGATATCAGCATAAAAACTTGGACTATGCTCCTGCCTTATGCACTGTTTCATGCAAGAAATACTCATACTCCCTCTGTTTCTTTGTGTAATCTCACAAGCTATGAAATTCTCTATGGTCCCTCCTCCAGTAAGGGACATAACCCCAACTCTAAGACCTAATGATCCCTTCCGCACCTCCTGAGTTGACAGAGTTAAAGTTTTTGAAAGAAGACAGTGATATCTGTGGAAACAGTTGGCCACTACCTACCAACCTGGGGACGAGGGGACTCCATATCAATATCAAGTAAGAGACTTCATCTACATAAGACGACATCAGGTGTCATCCCTGGAACCCCGCTGGAAAGGACCATACCAGGTGCTACTTATAACACCTACAGTGGTAAAGGTAGAGGGAATCACTTCCGGGATCCATGCCTCTTATCTCAAGCCTGCGCCCTGTCCAGACTCTGGCTGGAAAATAGAAATGACTGGTAATCCTTTCAAATTGTGTATTCGCCATGTGCATAAGGCTATAGACTCTCCCCTTGGCCAATAGTAGTCCTAAACCTCATCAGCCTGTTCAGCAGCGATGGCTGATCACAAATCATACCGTACTAGAAGTATGCTCTGTCTTGCATACAGCCCCCTTAGGGACCTGGTGGCCATCTCTCTACCCAGACATTTGTCAGCTGGCTATAGGTCTTTCCTATTGGGATATCCCTGATGAAGGGGATCCCACTAAAATTCCATTAAATCTTTTCCGTGCCATACGTAATGGAAACAAACATTATGGATGTAGGGACACGTGAGCCAGATACAGGTTGGCTATCCCAGATTACTATGTTTGCTCAGCGGACTATCAAACCCACTAACAGCCAGGGCTGTGTGGGTGAAAAGCCGACTTCTTCTGTAAGTCATGGGATGTAAGCATACAGGGGCTGCCTGGTGGAACCCAAACTCCTCATCAAATTCAGTACTCAGCATTGGGCATATTACCAATTAGACAACCAAAACCGATGGCCCCCAGAGGGGTCTCTAGATGCTCAAATTCTGCATGACCTTTTTGACTTCGGCAAGTGCTCAAATGGTGGAAGGAAATTCCCCTATGTGGAGGCCTTTTCCCTCCTTCACTCACATCCTGAACTATGCTTCTCTAATAGATCCTCACCCTCTGCTTTCTGCTCCAGACTCTCTGCTGTCATTCCCACATAAGCAACCTGATTTCTCCCCTCCAATTACTAGATCAAAAACCGAAGCCTCTGCCGGCTCTTAGACCATTGCCCCCTTGCTGAGGTAACAAGTACTAAGGTACCCATCCACCCACTCACTCCTCTCTTCTCCTGTCAGTGCCCTCACCAGGTCCCACCAAGTCCTCTTACCAACTAAACCAAAGCTCAAAAAGCTAAGGAGAGCCCTCAGCACCCTATCCAAGATGTAATGAAAATGACCTTTAAAGTTTTTTTTGGTCATCAGTGAAAACAGGTTACTAAAAATTTAACATCGCTCACAGGCTTTTTGGGATACTCACTCCTGTCTTCTCCTCTGCTCTACGTGTTCTACTGCTCAACATTTTGTTGCCTGGAAAATCCCAAACCCCTTTCCCATTATTCTTTTACATCTCTCCTTTCTCATTCTCAGACCATTCTCTTAAACCTCTCTCTCTGAATTTGTTTTACAGAACAGGCGAGGGTTGGACCTCCTCTTCATGAGAGAAGAGGGCCTTTGTGCTGCATTGAGGGAAGAATGTTGTTTTTATGCCGACCATACTGGAGTTGTAAAAAAATTTATGAGTAAGTTAAAAAGATGCCTTGAAGAGCATCAACAAAGGAGAGGGGCACATAAAGGTTGGTTTGTGTCTTTGTTCACATAGTCCCCCTGGTTACCTACGCTTTTATCAACCCTGGCCAGTCCATTAACAATCCTCATATTAATGCTAATTGTAGGAACCTGTTTGCTCAACCGTGTAGTTTCTTTTCTACAAGCTCAAATTGGATAAGTTAAACTTATGGTAATCAGACAACAATATACCTCACTAGGAGACATAAAATCAGAGACCCCCCAATGATCACTTTTATGATTAAAAGTAACCAGAATGAGAAGTGGGGAATGAAAGGTTAATAAAATAGGTACTTGTAATACCTGTTTTTCTGTATGCTTAACAAAACACTGTTGAAATCTTGAGAACTGTTTGCTAATCTTGTTCCCAGAATGTGCTGTCCCCAACTGCCAAACTGCAGAATGTACTCCCTCTCTCATTGGCACGCAAACCACTCACTCGACCTGACCAATCAATAAATTTCCCTCTCTGCCCTCACCAAGTAAAGTACATAAGCTCTGCTTAAGATGTTCTCAGGGCTCTCTTCTCTATTCAAGTGAGCTCTGAGCCCCAGCATGCTGGACCCCCAAAAAGCCCTTTGCTGTTTCATGAGACAGTCTCTTCCTGGTTTCTTCCTCCAATGCTCGGCCGACCTTTACATTGGTACAATCATAAGTGTGAACTTTCCTTTGTGTGTCCAGAATATTACTGTAATAAAATGTATATGTAGATCAGGTGACAGGAGTATTTCTTCCACCATTTCTGGGAGCAATATAATGAAGATGTATGAATTAGTATTGGGGATAGAAATAGGTGAACCATGTGTCTATGAATATAGAGATAATGCATGAATAGACAATACTGTGAATAAATAATATAACTGGTTCCAACTTTAAATAATGGATTGAATTGATATCTGAAAATATACAGAAACTCTTATATTGATATAATACATTTAATCCTACCTGTTATATATCTAATTGTAATATTAGGGTTATGGATTCTCATGAAGAGTGTGTGAGTATTGCTTCAAAAGTGATTATGGAAATTGAAAATAATGTGTTTGGAAAGAAGTCTCATGAAAAGACCAGTCAAGAAACCCGGAAGTGTACATGTGTTCTGAAGCAGGAAGTGATTGAAAGTGAAACAAATGCCTAAATATTTGCTAACTTGTAGATAAAATATATATCCTATCATGTGCATTAATTGAAGAAATAGTAATGTAGCAGTGTTGACAAAAATTAACGTTAAATACACATCATGTCCCATAGGAATCTACTTGAATTGATGTTAAACTGGGTCAGTTACTGTAGAAATATTTGGATTTGTATGCACCATTCACTCAAGTTAGTTTTCAGTACTAGGAAAGAAATATGTATTTCAGGTGGATGAATATCTCTGAGATTAATCTTGTGAAAAGTTGATTATAAATCCACATATATGAATATTAATTAATTTAGGGAGTGTATAATAAGACTCATACATTTCATATTTTGAAAAATCTGGAGAGTGTGTGTGTATACACACACACACACACACACACACACACACACACTGAGACATTAAAAATAGCAATATATATATATCAATCGAAATTCACCATGAAATATATATCATCCACAGATCCAAAAATATTCATTTTATTGAAGATAGATTTATGCATAATGTTGTTGAACTAGCAAGTTTACCCATACATTGAATTTTCAGTTCCAACAGCATTTAGGAGGAGTGATCTCTTCTCACAATTTGTATCTGCCACGTCAGCCACCTCACAAAAATGTACGTGTGATACCAGGTAGTATTCTCTATGTGTATATAAAAATGCATGTGCTGAATAGGCTACAGAGAGAGGGAGACAGGAATTCACATATTTGTTAACATTAAAAACACATGGAGAACTATTTCAACAGAAAATTGACTATATTTATAACACCTACCCTTTTTTATGCAAAAGGCAAGTCCAACTCTACACCATGCCTCCACTGAACTGCTTGCATTTCTATTCTGTTTGGGTTATTTTACTGCATCATATTAGGATTAGTAGTCAGAGTCTAGTTTGTAATGGGTTACTGTCTGGGATTCAATATTTCAAATGGAAAATACGATAATGAATCCAATGTGTATGCAAATATGTGCTACACAAAAATCATCCCACTCTCATCCAGAACAAAGCTTTGACATTCCCTTCGTCTGAAGTAAGTCACAGTTAGAACAGTGGTGTTAGAAAATCTGTGAATACATATCTGGAATGGAAAATTCTCGGGAGTTCACAACCTTGGAGTTGGTAGAGGAGTTTCCAAAAGTAAGGGACATGGTAAACACTCCTCAAACATGGAGGTCTGCTAGCCTAAAGACATCTTGAGAAACTTCCTCTGAGGTTGGGCACTTGAAATATATGTTACTTTCAGGAGCTTTAGCTTTCTTTGTAGTGGGACCATCAAAGCTGGGTCTACATCTATGTGACCTGAAGGATATGGTTTCTTATTTTCCAGTAAACTTGAGGCAGCAGTTCTGAATTCACTCTTTGTAGGTAAACAGTGGCCACATGGGTCTAAGTGTCTCTCCGTGGGGACTGTGGAACCATTTGGTCATCCTCCACTTTTCGTGGTGTTTTTTGCTGCTGCACTGGGAGTTTGGTATTTCCTTCACAAAATACAAGAAGTTCAACAGGGACACAGTGCTAGACGGAGTTCTGTCACTTGTGGTGGGTCAGGGTCTGCAGGAGAATGCACCAACCAGGCTTCTTTCCCACATAGCTTGCCAACTTGTGCATAGAAACTTGATTCTTAACATTGCCCTGAAACCTCTCCATATAAAAACATGCTTTTACATATACGGGTCTCCTGCCTGCACCATGTCAGTCACAAGCAATTTGGAAGCCAATGGCAGATCTACATGGCCACAACACAAATGTATTATCACACAACTGCACACCACTTTCTAGGCCCACTACTCTGCAGGCTCTAACTTAATGGCATCTCTGTTCTACACCACTTTCATGAAACCCAGTCAATCAAGGAACTGTCTGGTACACTCTTGATCAGCAACAGGACATCCAAAGGTTCTCCAGTGCCACCTGGTCATGGGAATTTCAAAAATTTCATTTTATTTATCTAGCCATTTTTCAAGGATGAAGTTGGAGGCACTGTGGGTTTCAATTCATTCAGGAACCATTAAATGGTGAGGAAGCTCATTTCAATGAAAGCTCTGGAGAATGATAACAGGCAAGGTTTCCCAAAGAGTGTCCAAAAGGTCACATGAAGCCAGCGCTGTTGAGGTCTACAATGTGAGGTCCATGTGTGTTTTGACTCTCAACTATGGCTGCCAAGTTTTTCAGAATAAAATCATGTGATATTCCGGCTGAGATTTCCAGTGCTCTCTGGAAAGCCACCTGGGCCTAGATCTCAGGTTCCAAGGGTGACTCTCATGCATGGCCTCCTTAAATGCCAACACAATTCATGGCAATACTTCTCTGAGGTTAGTTCCAGAACTCAGTCTCTAAGGGAAATCACACCAGAGTTCAAGAGCAGGTGGACCCAGTCATCTCTTCCAACTGCCACACAAATGACCACAATTTAAACCAAAACACTCCCACATGACCCTCATCTTTATCCATATAGACATTCATCATAACCTCTGGCTGTATGTTTCCATGAGGGGTGCAGCACAAGACAGTGTCCAAAATAGACTTCCTTGCCCCTCATTTGCCTAAAGTCTGGGTGGCCTGGAAACACTTCCTGTGAAACAGGAGTGATCAAATAGGCCTGCCCTAAATACTGCTGTGCTTCTCCAATTTGAGGCCTACTCACTGTCATGTATTGATTATGTATGTGATTTGGAGTCATGAGACAACACAAGCAACTATGGGCTAGACTCTGCAGGGATTTGAAGAGCTCATTTGACCCAAAGGATCCCTATTCTCACTTGATGGAGGTCAGGAACCTTACAGAGGAAGGCGAGAGACTTCATCCACAATTACTGCACTTTTTGGCATTTTGGTTATGGATGCAAACATGGGATCTTTCTTTAGATCCATCAGGTGCTGAGAATCTAAGCCAAAGCCTCACACAGGGCCAAGTGGCTGATTCAGACACATCCCTTTCCTAAGCAATTAAGCAAAGAGCCACAGGTGATGTCCATTCATTTCCATTTGAAAACTGTTTTGTTCAGGCTTCACAAAGGTGTGGCCAGAGGCAAAGGCCTTCCTGACATTAAGGGCAACAGAAGAATAGGTAAGCAATAGGCCCAAATCAGGGTTTCCCCACTGAGACTTTCCTGGTCACATTGATATCTGGGTTTTCTGAGATGCTCCAATTCCCTTCAGCTATCCAGTACATGGCTATGTCACAGAGATTGGAGGTGGTAAATAATTTGGACACAAAACCATGATCCTATTCTGGAGAGTGGCAAAATTCAGGAAGAAAAGAGAAACTTAGGAAGATAGTAGGCATTGCCCATCCATAAGGCAAGCTGAATTCCTTTCATAAATTGGGTAGGATGAATTCTGGGAAGATTTCTACTACACAGGACACATTCATTGATGCATTCTCTTTTCTAATATCTACAACCAAGGTCACAGAGAGATGGACAGACATAGAAACACTCGGCTCCTCAAAGGAAATACCAGACACAGTCCACTCCAAACCAAACAAACCACCTTTCCTACCTATTCTCAGAACATGAGACAAAATCACAAACTCACACCCACACCCACAAAGGCACCTCGTTTTCACAAATAGGTCTGTGACCATCAGGAGTGTCCAATGACTCGTGGGCCCTACTATGTTTTCCCGAAAAGGCTTGTCCTGTCTCAGATCTGGTCTCCTTGGCCAACTCTGAGGAGTTGTGAGGAGCAAGCGATGAACAACTACATGCTTTCTGAAAAAGTACACTCTTCAGAGCGCTGCTGGCATTTGGCAATCCTCACATAAGTAGGTACCAAGGAAGACTGACACTGTCCTTGGTTATTTCAAAAAACTGAGCCCACTGGAACTGGGACTGGGACTCGCTCTGGGTGCCTGGATTCCTGGATCCCAAGTTCAGATAGTTCCATCACCAAGAAAGTGAGGTAGGTCACTTCATTCAGGAACAGAATGAGGTCACTACCTTGGCGACCACTTTGTCCTAACAGTTCCATTCAATGATCCCAATAGATGGAGGCTACCCCTACTTCCTGTGACACTTTCACAAGTTAGGATGGTATATCAACCATAGGCATCCAGGAACATCTCTCCACACAGGCCTGGTTTGGTCCATCTTCTCTACATTAAGAAGAGAAAGGCTGATTCAGACACAAACCTTCATCCTGACCAGTATGTTTGCCATGGAAGATGACTTGTGCTCTCTCAGGTTCTTCATGGCTGCCTACAACTTCTCCAGGGATTATTTCTGCATGGACCTTTGAGGTTCTCAGCAGGTGGAAGATCCCCTACATTCCTCTTTTGTAAGACCAACTCTGATCCTGCTCTTCTGTAAAGTTAGATTGAGGGAACAGTGTATGTTTAGGGTTAATAGCATGTTCAATTTGAGTTAGGAATCATTCTGTGGGATGAATAATGGTACTTGAAACCTGTGATATTTACAAGAAAGGGGAAATATAATTATGAAAACAGAAATCTAAGTAAGATTTGAAGCCCTGAAGGGCAAATTGGGTCCTTGAGTTGGATACTTATCTTTGAATTATGTTCGGCACAGTTATCTCAGATAAATCCATATACAATGGCATAGGACCTTGTACCTTGGATAATTGAATGTAGAAGAGAACATCCAGTCAAAAAAAGATAGTCAGTAGGATTAGGATGATCGTCCGTAGGTTTAGGAAGAAGAGTGAGTAAATGATTTGGACCATAAGTTCTTTCGCCAGAGGGTTTCGAGTAGAGAGTGAATGTAAATGTCAGAACATGTGAAGAGTCAGTCACAAAGATGAACTGGGGAAAATATGTAGGAAAGTAGATATCAATAGAGATATTAGGAAATCAGGAAAAGAATAAAGTGAGTGATTGGATTAGACATTTTCAACAGGCTTGAGGTTGAGTATATAATCTTAGGAGGAAACAAATATATAGTCACAAATAGGATTTACAATTGAGAGCATTAGGCAACCTGGAGATGGATGATTTTTGTAATCCATGCTCACTTTCCATTTAGGATTTGGTACAATCATAAATGTGACTTTGCATTTTGTGTCCAGAATATTACTGTGATAAAATGTATATGTACATCAGGGAACATGAGTATTTCTTCCACCATTTCTGCAAACAAGTTTTTGAAGACATATAAATTAATTTTGGGAGTAAAAATAGGTGTGCCCTGTGTCTCTGAATATAGAGAAAATGCATGAATAGACCATACTGTGAATAAATAATATAACTGGCTCCAACTTTAAATAATGGATTGAATTGATATCTGAAAATATACAGGAAATTTTATATTGATATACATCCATTCATTACAACCAGTTATACATCTAATGGTAATTTTAGGGTTATGTTTTATCATGAAGAGTGTGTGAGGTTTGCTTTAAAATTGATTATGAAAATCGAAAATAATGTGTTTGGAACGAAGTTTCATGAAAAGGCCAGTCAAGAAACCTGGAGGAAATCATGTGTTCTGAAGCAGGAAATGATGGAAACTGAAACAAATGCCTATAAATTTGTGAACTTGTGGATGAAATATATATATTATGATGTTCAAAAACTTAAGAAATAGTAATATACCAGTGTTGAATGAAAATGAACCTCAAAATACACACCATGTCCCATAGGAATCTACTTGCATTGATGTTAAACTGAGTCAGTTAGTGTAGCAATATTAGGATCTGTAACCACCATTCACTCTAGTGAGTTTGTTGTACTAGGAAACAAACATGTATTTCACGTGAATGAATATTTCTGAGAAAAATCTTGTGAAAAGTTGATTATAAATCCACATACATGAACATGAATGAATTCAGGGAGTGTATATAAGACACATATATTTTATATTTTGAAAAATCTGGACAGTATATATATATATATATATATATATATATATATATATATATATATATACAAAACACACACACAGAGACATTAAAATGCAGCAATATATATGCCAATCGAAATTCATCATGAAATATATATCCTCCAGAGATGGAAAAATTTATATTTATATTTTAATGAAAATGGATTTATGTATAATATTCCACTAGGAAGGTCACCCATAGGTTGAATTTTAAATTCCAAAAGTGTTTAGGAGAGGTGATCTCTTCTCACAATTTGTATCTGCCAATGCATGCACTCACAATAATGTACTTGTGATACCAGGTAGGATTCTATATGTGCATATAAAAATACATGTTCTGAATAGGCTACAGAGAAAGGGAGACAGAAATTCACATAGTTGTTAACTTTAAAAACTCATGGAGAACTATATCAATTAAAATTGACAAGATTTGTAACACCTACAATTTGTTATGCAAAAGGCAAGTCCAAATATATGTGATACATCCACTGAACTGCTTGTATTTCTATTCTGTTTGGGTTATTTTTCTCCATCATATTAGGATTATCAGTAAGAGTCTAGTTGGGTATGGGTTATTGTCAGGGATTCAGTATGTCGAATGGAAAATAGGAAAATGTATCCAATGTGTATGCAAATATGTGCTACACAAAAATCTTCCTACTCTCATCCAGAAAAATGCCTTTACATTACCTTCACCCCAAGTAAGACACAATTAGAGGAAAATAGTTAGAAAATATGTGAATACATATCTGCAATGGAAAATAATCAGGAGTTCACAACCTTGGAGGTGGTAGAGGAATTTCCAAAACTAAGGGACAGGGTAAACACTCCACGTACATGGAGCTCTGCCGGAATAATACTTCTTGAGAAACTGCCTCTGTGGTTGGACACTTGAAATATTTGTTGTTCTCAGGAGCTTGTCAGAAACTATGTTCCTTTGTAGTGAGAACATCAAAGCTGACCCTGCATCTATGTCCAATGAACATGAGACAGCAGTGCCGAATTCTCCATTTGTATGTAAACTGTGGCCACTGTGGGTAAGTGTCTCCCCGTGTGGACTGTGAAGCCATTTGGTCATCCTCCACTTTCCATGGTGTTTCTTGCTCCTGCACTGGGAGTTTGGTATTTGCTTCATGAAATACAAGGAGTTCATCTGGGACACAGTGTTGGAGGGACTTATGTCACATGTGGTTTGTCAGGGTCTGCAGGAGAATGCACCAAACAGGCTTCTATCCCACATAGCTTTCTCCTTGACCATAGCAACCCTATTCTGAAGATTGCCCTGAAAGCTCTCTATATAAAAAGATGCCTTTACAAGAAAGAGCCTGCAGGCTGCACCATGTCAGCCACAAGCTATTTGGAAGTCAATGGGAGATCCACATGTCTCAACCACAGATATTTTTTCACACACCTGCACACCACAGCTCTTGGCCCACTACTCTGCAGGCTTCAATATACTGGCATCTCTGTTCTACACCATTTTCATGAAACCCAGTCAAACAAGGCACGGTCTGGTACACTCATGATCAGCAACAGAACATCCAAAGGTTCTCCAGTGCAACCAGGTCATGGGAATTTCAAAAATTTCATGGTATTTATGTAGCCATTTTTCAAGGATGAAGTTGGAGGCACTGTGGGTTTCAATTCATTCAGGAACCATTAAAAGTTGAGGAAGTTCATTTCAAAGAAAGCACTGGAGAACTCTCACAGGCAAGGCTTCCAAAAGAGTGGACAAAAGGTCACATGAAGCCAGGCCCATTGAGTTCTCCAATATGAGTTCCATGTGTGTTTTGACTCTCAACTATTGCTGCCAAGTATTAAAGAATAAAATCCTGTGATATCCTGGCTGAGATTCCCAGTACTCTGAGGAAAGCCACCCTGGGCCAAGCTCTCTGTTTCCAAGGGCGACTCTCATGCGTGGCCTCATAAAATCCCAACACAATTTATGACAATACTTCTCTGAGTCAGTTCCAGAATGCAATCTCTAAGGGGAATCACACCAGAGTTCAAGCCCAGGTTGACCCAGTCATCTCTCCACACCGCCAAACAAATGACCACAATTAAAACCAAAACACTCCCACATGGCTTCCATCTTCTTCCATGTAGACACTCATCATAACCTCTGGTTGGAGCTTTCCATGAGGGGCACATTCCAAAGAGTGTCCAAAATAAGCTCCATGTCCCTCATTTGGCTAAAGTCAGGGTGGGCTGGAAACCCTTCCTGTGAAACCGGAGTGATCAAATATTCCTGCCCTTAATACTGCTCCGCTTCTCCAATTTGAGGCCTTCTGACTGTGGGGTTTAGATTCTTTATGTGAATTGGAATCAGGAGAAAAGACAAGCCCTTCTGCAGAGATTTGAGGAACTCATTTGACCCAAAGGATCCCTATTCTCACTTGATGGATTTCAGGAACCTAACAGAGGAAGGCAATAGAATTCATTCACAATGACTGAACATTTTGCCATTTTGGTTTTGGATGCACACATGGAATCTTTCTTTAGATCCATCAGGTGCTGAGAATATAAGCCACAGCCTCACACAGGGCCAAGAGGCTGATTCAGACACATCCTATTCCAAAGAAATTAAGCAAAGAATCCAAGGTGATGCCCATTCATTTACATTTGAAAACTGTTTTCTTCAGGGTTCATAAAGGGGTGGCCTGAGGCAAAGATGTTCCTGAAATTCAGGGCAACAGAACAATAGGTTAGCAAATGACCCAAAGCAGGGTTTCTCCACTGAGAGTTTCCTGGTCACACTGATATCTGAGTTTTCTGAGATACTGGCCATTCCATTCAGCTATCCAGTACAAGGCCATGTCACAGAAGTTGGAGTTGGCACCTATCTTGGACACAAATCCATGATCCTATTCTGGAGAGTGGCCAGAATTCAGGAAGAAAAAATGGGACTTAGGAAGGTAGTAGGTTTTGCCCATCCATAAGGAAAGCCACACTCCATTCATAAGTTAGACTGGATGAATTCTGGGAAGTTTTCTAGTAGACAGGACACATCCATTGTTGCATTGTCTTTTCTCGTGTCTACAACCACGGACACAGTGGGATACACAGACATAGAAACACTCACCTTGTCAAACGACTTACTAGAAACAGTTCACTCCAAACAAACAAACAAACAAACAAAAAAAAAAAAAAAAAAAACGCCTTTCCTACCTATTCTCAGAACATGAGAGAAAACAACAAACCCACACTCACAAAGGCACCTCCTTCCCCCAAGTAAGTCTTTCACTATCTGGTGTGTCCTCTGACTGGTGGGCCATACTATGTTCCCCCGAAATGGCCTGTACCCTCTCTTGTTTCCTTGGCCAACACTGTGAAGTTGTCAGGAAAAAGTGGTGAGCCACTACCTGCTTTATCAGGAAAGGACCCTCTTAAGAGCTCTCCTGGCATTTTGCCATCCTCACATCAGTAGGTACCAAGAAAGACTAACTGTACTTGGTAAATCCACACAAGTGAGCCCACTGGGACTGGGACTGGGAATGCACCTGGGTGCCTGGCTTCTTGGATACCAAGTTCAGAGAGTTCCATCACCAAGGAAATAAGGTACATCACTTTCTTTGGAACTGAATGAGGTCACTGCCTTGGCAACCCCTTTGTCCTAACAATTGCTTCCAAAGGTCCAGTGAGATGGTGGCTGTCCCTACTTTCTCTGACACTTTCACAAGTTAGAATGGTATATCAATCATAGGCACCCGGGAACAGCTCTCCACACAGGCCTGGTTTGGTCCATCTTCTCCACAATAAGAAGAGAGAGCCTGATTCAGAAACATCCTTTCATCCTGACCAGGTTGTTTGCCATGCAAATTGGCCTTTGCTCTCTTAGGTCCTTCATAAATGCCTACAACTTCTCCAGGTATCATTTCTGCATGGACCTTTGAGGTTCTCAGCAGGTTGAATGTCCCCTACTTTCCTGTATTGTAAGAACAACTCTGTCCCTGCTCTTCTGTAAAATGAGATTGAGGGAACAGTGTATGTTTAGGGTTAATAACAGGTTTGATTTGGGTTAGAAATCATTCTGCTCCATGAATAATTGTATTGGGAACCTGCGATATTTACAAGAATGTAGAGGTGAAATATAATTAGGAAAACAGAAATCTAGGTATGATTTAAAACCCACAAGGGCATTGGGCCCTTGATTGGGATACTTAGCTTTGAATTATGTTCTGCACAGATGTCTCAGAAAATTTGATATACAATGGCACAGGACCTTGTACCTTGGAAGATTGAATATAGAAGAGAACATCCACTCAAAAAAGGATAGTCATTAGGATTTGAAAGATAGTCGGTAGGTTTAGGAAGAAGAGTGAGTATATGATTTGGACCAAAAGTTCTTTAGCAATAGTGATTCAGTTAGAGAGCGAATATATATGTCAGCACATATGAAGAGTCAGTCACTATCATGAACTGGGGAAAATATGTAGAAAAGCAGATATCAATAGAGGCATTACTAAATCAGGCAATGTGTAAAGTGAGTGAGAGGATTAGACATTTTCAACAGGGTTGAGTTTGAATATATAATCTTAGAAAGAAAGAAATACGTAGTTACCAATTGGATTGACATTTGAGAGCATTAGGCAACCTTGAAATAGATGTTTTTAGTAATCTATGTTCACTTTCCATTTAGGCTTTGGTAGAATCATAAGTGTGACCTTTACAATTTTTGTCCAGAATATTACTGTGATAAAATGTATACATAAATCAGGTGACATAAGTATTTCTTCCACCATTTCTGGGAGCAATATATTGAAGACGTATAAATTAGTATTGGGGGTAAAAATAGGTGTACCCTGTGTTTATGAATATAGAGATAAAGCATGAATAGACCATACTGTGAATAAATAATATAACTTGTTCCAACTTTAAATAATGGTTTGAATTGATATCTGAAAAATTACAGGAAATCTTATATGGATATACAATCATTCATTCCAACCAGTTATTCATCTAATGGTAATATTAGTGTTTTGGTTTATCATGAAGAGTGTGTGAGTTTTGCTTCTAAAGTGATTATGGAAATCGAAAATAATGTGTTTGGAAAGAAGTCTCATGAAAAATCCAGTCAAGAAACCCTGACAATACATGTGTTCTGAAGCAGGAAGTGATTAAAGTTGAAACAAATGCCTATAAATTTGCTCACTTGTGGATGAAATATATATCCTATGATGTGCAAAAACTGAAGAAATAATAATGTACCAATGTTGAATAAAAATAAACATCAAATTACATATCATGTCCCATAGGAATATACTTGCATTGATGTTTGACTGGGTCAATTACTGTAGAATTATTAGGATTTGTATACACCATTCACTGAAGTTAGTTTTCACTACTAGTAAACAAATATGTATTTAAGGTGGATGAATATTTCTAAGAATAATATTGTGAAAAGTTGATTATAAATCTAAGTCCATGAACATGAATGAATTTAGGGAATTTAAATAAGACACATATATTTCATAGTTTGAAAAATCTGGAGAGTGTATATATATACACATATACATATATACACAAAACACACACACAGACATTAAAAAGTACTAATATATATGCCAATCGAAATTCATCTTTAAATATATATCATCCACATATGTAAAAATTATTTTACTGAACATGAGTTTACGTATAATGTTGTTCTACTAGGAAGCTCCCCTATAGTTGGAATTTTCAGTTCCAACAGCGTTTAGGAGGAGTGATCTCTTCTCACAATTTGTACCTGCCAAGTCAGCAACCTCACAAAAATGTACCTATAATACCAGGTAGGATTTTATAAGTGCATATAAAAATACATGTGATGATGAATAGGCTACAGAGAAAGGGAGACAGGAATTCACATAGTAGTTAATTTTAAAAACACATAGAGAACTATTTTAATTAAAAATTGACTAGATTTATAACACCTACCGTTTATCATGCAAAAGGAAAGTTCAACTATATACCATGCCTCCTCTAAACTGCTTGTATTTGTATTCTGTTTAGGTTATTTTTCTCCATTATATTAGGATGAATAGTCAAAGGCTAGTAGGGTATGGGATAGTGTCATGTATTCAGTATTTCAAATGGAAATTTGAAAAATGGATCCAATGTGTATGCAAATATTTGCTACACAAAAATCTTTTCAATCTCATCCAGAACAATGCTGTGACATTACCTTCGCCCCAAGTATGACACAGTTAGAGGAGAAGAGTTAGAAAAATCTGTGAATATATATCTGCAATGAAAACTGCTCAATTTTCACAACTTTGGGGGTGGTAGAGGAGTTTCCAAAAGTAAGGGACAATGTAAACACTCCACAAATGTCGAGACCCCTTGCCCACAAGGAAGACGCAACTCAGGAATCTTCTTTCAGCAGTTTATTCAGGCCCTTGATATTTCTTCTTCTTCCTTGTTGGATGCCCCTCCCAGCCTTAATAAAGCATCCCAAGCCCCAATGCAAAGCTGCCACGCGGAACTTTCTCACAGGGTGCTGAAAAACCATGCACCAACTCTCCCAAACAAGGAGTTGTTTGTTACAGACCACAGTGGAGCCAGCGCCATCCTGCAATGGCGACCATAATCTGCAGAAGCGGCTCACCACAGTTCCCCCTTTCTGTTTTCTGAAAACAATACAGGCGAGAGTACATGTCCTATCCCACTGTGCAGAAGTGGCTGCATAGTATGGCTCAGTCCTAAGGAGGGCCCTTCCCCAGATCTGAAGCCATATCAGCCGACGCCTTTTTCGTGGGGCGGGGCGTGGACATCAAACCCGCATGCAATAGGACATGCTCTCCTTGAGGTCCACTTCAAGGATCACTCAAGTGCAGTGCCTTGCCTCGCATCCTGTATCATGACGAAGGTGGACGAAGGGGGACAGCTGAGGCTGAACTGTGGCTGTACACAACGACAAACGAGTTGACAGCACCCTGAAAGAAAGGCACAGACTTTAAGGCGATAGAGAAGCATTAGTGTGGAAACCCACCTGCGTGCAATGGCAGCAAGACCGGCAGAGTGCAAGGGCTTTCCAACACTAAGAGAATAACGAGGAAAGACATGCCGATCCCAGTGCAATGTTATAATAACTTGGGGTGCAACGACCATGTCAAAGATTTACTGTTTAAGATGCGCAAGCCAGACTTGAGGTGAATTGCCATTTTCTAAAGCTGCAAGAGCTTGCATGATCATAGCCTTATCATGAGCATTGCGGGCCTTGAGGCGACAGAGAAACCACAAACAGAGAAACATACCGAAGCAAGACATTGCACCAAAAATGCCTACCCCCACCCACTGTTTAAAAAAGGAAAAAGCAGAAGATATCCAATAGGTGAATTGACCCAAAGTCACGAGATCAACACGGGTGTTATTCAAGACACCTATCTGGGTTAGTTGAGACTGGATCATGTCTTCTGCTTCCATGGACCAATTTCCAGCCAAATATTCGCCAATGATGCGGGAAACATTCCTGGAATCATTAAATCTGACAGAGGTTATGCATAAATGTGCACGTTGGTCAACGCAACCCAAAAGCACTAAGTCAGCCAATTCTTCTACCTGAGCTTGGAGTAAATCTATTCTTTGGTTGGCAGCTAAAATCCCTGACAAAATATATTGATTAATTGTATTTTGGGATTCAAGTATGGTGGAAGTTTGTTGGACAACTTGATTAATGGTGGCAGCAGTTTGTACTTGATTGGCCATAGCCACTCCGGCCGTAACCGCTGCAGCAGCAGATACCGCCACGGCTGTCACTATAGCCGCTGTGATTCCAAAATCTCTGTGGACTCTAAGTAGCTCAACAATAGGGAATTTATCAGGATCCGCAGTGACCGGGATTGGGACAAAAGTTGGAATTTTCATAACAACTGCTACAGTCCAGGAACCATTCCAACACTCAGATAAGAGACTGGTAGTATGAGAACAATCCAGCATCCCCAACAAGGTGGCCTTAGCCAAAAGGAATAAGAAGGGGGATTGGACACAGACCATTGCAGGAGGCATTGTGGCATTATACAACAGAGAGTTGAATGAAACAGATGTAAGTCTATTACCTCGTTCACTTTCCCTAACAGTACCAGAAACATTAGTCAGCCAACTTTTGGCTCCTACCAACTGAGCCAATGCAGAAATATCGGCTGAAGCCCCCTTTTCATTGGAAATCAGCCATTGAAACCAGGACCAACCTACTCCTGTAGAGGAGCTGGCATTATTGTTAAAGTTATAAACATACCTCTTAAGAGAGGGGGAAAGGGAGAAACATTTAGCAACTTGATGTTTCTCCCAAGAATGATCCTGACAAGGCGTAAATGTTGGGGGGAAACCAAGATTAGGGGAACAGTAAGGAGAGGCCTTGAAATGAGTGGCATCATGAATACTACTAGAAGAAGGAGGCACTGGGATTAGTACCTCGGAGATAATAGCCAAGGTAGTTATGTTAAGAGCAGAGCTACTGTTTGCGGGGGTTCCTGAGCCTGATTGCTTCCCCGAAGCTACCTTGCTCAATACAGCACTGATAATGCTCCCTGAGACCTGATTGGACCACAATGGGTCCTCCCAGTTAGTCAAATTTTTGGTCTTAAGGCTAATGCAATTAGCGTTTTTAAGTCTGAAACAAAAAACTCCTGTTAGATTAACTTGAGATTGATTAAAAATTCTCTCCATGTCCCCTCTAGGAGAGACACAGGGAGCAGACATCTCACATGAGGTAGAAAAAAGAGTGGGGAGGACACTAGAATTACCATGAACCGGCATCGGCATTGGCCATGCCCGTGCCACTGCCCACCACCGCATTGGTGTCGCCTGTGCCATCGGCACCAGCACCAGAGCCAGAGCACATAGCAGAATGAAGATCCTCATCACAGAATTGTTGTGGTATCTCTTGTTGCTGGTCAGTTGATGTCGAGACTCTTCTTGTCAAGCGTTCAGGGACCCACAACGGTTCCGTACGATCCTGGGGAAAAACACATACAGATCCTCGTGCCCATGTCAGCACGGGTTCAGGGCCGTTCCATTGGCCCGTAAGAACATCCTTCCACTTAAAATAGCCAATCACAGAGGGCTGAGAGGACACATGTCTATCGGCCGCAAAGCCACCATGAATATCCAAATTCGAAAAATTAATGGTAAAGAGAGCTAAGGACAGGCGTTCTTTAGGAGTGTGTTCAGCTCCTATTCCCCCTTTTTGTTTTTGTAAAGTTTCCTTTAAGGTGCGATGAGCACACTCAACAATGCCTTGTCCTTGAGGATTGTAAGGCAAACCATGAGTAAGTTGCACTCCCATAGTAGAACAAAAAGCTGTAAATTGTCTGCCAGTATAAGCAGGTCCGTTATCAGTCTTAAGGGATGCAGGTGCACCCCATGCTGCCCATGCCTCTAAACAGTGAGTAATGACATTACGTGCCTTTTCTCCTGATAAAGCAGAAGCATGGATAATTCCAGAGCACGTATCAACGGAAACATGCACATACTTGAGGTTACCAAAGTCAGGTATATGTGTCACATCCATTTGCCAAACAACCAATGGCTTTAATCCCCGTGGGTTTACTCTATAATTAGGGGGATGAAGAAATGTGACACAGTGGGGACATTGCAATACTATCTGCCGAGCATCCGCTCTTGAAATGGAAAAATGCCTGTGCAGCGTTAATGCATTAACATGGAAGATTTGGTGAAACAACTTAGCCCCCTCTAAGGAGGAAGCCAAGCATATCAATTGACCTATAGTGGCTAAGTCCGCACACACAGACATTACCCTGGGATAACGGACCAGGAAGAGAGGTGTGAGCCCTGATGTGCATTGGATAAAAAGAAGCAGTGTGGTTAGAGATAAGCTGTTGAAGCTGAGTAAAGTAAGCAGACACATTGTGGGCATCACTAATAGCTCCCACGGCCTCCAGGACTTTTAGTGCTTGTACCACATAGCTGGAGTCCGAAATAAGATTAAAAGGAAAAGAACACTGTTTAAAAACTTCAATAACAATTTGTAGTTCTATCCATTGTGGATTTCCAGGAGCAAATTGATGCTGGATAGGGGGAGAGTCATTAATTACATAAGCTCCCATTCCAGACTTGGAACCATCAGTAAAAATGTTAACAGCCCCCGGAATTGGACTGGATGAAGTTACCTTAGGGAAAATGATGGGATGTTCTTTAACAAAATGGAGTAATGGATGAGAAGGGTAGTGATTATCAATACCCCCTTGAAACGAGCAACACAGAATAGCCCAGTTGTCTAGAGTAGCACATAAAACATTAAGTTGAGCTTTAGTGTAGGGTATGATAAGAGAAGAAGGTGATTGGCCGAAAAATTGAATGCTTTGTTGAATCCCTTTAAGTGCCAACGCTGCAACAGCATCAGGATAATATTCTAAGGATTTTCCTGGGGATACATGTGGGTGGATCCATAGTAAAGGCCCATCTTGCCACAGTACTCCAGTAGGCTGCCGCATAGTGGCAAGCACACATAACTGGAAAGGTTTATCACTCTGGAGCCTGCATAGAGTGGCATGCTGTATAGCTTGTTCTACTTTTATAAGGGCCGCTCTAGCCTCAGTAGTGAGGCTACGAGGGGAAGCAAGATCTGGATCACCGTTAAGAGTAGCATACAAAGGCTGGAGCACAATATTAGGAATATGTAAATATCCTCTTATCCAATTAATGTCTCCCAGCAATTTTTGAAAATCATTTAGAGTTTGGAAATCTTGAGTCCTGATGGTAATTTTTTGTGGTTTTAATTTGTCATACCCAATTGTCGCTCCCAAATACCTGATAGAATCCCCTGTTTGAACCTTTTCAGGTGCGATGTGCAGTCCATGTTAAGCCAACAGCATCACGAGTTCTTTATAAGCCTCATTAACTGTCTGTTCTAATTTTGCGGCCAATAACACATCATCCATATAATGAATGATATTGGTGGAGGAATACTTATGTCTGAGAGGTGCGAGTGCCTTCCCCACATACATTTGGCACATCGTGGGACTGTTAGCCATCCCCTGTGGCAACACCACCCACTCAAACCTTTGATCTGGTTCCTCGTGATTACACGAGGGAAGGGTGAAAGCAAAACGTTGTGAATCTTTAGGATGCAAAGGAATGGAAAAAAAACAGTCTTTAATGTCAATAACAATTATATGCCAGCCTTGAGGAACAGAGGAGAGCAGAGGCAGCCCTCTTTGAATGGGTCCCATAAGTTGCATCTGAGCATTAACTGCTTGTAGATCATGCAGTAGGCGCCACTTCCCTGATTTTTTCTTAATGACAAATATGGGAGTATTCCATGGAGAAGTAGAAGGTTTGATGTGACCCAAATCAAGTTGTTCTTTGACTAGATCATGGGCTGCTGCCAGTTTAGCTGAGGGAAGAGGCCACTGAGGCACCCAAACAGGCTCCTCGGTGAGCCATGTTATGGGTATTTGAGCCCCAGTGGCCCCTAGGAAAAACCCAGACCAAACCTGTTAAGCTTTTGATGAGCTAGCACAGGATGCTTACGCCCCTGTAGGTGCCTATTAGGGTCCCCAAAAATCTTTCCAGCGGCATCCACCATCCTTGCTACAAAATCTGAAAAGGGTTCTGTAGAGCCCTGCAGAATCTTAGTCAAGTAACTAGACACCTCTCCTCTATTTGGAAGTGACTTCCATGCCCGAATGCAAATGTTGTTAATTTGATCATATGCCTCAGGAGGGAATCCTGTCTCTTGATTAGCAAATCTGCCTTGTCCTAAAAGCATATCCTTGTCCCAATGGGGGTGTCCCGCCGCATAGTTTTGGGCGGCCTGCTCAACAGCGCCCTCTAGCAGAAAGGCTCTCCAGTCCAAATATTTACCTGGAGAAACACAAGCCCGAACAAGGCTAGCCCAATCTGAAGGAGTCATACAAAATCTAGCAAGTCCCTCCACCTGAGTAAGGGTGAAAGAGGCATCCATGCCATAAGTGCGGAAAGATTCCGCCAAGGTTTTAATTTTCTTAAAGTCTAAAGGCTCATGATATCTTCCCCTGTTATTGTCCTGAAATACAGGGTATGCAAGTCCCATATCTGTATTAACTGTCCTCCAAACTTGCGCATGAAAATATCTCCCGGAATTTTGGCTCCCCCCCACATACGGGGGTGGGGCAACCGGCACCATATCTTCTTTGAGATATTCTACCTCCTCCTCCTCAGAGTGTTGTTGACTGATATTGGATCCCGTCCCCTTTTTACAGTAGGCCTGCGTGCCTGTATCCCTTTTTTCTTTTTCTTCACTTTTATCTTTCGTAGTTGTTGTAACAATATATCAAGGTCCTCAGAACTCTCTGAGCCGCTTGTGTTCTCAGGCGTTTTTAATTCAGCCAAGTCTGGGTAGAGCCTTCTCCTATTTTTAGTTTCAGGCTCTTTTGCCTTCTCACTACTCTTACTCCCAATGTTCTCTGCCACTTCACTATGTGATCCTTCAGACTTTTCCTCATGTAGTTGCTCAAAAACTTCTTGTCCTTTAGTAAGTGCTTCCTGACATCTGCCAACTGCGAGGCAACTACGGATCATCTTCCAAAGGGGTATCACCCCACCCTCTAATATGCCCTGCTCAGAAGCAAAGTCAAGATCTGTGCCTAACTTATCCCAGCTAGGTATAGTAAGGCTGCCCGAGAACGCAAACCACGGTGCAGCAATATCTGTCTTCCGTAAAAATCTCTGTAAAGTACTACGTTTCACCTCTAGGCCCTTGCAACGTAACAGGTTATCTAGGGCCAGGAGAAGCGGACTTGAAGATACGGCACTCATGACACAACAAAAGACACACAAAAAACAAAAGTGAAAGTAAGAGCGAAAGTACACAGTGCAGCTGCAATAAGATGTAATGCTCTCTCTGGCTTTACAGAGGAGCTGCCGCTTTGATAGCGGGTCCCACTTACCTGGGACTAATCCCCGCTTTGACCGCGGGTCCCACTTACCTGGGACTAACCTCCGCTTTGACCGCGGGTCCCACTTACCTGGGACTAACCGGTGCACCACCCCTGACTGCTGAAAGTTCTGGTTCCCGGGTTTTCAGCACCACTTGTCGCGACCCCTTGCCCACAAGGAAGATGCAACTCAGGAATCTTCTTTCAGCAGTTTATTCAGGCCCTTGATATTTCTTCTTCTTCCTTGTTGGATGCCCCTTCCAGCCTTAATAAAGCATCCCAAGCCCCAATGCAAAGCTTCCACGTGGAACTTTCTCACAGGGTGCTGAAAAACCATGCACCAACTCTCCCAAACAAGGAGTTGTTTGTTACAGACCACAGTGGAGCCAGCACCATCCTGCAATGGCGACCATAATCTGCAGAAGCGGCTCACCACACACAAACATGGAACTCTGCTGGCCTAAAGTCTTCTTAAGAAACTCCCTCTGAGGTTGGGCACATGTAATATATGTTGTTCTCAGGAGCTTTAGCTTCCATTGTAGTGAGACCATCAAAGCTGGGTCTGCATCTATGGGACCTGGAGGACATGGTTACTTATTTTAAAATGAACATGAGGAAGCATTGCTAAATCCTCTCTTTGTAGGTAAACTGTGGCCACTGGGGGCTAAGTGTCTCCCCATGTGCACTGTGAACCCATTTGTTCATAATCCATCTTTCGTGGTGTTTCTTGCTGCTGCACTGGGAGTTTGGTATTTGCTTCACGAATCAAGGAGTTCAACTGGGACACAGTGCTGGAGGGAGTTCTGTCACGTTTGGTGGGTCAGGGTCTGCAGGAAAATGCACCAACCAGGCTTCTATCCCACAAGCTTGCCTCTTTGAGCATAGTAACCTGATTCTGAACATTGCCCTGAAACTCCTCAATATCACAAGATGCCTTTACATAGAAGGGTCTGCTGGCTGCACCATATCAGTCTTAATCCATTTGGAAGCCAATGGCATATCCACATGGCCACACCACAGATTTTTTATCACACACCTGCCCACAATTTCTCTAGGCCCATTACTCAGCAGCCTCCAACTTACTAGCATGTCTTTTCTATATTATTTTCATGAAACCCAGTCAATCAAGGCACCTTCAGGTATACTTATGATCAGAAACAGGACATCCAAAGGTTCTCCAGTGCCACCTGCTCATGGGAATTTTAAGCATTTCATGGTATTTATCTAACCATTTTTCAAGGATGAAGTTGGAGGCACTGTGGGTTTCAATTCATTTAGGAACCATTAAATGGTGAGAAAGCTCATTTCAATGAAAGATCAGGAGAACTCTAACAGGCAAGGCTTCCCAAAGAGTGGCCAAAAGTTCACATGAAGCCAGGCCCATTGAGGTCTACAATGTGAGGTCCTTGTTTGTTTTGACTCTCAACTATGGTTGCCAAGTCTTTCAGAATAAAATAATGTGATATCCTGGCTGAGATTTCCAGTGCTCTGTGGAAAGCAACCCTGGGCCAAGACTCATTTTCCAAGGGCGACTCTCATGTGAGGCCTCCTAAAATCCCAACACAATTCATTGCAATACTTCTCTGAGGTCAGTTCCAGAAATCAGTCTCTAAGTGGAATCACACCAGAGTTGAAGCCCAGGTGTAACCAATCATCTCTTCCAACCGCCACACAAGTGATCACATTTAAAACAAAAACACTCCCACCTAGCCCTCATCTTCTTCCATAAAGACACTCATAATAACCTCTGGCTGGAGGTTTACTTGAGAGGCACAGCCCAAGACAGTGTCCAAAAGAAGCTCCCTTACCCCTCATTTGCCTAAAGGCCCGGACTCCCTTCCTGTGAACCAGGAGTGATTAAATATGCCTGCTGTTAATACTGCTTCGCTTCTCCAATTTGTGGCCTACTGACTGTGGAGTTTAGATTCTTTATGTGAATTGGAGTTATGAGAAAACCCAAGCACCAATGGGCTAGACTCTACAGAGCTTTGAAGAACTCATTAGACCCAAGGAATCCCTATTCTCACTTGACGGAGGAAGGAACATTACAGAGGAAGGTGAGAGACTTCATGCACAATGACTGCTCTTTTGGCCATTTTCGTTTTGGATGCACACATGGGATCTTTCTTTAGACCCAACAGGTGCTGAGAATCTAAGCCACAGCCTCACACAGAACCAAGAGGCTGATTCAGACTCATCCCATTCCAAAGCAATTAAGCAAAGAGCCCAAGGTGATGCCCATTCATTTCCATCTGAAAACTGTTTTCTTCAGGCTTCACAAAGGGGCGACCTGAGGCAAAGACCTTCCTGACATTCAGGGCAACGGACAAATAGGTAAGCAAAAGACCCAAAGCAGGGTTTCTCCACTGAGACTCTCCTAGTCACACTGATATCTGAGTTTTCTGATATGCTCCCATTCCCTTCAGCTATCCAGTACATAGCCATGTCACAGAGCTTGGAGGTGGTACATAACTTGGAAACAAAATCATGAGCCTATTCTAGAGAGAGGCCAAAATCAGGAAGAATACAGGAACTTAGGAAGATTGTAGGTGTTGTACATCTATAAGGCAAGCCACAGTCCATTCATAAATTAGGGAGGATGAATGCTGAGAAGCTTTCTACTAGACATAACACATCCATTGATGCATTCTCTTTTCTAATATCTACAACCACAGACACAGTGGGATACACAGACATAGAAACACTCGCCTTGTCAAAGGACTTACTAGACACAGTCCATTCCAAACCAAACAAACTGCCTTTCCTACGTATTCTTAGAACATGAGACAAAACCACAAACTCACACCCATACCCACAAAGATACCTCTTTCCCCCAAGTAGGTATGTGACTATCCAGAGAGTCCTCTGACTGGTGGGCCATTTTTTGTTCCCCCGAAATGGCCTGTCCTGTCTAAGATCTGGTCTACTTGGCCAACTCTGTGAAGTTGTCAGGGCCCAGCAGTGAGCCACTACCTGCGTTCTTAGGAAAGGCCGCTCTTCAGAGCTCTCCTGGCATTTGGCCATACTCACATCAGTATTTACCAAGAAAGACGGACTCTGTCCTTGGTAAGTCTAAACAAGTGAGACCACTGGGACTGAAACTGGGCCTGCCTCTGGGTGCTTGTCTTCCTGGATTCCAAGTTCAGAGAGTTCCATCACCAAGGAAATTAGGTAAGGTCACTTCCTTCAGAAACTGAATGAGGTCACTGCCTTGGCAACCACTTTGTCCTAACAGTTTCTTCAAACGGTCCTTTGAGATGGAGGCTGCCCCTATTTCCTGTGACAATTTCACAAGTTAGAATGTTATATTAACCATAGGCACTTGGAACAGCTCTCCACACAGGCCTGGTTTGGTTTATCTTCTCTACATTAAAAAGATAGAGGCTGATTCAGACACATCCCTTCGTCCTGACCAGGTTTTTTTTTGCCATGTAATAGGACTTTCGCTTTCTCAGGTCCTTCATAGTTCCCTACATCTTCTCCAGGGATCATATCTACATGGACCTTTGAGCTTCTCAGCAGGTGAAAGATTCCCTATATTCCTGTATTGTAAGACCAACTCTGTGCCTGCTCTTTTGTAAAGTTAGATTAGGGAACAGTGTATGATTAGGGTTAATAACAGGTTTGATTAGGGTTAGGAATCATTCTGCTGGATGAATAATGATATTGGTATTCTGTGATATTTAATAATATAGAGGTGAAATATAAGTATGAAAACAGAATTCTAGGTAAGATTTGAAGCCCAGAAGGGCATTGGTCACTTTAGTGGGATACTTACCTTTGAACTATGTTCTGCACAGATGTCTCAAATAAATAGATAAACAATGGCAAAGGACCATGTACCTTGGTTGATTGAATGTCTAAGAGAACATCCAGTCAAAAAGGCATAGTCGATAGGATTAGGAAGATAGTGTTGGTTTAGATAGAAAAGTGAGTATAGGATTTGGACCAAAAGTTCTTTAGCAATAGAGTTTTGGTTAGAGAGTGAATGTAAATGTCAGCACATGTGAAGAGTCGGTCACAGTGATGAACTGGAAAAAATATGTAGGAAAGCAGATATCAATAGAGACATTAGGAAATCAGGCAAAGTATATAGTGAGTGATAGGATTAGACATATTCAACAGGCTTGAGATTGAATATATAATCTTAGGAAGAAACAAATATGTAGTCACCAATAGGATAGACATTTGAGAGCATTAGGCAACCTGGACATGGGTGTTTTTAGTAATCCATGCACACTTTCTATTTAGGATTTGGTACAAACATAAGTGTGACTTTTGCTTTTCTTGTGTCCAGAATATTACACTGATAAAATATATATGTAGATCAGATGACATGAGTATTTCTTCCACCATTTCTAGGAGCAATATATTGAAGACATATAAATTAGTATTGGGGGTACAAATAGGTGCACCCTTTTTCTATGAATATAGAGATAATGCATGACTAAACCATACTGTGAATAAATAGTATCACTGTTTTCAACTTTAAATAATGGATTGAATTGATATCTGAAAATATACAGGAAATTTTATATTTATGTACATACATTCATTCAAACCAGTTATATATCTATTGGTAATATTAGGGTTATAGTTTATCATGAAGTGTGTGTGAGTTTTGCTTCAAAATTGAGAATGGAAATCAAAAATAATGTGTTTGGAAAGAAGCCTAATGAAAAGACCAATCAAGACACCTGGAGAAATACATGTGTTCAAAAGCAGGAATTGATTATAAGTGAAACAAATGCCCATAAATTTGTGAATTTGTGGATGAAATATATATCCTATGATGTCCATTATATGAAGAAATATTAAGTACCAGTGTTGAATAAAATTGAACGTCAAAATACACACCTTGTCCCATCAGAATCTACTTGCATTGATGTTAAACTGGGTCATTTACTGTAGAAATATTAGTTTTTGTATGCACCACTCATTCAACTTAGTGTTCAGTACTAGGATACAAATATGTTTTTCAGGTGGATGAATATTTCTGAGAATAATCTTGTGAAAAGTTGATTATAAATCCAAGTCCATGAACATGAATGAATTTAGGGAATTTAAATAAGACACATATATTTCATAGTTTGAAAAATCTGGAGAGTGTGTATTTGTATATATATACACATATTTATATATACACAAAACACACACAGAGACATTAAAAAGTAGTAATATATATGCCAATCAAAATTCATCAATAAATATATATTATCCACAGATGACAAAACATATATTTTACTGAACATCGATTTATGTATATTGTTGTTCTACCAGGGGACTCAACCATAGGTTGAATTTTCTTTTCCAACAGCGTTTAAGAGGAGTGATCTTTTTTCAGAATTTGTATCGGCCAAGTCAGCCACCTCACAAAAATGTACCTGTGATACCAGGTAGGATTCTATAAGTGCATGTAAAAATACATGTGATGAATAGGATAGAGAGAAAGGGATACAGGAATTCACATATTTGTTAATTTTAAAAACACATGAAGAATTATTTCAATTGAAAATTTACTAGATTTATAACACCTAGCGTTTATCATGCAAAAGGCAAGTCCAACTATACACCATGCCTCCACTGAACTTCTTGTATTTCTATTCTGTTTGCATTATTTTTCTCCATCATCATAGGATTAGTTGTCAGACTCTAGTAAGGTATGTGAATATTTCTCAGAATAATCTTGTGAAAAGATTATTATAAATCCACATTCATGAATATGAAAAATTTAGGAAGTGTAAAATAAGACACATATATTTCATATTTTGAATAATCTGGAGAGTGTGTATGTGCGTGTGTGTGTGTGTGTGTGTGTATATATATATATATATATATATATATATACACACACTCATGCACACACACACACACACACACACACACACACACACATATACACAGACATTAAAAAGTAGCACTATATGTCAATTGAAAATCACCAAGAAATATATATCATGCACAGATTCAAATAAATTCATTTTACTGAACATGGATTTATGTATAATGTTGTTCAACTAGGAAGCTCACACATAGGTTGAATTTTCAATTCCAACAGAGTTTAGGAGGAGTGATCCCTTGTCAGAATTTGTATCTGCCAATTCAGCCACCACACAAGAATGAACGTGTGGTAACAGGTAGGATTCTATATGTGCATATAGAAATAAAGGTCCTGAATAGGCATTAAAAACATATGGAGAACTATTTCCAAAAAAAAATTGACAGGATTTATAACTCCTACCCTATATTATGCAAAAGGCAAGTCCAACTATACACCATGCCTCCTCTGAACTGCTTGTAGTTCTATTCTTTTTGGGTTATTTTTCTCCAACATATTAGGATTAGTATTCAGAATCTAGTAGAGTATGTGTTAATGTCAGGGATTCAATATTTTGAATGGAAAATTGGAAAATTTATCCAATGTGTATGCAAATATGTGCTACACAAAAATCTTCCCACTTTCATCCAGAACAATGCCTTGACATTACCTTCACCCCAAGTAAGACACAATTAGAGGAGAAGTGTTAGAAAATCTGTGAATACTTATCTGGAATGGAATATGATAAGGAGTTCACAACCATGGAAGTGGTAGAGGAGTTTCCAAAAGTAAGGGACAGGGTAAACTCTCCACAATAATGGAGCTCTGCTGGCCTAATGACTTCTTGAGAAACTGCCTCTGAGTTTGGGCACTTGAAATATATGTTGTTGTCAGGAGCTTTTGCTTTTTTTCTAGTGAGATGATCAAAGCTGGGTCAGCATCTATGTGACCTGGAGGACATAAATTGTAATATTCCAATGAACATGAGGGAAGAGTGCTGGATTCTCTTTTTGTGGGTATACTGTGGCCACTGGTGGCTAAGTGTCTCCCTGTGTGGACTGTATAGTCATTTATTGCTCTTCCACTCTCCATTGTGTTTCTTGCTCCTGCACTGGGAGTTTGGTATTTGCTTCACCAAATACATGGAGCTCAACTGGGACACAGTGCTGGTGGGAGTTATGTCACGTGTGGTGGGTCAGGTTCTGCAGGAGAATGCACCAACCAGGTTTCTAACCCACATAGTTTACCCCCTTGAACATAGCAAGCTGATTCTGAACATTGCCTTGAAACCTCTCCATATATCAAGATGCCTTTAAATAGAAATTTATGCTGGCTGCAGCATGTCAGTCCCAAGCAATTTGGAATCCAATGGTAGATCCTCATTCCTCTACCACAGATGTTTTATCACACATATGCCCACCACTTCTCTAGGCCCACTACTCAGCAGGATCCAACCTATAGGCTTCTCTGTTCTACACCATTTTCAGGAAACCCAGTCAATCAAGGCACTCTCTCGTATACTCATGATCAGCAACAGGACACCCAAAGTTTCTCCAGTGCCACCAGGACATTGAAATTTCAAAAATTTAATGGTATTTATATAGTCATTTTTCAAGGATGAAATTGGAGGCATTGTGGATTTCAATTCATTTAGGAACCCTTAAATGGTGAGAAAGCTCATTTCAATGAAAGATCTGGAGAACTCTCACAGGCAAGGGTTCCCAAAGAGTGGCCAAAAGGTCATATGAAGCCAGGCCCATTGAGGTCTACATGTGAGGTCCATGTGTGTTTTGACTCTCAATTATGGTTGCCAAGTCTTTCAGAATAAAATCATGTGATATCCTGGCTGAGATTTCCAGTCTCTGTGGAAAGCGACCCTGATCGCATTTTCCAAGGGCAATTCTCATGCGAGGCCTCCTAAAATCCCAACACAATTCATGGCAACACTTCTCTGAGGTCCGTTCCAGCACTCAGTCTCTAAGGGGAATCACACCAGTGTTCAGGCCCAAGAGGACCCAGGCATCTCTTCCAACCGCCACACAAATGACCGCAATTAAATCAAAACACTCCAACATGGGCCTCATATTCTTCCATATAGACACTCATCATAACCTCTGGCTGAAAGTTTCCATAAGGGGTGCAGCCCAAGACAGTGTCCAAAATAAGCTCTTTTGCCCCTCATTTGCCTAACATCAGGGTGGACTGTACACCCTTCCTTTGAACCAGGAATGATCAAATAGCCCTGCCGTTAATACTGCCCTGCTTCTCCAATTTGAGGCCTACTGACTGTCAGGTATTGATTCTTTCTGTGATTTGGAGTCATGACAAAACCCAAGCCCCTATGGACTATCCACTGTAGGGCTTTGAAGAACTCTTTTGACGCAAAGGATCCCTATTCTCACTTGATGGAAGTCAGGAACTGAAAAGTTCGGACGAACGTCTTAGGAAAAGACCACCAAGAGACTGTCTCATGCCACCGCAAAAGGGTTTATTGTGGGTCCAGCATGCTGGGACTCAGAGCTCACTTCAGAGGAGCAAAGAACAAAGAGCCCCAGAACAACTTGAGCAGAGTTTATATACATTCTATGGAGAGGGCAGGGTTTTTACATACATCATAGCCTCTTTTAGAAAATCATCTTATACCCCAGCAAAATCAAATAACAACTCTAAAACATGATTAGCACATTCATTGGCGGGAACAGGTCGTGCAGTGGGTGATTGGTCAGCCCTGAGAAGGGGTTAACATTTAAACTGATTGGTTGAAGCCCTGAGATGTATACGTGCAGATCTGCATGGTTTCTGGGAAGGGGTGTTAAGTATCTAGCTGGTCAGGGAAGATTTCAACACACATCTAATAGGAAGATCTGGGAATTGTCTTAAGTGCCACAGGAATTTCAGGTTCTGAGTGCAGCTTGAAAGCTTTACAAAACCTGGTTCTTTACATTTCAATTTCAATATATTTTATTCTTTCATTTCCCACTCCTTTTTCTGACTACTTTTAATCTTAAAAGTAATGTTTCATAATTATTCTGGCGTCTCAAATTCTATTTCTGCCAGAGGAGCATATTTCTGTCTGATTAGCATGAGTTTTACCTACCCAATCTGAGCCTGGAATAAGAAAACTATGCGGTTAAGCAAACAAGGTCCCACAGTTAGCAACACCTTAAGGATGATCAGGGGTCAAGCTAAGTCTGATAGTAGTGTAGTTAACCAGGGGGACTGGGTAAACCATGACTCAAACCACCCTTGTTGAATCTCCCTTTCTCTCTGGCGCTATTCAAGTTATTTTCTTAATTTACTCATGGATTATTTTGCAACTCCAGTAGGTTCAGCATAAAAACAACAGTATTCTCTCAGTGCCGCACAGAGACCCCCTCCCTCATGAAGACGAAATCTAGTCCTCCCCTGTTCTGTAAAACAAATGCAGAGAGAGAGAGAGGTTAAGGATTCCTGCAGCACTGCGATAGAGGTTTCTAACGTCTTCAAGTCTTGATCTATTGATGTTTCTAATTGGGCCAATTGTTGTGACCCACGGATCATAGCAGCTGTTCCCATACCCACTCCTGCAGGACCTCCTATCCCCAATAGGATGGCTAGAGTAAGGGACAATGGCTCCCGGTGAAATTGGGTTGTTTGTCCCCCAAGTAGAACTTCGAATGATTCTGCATCATGATAGAGCACCCTGGGGAGTATCTGCACCATTACACAATAATTTACAGAGCTGTCAAATACCTGGGCTGAAAGGCAATGAGTTCTGACTGTGTGGAGTTCAGTACCATAAACATTCCTTTAATTAGTTCCCAGGGGGTGGAGTCAGCTGTACTCTGGACTGGGGAAGTAGGCAAAGACGGAAACCGGGAATTATGAGATGGTAGAGGGGTCCTGGTAGATCTAGGCATGGGAGGTTTAGGAGGCTTAATTCCTGGCTTGAGGGGATTGGGCCCTATTGCTGTGGGATTTTCTTTCTTTTTAAGCTGGAGGGTGAACCAGAGACCAAAGTCATAACCAGGGCCATAAATATAGAATTGCATTCCCCACGTATTTCTCATAGGCCATTTTGTTCTGAGGTAGCCCCTTCCTTTGGAAGTGAAAGTTATATTGAGGGGGTAACATAGACTATTCTTTCCACAGAGAGTTTTTGACACCACTTGGCTAGCGGCACATTTCTTGGGATCAATCCAGGTGTCATTTCATCCTACCCAAATCTTGCTGTCTGGGGAGTTTGGGTTCCACCATGCAGCTTCCGTTTGTTCACAACCCCAATATCTAAAATAAAAGTTACTGGGTCCTCCACAGGTTTGGGCCTGTTTGCGACTTTGGAAATCTGCTGGGCACACATAATAGTCTTGACTGGCTAGTTTACACATGAGCTTGGGGAGATGACATCCATAATTCATGGGGTAAAGTGGTCAATGTTGCCCTGGTTTGCATTTGAGTGGGATCTGTGTGGGGTCCTCTCTGTCAGGGAGATCCCAGTCAGAGAGTCCTATGGGAAGCTGACAAATGTCCGGGGGGAGAGATGGCCACCAATTCCATAAGCAGGCTGTATGTGAAATACACCACCCTACTTGCCCAGTAGGATTTATAACTTGCCATCGTTGCTGAACAGGCTGATGGGGATTAGGACTGCTGATGGTCAGGGGAAGAATCCATAGCCCTACCCACACGACGGACACGCAACTTGAGATGGTTACCAGTCTGTTTCAGTTTCCAGCCGGAGTCTGTACAGGGTGCAGGCATGAGATGGGTGGTATGGATCTATGAAGTGATCTCATCCACTTTCACCACTGTGGGTGTTATAAGCAGCACCTGGTATGGTCCTTTCCAGCGGGGTTCCAGGGATGACACCTGATGCCATCTCACGTAGATGAACTCTCCCACTTGATATCGATGTGGGGTTCCCTCATCTCCAGGCTGATTAGCAGAGGCCAACTGTTTCCACAGGTATTGCTGGGTGCTGGTTTTGTTCAAGGGCTTTAAGTCTGTCAAGCAAGGGGGTGTGAAAGGAATCATTAAGTCTCCTAGTTGGGGTTAGGTCCCTTACTGAAGGAGGGGCACCATAGAGAATTTCATAAGGGGTGAGGTTACACAAAGAGGAAGACTTGGTATTTCTTGCACAAAACAGTGCATAACTTAGGAACAGAGTCCAATTTTTCATGCCAGTCTCCAAGCTTTATTTCGGTAAGGTCTCTGTGATGGTTCTATTCATCCTTTCTACCTGTCCTGAGCTCTGGGGTCTATAAGCACAATGTAACTTCCAATTAATCCCCAGGGTCCTGGCAAATCCCTGTCTTACCTGGGCCATGAATACCGGTCACTTATCCGACCCTATTACCTTAGGCAGGCTGAACCTTGGAAAATGTCTTCTAGGATCTTTTTGACCACCAGCTGAGCCGTTTCTTTCTTCATGGGGAAGGCTTCGACCCATCCTGAAAAAGTATCTACAAAGACTAGGAGACATTTAAGTCCAATCCTTGCTGGCTTTATTTCAGTAAAGCTCACTTCCCAGAATTGTCCTGGTCTGATTCCTCATAAGCGCTTCCCTGAAGTAAGCTTCGATGGGTAAGTATTAACTAATTGGCCAACTTGACAAGCTGTAGTCACCTGCGCAGTTATTTCTTTCCTCTGTGAGTCAGTCAATAATAATTCCTTCCTTTGGTCCTTTAAGGGTGCCTATAACTTCTTAGAGTCTAAGTGGGTGAGCTGGTGTATGTCTTTGAGATAAAGGTGGGCTTTTGAAAATTGTGTACTTGGCTCTGTAGGTTCCCAGAGTTCTGTATCTGTCTCCTCAGATGATAAGTTGCCTGAATGTTCCGGTGCGGCCAAGTCTCCTGATTGTTGTTCCCCCCGGTGTGGAAAAAGTGAACAGAGGCACTCCGTTTAGGGCTGCCAATTAGCTTCCTCATCTACCCTTCTGTTTCCAACCACCACGGGGTCGTTTCCCTTCTGGTGCCCTGGACAGTGCACTATGCCTAGGTCCGTAGGGCCCTGCACTCCTGAGAGAAGGTGGAGGATCATATCTTTGTTCTTTATTTCTTTATTTCTTTCCCAGCGGAGGTTAATAGCTGCCTTTGCTGGTAAATAGCCCCGTGCACATTTGCAGTGGCAAATGCATAGCGGCTATCAGTGTATATGGTGGCCCTTTTGCCTGTTGCTAGTACCAATGCTTTCGTAAGGGCAATCAGTTCTGCCTTTTGGACTGATGTCTCTTCTGTGAGACCAGAGAAACAGATGACATTAGTTTTGCTAACTACTGCTGCTCCAGCCCACCACGTACCATCTTGGAGGAAGCTGCTCTCGTTCGTAAACCATACGACTTCAGGGTGAGGCAGTGGCTGGATCCTTCAAGTCTCGTCCTATACTGGTTTCTCTGCCTCTTTTTGGGCCACTCTTTGTCCAAGTTTTCTTTTTCTTTACAGTAGGCACATTGATCTGAGGCCAGGGGCAGCCTTTGGCATGGGCCCATGTATCCCTTCATGTCTCCGTGCTTTTTAACTTCTGGTCTATTTGCTGCTCTGACCAAAACCTTAGCCAATGATTTAGTCTGCCTTTTGCTCCTTTCATCCTCCTTTTGTTCCCTTTCCTTCTCTCTCATCTGTTCCCATTCCTCCTCAGTTTCTCTCTTATAATATACTTTCTCAGTTTCTCTGACTAAATCTCTTAAGGTCATATCTTGTAATCCATCTAGACGTTGTAACTTTCTCTTAATATCTAGGGTAGCCTGCTGGATAAAGGCCATTGCAACAGAGGTTTTTTTGTCCTCTGCCTGAGGATCAAAAGGAGTATATTTTCTATTTGCTTCCATAATTCTCTCCAGAATCATAGAGGGAGACTCATTAGGACCTTGGATTATCTCTCTTACCATGGCCAAATTAGTCGGCCCTCTGGCGGCCACTCGGAGCCCCGCTATTAGAGCCCGGTGATAAGTGGACAAATGCTACCAACCTTCAAAGGTGTTGGGGTCCCAGTTTTGTCGGTTCATGGGCCCATAAGGACGAAGAGGGAGCATCACAGTGGCTTCTGAGTTTTCTATTTTCCATAGCTGGCGGGTTTCTTCAGGTGGCCCAGCTTCCACCAGAAAAGGAGGGGCTGCTGCTGCTGCAGAGAAGTCCCTTGGAGGGCTTGGGTCTGGCCCAATTGCCTCTAGTGGCGGAGAGGCTGAGTCAGTGGTGGGAGAATCATCTGGAATGTGTTGGCGGTTGGGGAGCGAGGGTAGAGGATAAGGAGGGGGAGGATTGTCCAGTCTTGTGACTCAGGAAGAATGGGGGGAAGATGGGCAGGGAACGGAAGGTTTGAATGATAGGATCCTGGGGAAGGGGTATATGGCTGTTGATCTGGGTGGCCACGTGGTCCCGGCTGAAAGACAATATCTCTGACTTTTCGGATTAGAGGGAAGTAGAAGGATCCTTCTGCGGGCCACCCGACTTTGAGGATGGGCCATTCTGAAGCACAGAGAGTCTGCCAGGTCTGACATTTAACTGAAAAATAATGATTCTGGGCCCTTGAGCGGACATCAGTCCAATGATCAAGGGTCAGCGACAGAAGCATGAAAGTGCTTTGTCCCATAATGGGAGTTACTCAAAAAGAGACAGTGAAGACACAAACGCAACACAGACAAAGACAAACAGTAAACGTTTAACATGGGTCCAAGACAAATATTAGAACTCAGTAACTGGCAAAACCTGATGGGTTAGACAATAAAGACAGACAGTAAACTCAACATGAGTTCGGGACAATGAACAAAACTGTGTAGCCAGCAAAATCTGATGGGCTGGCAAACAGAATCCTGAAGCAAAATATAACCGAGTTGAGGAAACTAATATTCCTTGATTTTCCTCATCCTCTGGAGTGTCCCCCAGGGACGTGGCCAGTAGCTCTGTGACACGTCTGCCAGCCACCGTCAGAGAGAGCTAATGCTCTTCACCGACAGCCACTTTGCCAAGCCCTCACCTGAAACCCGAAACCAGAAAGAGGCGCCTTTCTTACCCTGAGAGGAGTCCCTTGGGGTCTTTCGTCCGCTGCGCCGGATATCTCACCTGGGGCCTCCAGATGAAAAGGTGGGGCGAACATCGGAGGAAAAGACCACCAACAGGCTTTCTCAGGCAACACCAAAGGGTTTATTGGGGGTATTGCGTGTTGGAGCTCAGGGCTCACTTCAGAGGAGCAAAGAACAAAGAGCCTTAAGAACCACTCGAGCGGAGTTTATATACATTCTTCAGAGAGGGTAGGGACTTTACACACATCATAGCCTCCTTTAGCAAATCATCATATTCCACGGGAAAATCAAATAACAACTCTAAATCATGATTAGCACATTCATTGGCGGGAACAGGTTGGGCAGGGGGTGATTGGTCAGCCCTAAGAAGGGGTATACATATAAATTGATTGGTGGATGCACTGTGATGTATACGTGGTGAGCTGCATGTTTTCTGGGGAGGGGCTGTTAAGTAACTAGGTCCTCAGGGAAGATTTCAACACATATCTAATGTGCAAATCCGGGAATTGTCTTAACTGCCACAGGAATTTCAGGTGCTGAGTGCAGCTTGGAAACTTTACAAAACCTGGTTCTTTACATTTCAATTTCAATTTCTTTTATTCTTTCAGAACCTTACAGAGGAAGGTGAGAGAGTTCATCGACAATTACTGCTATTTTGGCTATATTGGTTTTGGATGCACACATGGGATCTTTCTTTAGATCCATCTGGTGCTGATAATCTAAGCCATAGCCTCAAACAGGGCCAAGAGGCTGATTAAAACATATCCATTTCCAAAGCAATTACTACTCTGAAGTCAGTTACAGAACTCAGTCTCTTAGGAGAATCACACCAGTGTTAAAGCCCAGGTGAACACAGTCATCTCATCCAAAAGCCACACAAGTTACCACAATTAAAATCAAAACAATCCCACATGGCCCTCATCTACTTCCATATAGTCACTCATGATAACCTCTGGCTGGAGGTTTCCTTAAATGGCACAGCCCAATAGAGTGTCCATAATAAGCTCCCTTCCCCTCATTTGCCTAAATTCAGGGTGGCCTGGACACCCTTCCTGTGAACCAGGATTGATCACATAGTTCTGCCATTAATACTGCTCTGTTTCTGCAATTTGAGGCCTACTGACTGTCAGGTATAGATTCCTTATGTGATTTGGAGTCATTATTAAACCCAAGCACCTTTGCAGGGATTGGAAGAACTCATTTGACCCAAAAAATCCCAATACTCCCTTGATGGAGGTCAAGAACCAAACAGAGGAAGGCAAGAGACTTCATCCACAATGACTGATTTTTTGCCATTTTGGTTTTGGATGCACACATTGGATCTTTCTTTAGATCCATCCGATGCTGATAATCTAAGCCACAGCCTCACACAGGGCCAAGAGGCTGATTCAGAGACATTCCTTTCCAAAGTAATTAAGCAAAGAGCCACAGGTGATGCCCATTTATTTCCATTTTAAAACTGTTTTCTTCAGGCTTCACAAAGGGTGGCCTGAGGCAAAGACCTTCCTGACATTCAGGGCAACAGAACAATAGGTAAGCAAAAGGGCCAAAGCAGGGTTTCTCCACTGAGACTTTCCTGGTCACACTGATATCTGAGTTTTCTGAGATGCTTGCCATTCCCTTCAGCTATGGATTACATGGCCATGTCACAGAGTTTGGAGGTGGTACATATTTTGGACACAAAACCATGAGCCTATTCTGGAGAGTGGCCAGAATTCAGGAAGAAAACAGGAACTTAGGAAGACAGTACATGTTGTCCATCGATAAGGCAACCTGCAATCCATTCCTAAAATGGGTAGGATGAATCCTGGGAAGCTTTCTACTAGACAGGACACATCCATTGATTCATTCTCTTTTCTAATGTCTACAACCACGGACACAGTGGGATACACAGACATAGAAACACTCGCCTTGTCAAAAGACTTTCTAGAAACATTCCACTCCAAACCAAGCAAGCCGCCTTCCCTACCTATTCTCAGAATATAAGACAAAACCACAAACTCACACCCACACTGAAAAAGGCACCTTCTTCCCCAAAGTAAGTCTGTGACTATCCAGAGTGTCCTCTGAATGGTGGGCTATACTATGTTCCCCAGAAATGGCCTGTCCTTTCTCAGATCTGGTCTCCTTGGCCAACTCTGTGAAATATCAGGAGCCCGCGGTGAGCCACTTCTTGCTTTCTCTGGAAAGGCCAGTCTTCAAACTTTCCTGGCATTTGGCCATCCTCACATCAGTAGGTACCAAGAAAGACTGACTCTGTCCTTGGTAAATTTAAACAAGTGATCCCACTGTACTGGGAATTGGACTGGTTCTGGATGCCTGACTTCCTGGATCCCAAGTTCACAGAGTTCCATCACCAAGGAAGTGAGGTGAGGTCACTTCCTTCAGGAATTGAATGAGGTGACTGCCTTAGCAACCACTTTTTCCGAACAGTTGCTTCCATACTTCCTCTGACACTTTCACAAGTTAGATAGGTATCTCAACCATAGGAACCCAGGAACAGCTCTCCACAAAGGCCTTGGTTGGTCCATCTTTTCTACATTAAGGAGAGAGGGTGAATGAGACACAACCCTTCATCCTTACCAGGTTGTTTTCCATGGAAGATGACTTTTGCTCTCTCACGTCCTTCATAGTTGCCTACATGTTCTCCAGGGATCATTTCTGCATGGACCTTTGAGGTTTTCAGCAGGTGGAAGATCCACTACATTCCTGTATTGTAAGACCAACTCTGTCCCTGCTGTTCTGTAATGTTAGATTGAGGGAACAGTGTATGGTTAGGGTTAATAACATGTGTGATTTGGGTTAGGAATCATTCTGCTGGATGAATAATGGTATTGGGAACCTGCGATATGTATGAGAATATATAGGTGAAATATATGTATGAAAACAGAAATCTAGGTAAGATTTGAAGCCCAAAAGAGCATTGGGCCCTTGATTGGAATACTTAGCTTTGAATTAGGTTGTGCACAGATGTGTCAGATTAATCAATATACAATGGCATAGGACCTTGTACCTTCGATGATTGAATGTCGAAGAGAACATCCAGTCAAAAAGGGATAGTCGGAAGTGAAAGGTTAATAAAATAGGTATTTGTCACTTCCTGGGAAGAATTTTGTGTTTATTCCGAGCATAATGTAGTTGTAAAAAAAAATGATTAAATTAAAAAGACACCTTGAAGAGCGTCAATGAGAGAGTGAGAGGAACCAAAAAAAGTGGTTTGAGACTTGGTTCACCTAGTCTCCCTGTTTGACTACTTTTTTATCAACCCTGGCCTGTCCGATAATAATCTCCATATTATTGCTAACTATAAAACCCTGTTTGCTCAACCGTGTAATTTCTTTTCTCTAAGCTCAAATTGGACAAGTTAAACTTATGGTAATACCCCACTAGCAGACATAGAATGTGACACCCCCCAATGATCACTTTTATGATTAAAAGTAGCTAGAAGAAGAAGTGGGGAATGAAAGATTAATAAAATATGTACTTGTCACTTTTTTTTTCTGTATGCTTAACAAAACACTGTTGAAATCTTGAGAACTGTTTGCTAATCTTGTTCCCAGAATGTCCTGTCCCCAAATGCCAAACTGCAGAATGTACTCCCTCACCCGGTTGAATGCAAACCGCCCACTCTCCCTCACCCATCAATAAACTTCGCTCCCTGCCCTCCCCAAAGAAAGTATATAAGCTCTGCTTAAGCTCTTCTCAGGGCTCTCTGCTCTATTCAAGTGAGCTCGGACCCCCTGCATGCTGACCCCCTATAAACCCTTTGCTGTTGCATGAGATAGTCTTTTGGTGGTCTCTTCCTCCGAAGCTCGCCCAATGTTTACTTTGATGATTGGGTGTAGAAAAGAACATTCAGTCAAAAAGGGATAGTCGGTAGGATTAGGAAGATAGTTGTTAGGTTTAGGAAGAAGAGTGAGTATAGGTTTTGGAAAAAAAATATTCTTTATCAATAGGGTTTTGTTTAGAGTGTGAATGTAAATGTTAGCCCATGTGAAGAGTCAGTCAAAATAGTGAACCGGAGAAAATATGTAGGAAAACAGATATCAATAGAGATATTACGAATTAAGGCAAAGTATAAAGTGGGTGATAGGATTAGACATTTTCAATATGGTTGAATTTGAATATATGATCTTAGGAGAAACCAATATGTAGTCACTAATTGGATTGATATTTGAGAGCATTAGGCAACCTGGACATGGCTGTGTTTAGTAATCCATGTTCATTTTCAATTTAGGCTTTGGTACAATAATAAGTGTGAACCTGCATTTTGTGTCCAGAATATTACTGTGATAAAATGTATATGTAGATCAGGTGACATGAGTAATTTTTCCATCATTTCTGGGAGCAATATTTTGAAGATTAATAAGTTAGTATTGGGGGTACAAAGACGTGTACCTTGTGTCTATGAATATAGAGCTAATGCATGAATAGAGCATACTGTTAATAAATAATATAACTGGTTCCACTTTATATAATGCATTGGATTCATATCTTAAAATATATAAGAAATCTTATATTGATATACATACATTCATTCCAACTAGTTATACATCTAATGGTAAAATTAAGGTTATGGTTTATCATGAAAAGTGTGTGAGTTTTGCTTCAAAAGTGATTATGGAAATCAAAAATAATGTGTTTGGAAAGAAGTCTCATGAAAAGACCAGTCAAGAACCATGAAAAAATACATGTGTTCTGAAGCAGGAAGTGATTGAAAGTGAAACAAATGCCTCTAAATTAGCGAACTTGTGGATGAAATATATATCCTATTATGTGCATAAACTGAAGAAATAGTAATGTACCAGTTTTGAATAAAAATGAACGTCAAAATACGCATCATGTCCCATAGGAATCAATTTGCATTGATGTTAACCTGGGTCAGTTACTGTATTAATTTTAGGATTTGTAGGCACCATTCACTGAAGATAGTTTTCAGTACTAGGAAACAAATACGTATTTCAGTTGGATGAATATTTCTGACGATAATCTTGTGAAAAGTTGATTAAAATTCACATATATGAATATGAATGAATTTAGGAAATGTATAATAAGACACATGTATTTCA